>NW_019525301.1:1086141-1086934 GCF_002814215.2 Seriola lalandi dorsalis
TTGATTAAAGTTGAAAATTAAACTTATCATTGTGCTCTGGTGGACAAACCATGTAATGGAGAGATACTGCTTCAACATATCGCTTGTTTTGCTGATCTGCTTTTTCAAATTTTTTCTAATTAATCTCAACTGATACTTGCAGTTAGTTAATATCAGCCAATATTTCCAATCAGGTGATCTATCAGCAGGTTTCTACAAGAAAGGGGCAGGAAATGCAAACACCTAAGACTTGAAGGAGAGCACTTAAAATGTGAAACCATCATCATCTGAAACATGAAAACAAAATTTACACCCTGTGTGACTCAGCTGATCTTAGATCCCGACCTAACTGGCTCCCATGGAAAGCAAAAGCTGATAAAAGACCACTGAGGTTCTTTGTATCTATCTTTCCTCAAGCGTTTATAAGTATTCACCTCACATCTAAGATCTCTCCATGCCCAAACCTCATGTAAGTTTCTGTTTGCAGAGTCTGTATTGAATTGACAGGATGTTAGCTTTCAATATTCTCTTCCTTCTCTTAGTCAATGTGTAATATACACTCGCGCAGTGAGTGGCAGTGTGCCACCTGAGCTGCAGCGCTGCTCATGCTCCCTTGTGGCAGACCGGATTTAAGATGGACTGTAATCTGAGATCAGGAGGCTCTTCTGGATATTCACAGTCTGGCACCTTCTGTGAACTGAAGCCTGCGCAGATCAGACATATTTTGATACAAGTATTAGTTTATTGAACAATTACTGCAATGAGCGAGGCTATATGTTTTCAGAGGCTTGGTGCTCTGAGCCATGATAATGTG
>NW_019525301.1:1086984-1087937 GCF_002814215.2 Seriola lalandi dorsalis
ATTATTACAGTCAAAGAACTGCTGTGTAATCCACATTTATAAACTATTAGCTTTGGGAAATGTTTATATTTTTCTTTGATCAATTAACCACTTGTATTATGATTAATTCCAGGTTTGAAGGATGTAATATGAAATCAACACTCGTATGACTCCTGTCTGTTATTATTAGTGCCATTAGGTTTATGTGTTATTTCATTTAATGTTTTGTGGTCATGGTGGAAGACGGATGTGCAAGTTTATAGGTAAACTATAGAATTAAATTATTGCAAAGTTCAGTGGAAAATTACTCTCTTCTCCAAGTTGAAATACAGGAGAAGACGGGTGACACCCCTCAAATGTGCACCAGCCCCCAGGGGATAAAACAGTCACAACAACTGAAGACTTTGCTAAAAGCTCAAAGCTCAAAGCCCGACTCTGTAGCTATATGTAACCTCTTAGCTGTTAGTCACAAACTCATGGCTCTTAGCCATTTTTGCACTTGATCGTTTTGTCTGCGTCCTTTATTCTGTCTTTGCCATGTGCTCCAAGTAACATCTTTTTGTTTACATGCGCAATCTTTTTATAAGCCAAGTCAAGACCAGCTGAACTAAAACAACAGGAGCGCATCAGAGTAATTTTGTAACTTTTAATTATTATGAAGTTTTCCTTTTTGAAGCTTATTGACAACTTTAGAGTCATCTGGTCAACGCCAGTCTCCTCTAGAGTTATCCAACCAAAGTGAAGTGCCTTAGAGTTTATTTCGCATCAACCAGACGCCAGCAGATAACACATCTGCCCATGCACGACCGCCTGCAGAGAAGCCGAGCAGAAATCAAGAGTGCCCAAGAAAGAAAGTCTCCTGGCAAACTCCACCAGAGCTGAACCGCTGCGACACCGGCATAATCCGTCATCGTGATAACGGGACACGGCCTCCAGGAGAATCCACCTAGATCCCGCGTCTCCAGGGTTACCAT
>NW_019525301.1:1088029-1145786 GCF_002814215.2 Seriola lalandi dorsalis
TGATTATTACACCTTGCATTTACTCTGTAGATAGTAGTTTAGTTAATAAACTCCTTTATTTACACCCAGTTGTGGTCCTGTTGTATTCTTTTGACGTAGAGACTGGAGATCCATTGAATCGAGAAGTCATGGCTTCCGATATGAGATTGATAAATCTGGCAATGAAGTAATTCATTGTTGTCCTCCCAGAGGACTGGTGCCCCCCATCAACGAAAGCAAATTCTAAATTATGCTGTTAACGCTACACTGGCTTTAATATCTGCACCACTGCCAAATGTATACTATAGTTAAAATTCAGTGATCTGTCTTTCATTTGTACAATAAAGCCACCTTCATGTTCAGCGTCAGCAGGGACAAAGCCCTGACTGATGTTCAGCAGTGAGCAAAATAATACCGCTTACATGGTAAAACAAGCACTGAGCAGAAGTTGAACTAGAGCAACTACAGCAAATACTGCATGGAGAATTATCAATGAAGCAGAGAGCCACTGCCTTCAAGATATGCCATCCCATCGGATCCACCCCACAGACCATGCTGCTTCCAGTAAACATATTCAATATAAGATAAGAGCCTATCTCCACACAGCAGATACACAGGTAATTTAGGCTACAAAGACGGAAGTAAAAGAGATTTCTTGTCTGCTGGGTCATTGAGGTAGAAAAATGTGGATTTACTGTTTGTTTCTCCAGTGTCACGGGTTTTAAATGTGGGTATATTTCAATTCAAAGCATCCATTAAGCAGGGCTTATGCAGCGTATAGCCCCACCACGATCATAAGATCTGCATTCACTCAGCACTGACTTGTTGCTCATCACCCACAGTAATGAACCCTGGATAGATAGATGAAGATATAAGGTTTTAACATATATGAAATTCCCACAGTAAAATTTGTATATGTAGACTACATATATTAAAATATCTATGGTGAGTTTTTATAGGATATAACATGTTGTGGGCATATGTGTTAACAATATATATTTGAGCAATATCACATGAGAGGGAGTGATATTGTACTGAATATCAGCATAGCTGCGATTCGGTCATTGGTATGAGGTCACAGGCCGAGTAGTCAGCTGTGCTGATTTTCAGTACATCACAACCTCCAGTGTGATATTACTATTATACAACAGTTCTACGAGCGCCATATTAGTTAAGTAAGCAAATTTAAAACAACACTCATAAAAATTAATTATGCTTATATGTTTTTCTTATTAAATTCTCATTGATTTTAAACATATCTATCTAAACATTCTGGCAAAAGGGTTTCAGACTTTTGAGCCTATTGTATATAATATCAACATCTATTGACAGGCTTTGGGATGGATATATATTTATGCAACATATGACTACAATATGAGGACATACAGTACATAAACACACATATTGTATGGGCTAGACATACACTGTATGTCTAGATATTAAATTATTCCCTTTAGGTTTCATTTATAATTTTTACATATATAGGTTATATGTAGGCTACATACATTTCATATATGGAAATTCATATGTACATATGTTACAATTGTATATAGGCAGATAATATGATGTTCACAATTTGTGCTGCCCTCAACTGGTCTGAAATTCAGATCTAATCTAAAATCAGATTGTAAAAAATGTCATATACAGTGTGGAACTGTTGCTTTAAGACCCTCCACTCCTCAGACAATCAGCTTTACTGCTGTCACCTGTGTAGCTCCAAATGTATATGATTAGTCTGTGTCAGCAGCTGTGAGCTGGATTTTTCTTTACAAAACTACATGGTATGCTCCTTGCTCTTTTCTTTCTCGTTTCCATTACCATTTTTGATTTGGCACATTTAACCGTCATGTTCAAGTTGACAGTTTCATAAAGACCACCCCCCTCTCCATGCAGGACCACTTATGATATTGTTTCCATGGATACAATTCCAAAGGTTGACTTGAAGTCTTAAAGTATAAAAGGCCCTATCTGGCTAGTATTCACATTCAGCTTATAACAGCAGGTGACTGACTGTACTGAGAAACTTGCTAAATGGGCAACAGCGGTGCCAGTTTGCATGCGTTAAAATTGAGAAATAAGACACACCTATGTACAGATCAATACACTCAGGGGTTTTACTTCTCCAGCCTTATGTAGATATTTCCAGATGCTAATGGTGGCTTACATTAGCTACTTTTAGCAAACCAGGCAGATACCGTTGTGTACAGCTGACTCTTTGTCTCTTCTCTAACTGTGCTATTGCAACATTGTTTTACCAAGTACCATTATCCTGTGATCATCATAAAAATACATATAGCAATTGCTAATAATGTTGTCCCACATTAGAACCTGCATGTTCTTGTGCTCTAACAGTGCATGGCTTATAACTACCTCAATGAGGAGGGTCTCTCCACTGACACAGCACGACTCAACAATGTAAGATGCTGTTTATTGTGAGGTGCGTCCTGCTGAACTTAAAATGAATGAATGCTGTAAGTGTAGTGTGGAGTGTGACTCATCTGTTCAGAGCTGTCTATAGAGGAGCTCTATAAGGACAACATGGCAAAAGAAACTGGGAAAAGCAACCGACAAGTGCACTGCAGGAGGCTGCAGAGGTGAGTGGGTGCCCAAGAGGTGAATGATGACTATTGGGGAAATCAATTTGTTTAGCAGGGTGTCACTCCTATAATTGTGGAAATATATGGAGGGCAGTGTCACATGAACTAGGCCTTGAGGAAGCTGATGACTAACTCCAAACTAGCTGATTCTGTATGTTGTATTTCTGTCTCAGGGTTATCAGAGGGTTTGGCAGGGGTACCACCCAGTTACCAGACAGGACACCATCATGGTTATACAGTAACGTATATATACACGTATGTATCCATCTGCACATCTTCCTGCACATATAGACTGACAATAGCTAAACATTCTGTGGGCAGAACCTGGTACTTTGCTTCACCACAAATGATCATTCAGGCTGCAGCACATCAGAGCAGATAAAATTGCAATTAGCTGCAGAACATTAGCTTTTGTAAACCTTTTGAAGGACACCAGTCTGTGGTTTACCTGCACAGTAACAGTGAAGGACTTCCACTCATGTGGGCATGTTCATTTACTGATAAGGTCTGATAAGAATGTTGGTTTCTGTTGAATGATGCATCTTAATGGAAAAAATCCTGCCAAATAAATGCCCAAGGTCTCAAGACTTTAGATTTAATTTGATCTTTCTTCAGACAGCTAGACCTCAGAGGATGTTTGGGTTGTTTTAGTTTTTTTTTTTTTCTTCTTGTCTTGTTCCCTGGTGGAAATGTCACAAATTTGCTTGAAACATTGTGACAGTGGCAGGTCCAACAGAACAGTTGCTTTGCCAGTGTGCCCAGCATCGCTGATTTTCTAAAGGTAAGTTCAAAGTGCAAGTTACCATAGTAACCTAGAACTGATGTAACCATGGCTTTTGGAAGCTGCTCCCCTAAATTTCTGTCAACTCTGGGTTAATAAATTCAGCTTCCCCTATATTGTAATGTGTTTCAGAAAAGAAAGGTTGAGTTGTCCATGACTTAAATGAATGATCCAGGTGATTAACTTTTTTTTATAAAAAGGACAACCAATTCTAAGTGCCATGTCTGGTTTCCTCCAGACATGGCATGTAGAATTGAGGCCAAACAGTTCAATCTTGGTTTCATCAGACCAGAGAATCTTGTTTCTCACAGTCTGAGAGTCCTTTAAGTGTTTTTTTGTTTTTTTTGCACACTTTCACTGAGGAGAGGTTTCAGTCTGGCCACTCTGCCATGGAGTGCTGCAGTGATGGTTGTCTTTCTGAAAGTTCTCCCATCTCCACACAGGATGTACACAGAGTAACCATCAGGTTCTTGCTTACCTCTTTTACCAAGGCCCTACTCCCCTTATTGCTCAGTTTTGGCAGTCAGCTCTAGGAAGAGTCCTGGTTGTTCCAAACTTTTTCCATTTAAGAATTATGGAGGCCAGCGTGCTTTTGGGAACCTTTGATTACAGCAGGATTTTTGTGTAGCCTTCCCCTGATCTGTGCCGCGACACAATCCTGTCTCTAAGCTCTGCACACAGTTCCTTCCTCCTCAGGTCTTGGTTGTTCTGATATTCATTGTCAGCTGTGAGACCTTATGTTTGATTGAATATTTGCGATTTCCTATGCTGAGATAAGATAAGATGAAGTAAGATAGGATAGGATTCCTTAGGTTAGTTACAATGTGCTTCTGCAGTACCAAATTAGGTAAAATTTGAAAAATCCTCTCTTATACTCTTCCTGTCTTATGGTAACACCTTAGATAGCATTTTTCTGTAAGCTGGCTCCTGTAGAGCTGCAAGGATTAGTTGATTGAAAAATTAAGCAGTAACTATTTTGAAAAACATCAAATAAGTCTTATCTTTTTTTAAGCAAATCTGTTAAATTTGCTTTTTCAAGCTTCTCAAATATGAGAATTTGATGCTTTTCAGTGTAAAACATGATGGTAAACTGAGTATCCTTGGATTTTGGACAGTTGCTCAGACAAAACAAAAGATTTTCATCTTGTTCTGTGGCGTAATTGCCTTTTTTCTCAACTTACCATCATTTCACAGACAAAACAATACGTCAAAAATAATTGGCACATTGAAAATGAAAATAATTGGTAGTTGCAGCCCTAAAGAGCTGTATTTGAAAACCTAAAAGCCATTGCTTTACACATGAACCTAGAAATGTTACATATCCCAAGTCTGAAAGTGGTTTATATCTCAAAGAACACATATTTCTTTACGTGTTTGGTTGTTTCTACTGCTTTTTGATTTGTAACAGTTCAGTCACTGCTGTTGTCTGTTTTTAGACATCATACAGGTTGATGCATCAACAAAACTTCCTTGGCGCTTCAACATGTTGTTGCTGTTATACTTTGGTTTTGTGCAGATGTGGAGAACAGACAATCAAAATCTTTTTATCACGCTGCTTTTTGTCTTTTCGTCTTGATTTGTCTGACGTTGCTTTTGTTTGGAATCACTCTTCCTGTAGTGGACTCTGAATTACATCCTTGTGTGTTTAGCCATTTTATAAGTATTTTAGTATCACTGAATTTTAATTGGCTACACCTTTGCAAATTCCAGGACAATTATTGCTCTTTTCATTTGTGCTGAGTGACTTTAATGCACACAAACTCTTGAAAGAGTCGCCATGCTGTTTCCCATTGCTCTTCACATAGAGTTTGGTTTTAGTCCTGCTGAGCGTTCTGTTAATTGTTTTAGTTGGCACAATGATGATTGCTCCGTATTTGATTCATATGTTCTGTGGGTTTTGTATGTGAGGCTTGACTGGTGAAGACTGATTGTCTTGTGAAAAACACCATGTAGAAACCTACAGATGCCACACACTGTGTCATCTGACTGCAATGTTTGAGTCTGGTCTGGAACCTTTGTATGTTGTCACCTCCCATCTCTCCACCATACTGTCACTTTTTACTAAGGATTGTCTTATAAAGCAGGATGTCTTTAAAAAAAAAAAAAAAACCTTTCAAATTTCAAAAGGCACATTTCCCTGAGTGCTGGGGGCGTTCCTGAGGCAAGAAGCTCCTCTGGGAAGAAATTGTAGAAAAAAAGGAGTGTTGAACACTAACATGTAGATACTCTTCCAGGACAGAAAAATAGCTAGTTTGTTTGTTTTTTACTTAAAATGAATATATGATTTAGTTATTGCACCTTTTTTTGGTAAGTTTTACTTCATCAGTTCTCTTTTGCACTTGAAATGAAATGAAATGGGGACATATGTTTTCTTCCCCAGGTTGGGTTGTTATTTTAAAGTAATTACCCTGGACCTGGTGTTTCACTTATAACAGTTTGTGGGAAAACTGGAATCAGTTGTCCTCTCAGGTTGTTGTTTGACAGCAGCAGAGCAGCTCACCCAATCGACCAACTGTGAACCACAGCTTGCTGTCTCTTATAAACTGCCCTCACCAGAAAAACCACAGCATTGGTCATAAGCACTGAATTTATTATTTCCCGAAGCTATGACTTCAGAGATGATCCCATCCTCCACAAAACACACGTGTTCACACAACAGTGCAGCATGGGATACACAGGAAAATGGCAGGGTTCAGAAATGTACCTTGGCACCACTCATGACAATACCACACTTCTGAAGTGCGGCTTTTGGTTGAAAACTGCATTTGAACTTCAGTTTTTTGTTCATGCTGGAGAAGATGTTTGAATCTGCCCAAAACTGTACTGCCACAACAGATCAATACAACACTATGGAAAACTATACAAAATATAAAAAGAAACAATCAGGAAAGCTTGCACTGCTCAGAAACGTATTAGTTAAATGTAAAGTATGTAACTTCTGGTGCAAGGGGTCTCTCAATAAATCAATAATAAAAGATGGCATTGGGTGTTGTTATGAAATAGCCTGGGATCATGGGAGTTGTTGTCTTCGCCACCATTACTGTAAGCTTCTCCCGATTTGGATTCCTTCAGTGTCAGTTGTTCAGTGTTTTTACTCTTATAATCACCGAGTCTGTTTGTTTTCCTGAATAAACCAGTTTCATATTTAAAGTCAATGTTTCACCGACGCTGTACAGCAGACATGAGAGAGACCTTTGTTTTGATTTCTCTGATAACTTAAGAACCAGATGTTCAGGAGGTTTTTAGCAGCAGAATTATCCACAGAGGTATCCTCCTCTACATTACAAACAGACTAAGGGATTAAAACCAAACAATGAATAAAAATTAAATTAAATAATTAAAAATCAGTGATTAACTGACGCTCTTTGGTGGACACAGGACATCAGGGAGGGGCTGGTAGCTGAGATATCTAACATTTACCAGGCTTTTTTTCTCTGGTAACTCAAGATCCAGCAGTCTGATGACGAAAATCCTTCATCCAGTTAAAATACATGGTTTCAAAAATTAATCTTAAAATTAGGCTTAAAACTGGATAAAAGGGAAATTTTGAGCTTCTGTCAGGCAACACCTACACAGGCACATAGGGGGATATGACGTCATTGTAGTGACCAAATGACACAGAGCATTACCATGATTAAAACCATGTATCTAGGTTTGAGAAATGCTGGAAACATCTGGGATAATGTAAGTACACAACTCAAAAATGTATGACAAAGGTCTTGTTACTTTTAGACCTTTTACTGTGAAAAAATTACATATTACGACTGTCAGTGTGTTTGTTTGTTTAAGCTATGATCATGATTAAATTTAGAACCTACTCAGAGAAAAAGAAAATTGGAAAAATGTTTCATTTATTTCTCCTAGACAACTATGAGATCTGAGAGAAACCAAAATGAGACAATTGCTTATTTCTCCTGTCTCTTAGTATTTTCTCCAAGAGAAAAAATACTCACTAAATCTGAAATTAGTCTCCTCTTAAGTTTCAAATCTCATCAAGCTCTGAAATAATTCTCAGATTTTGTCAACTTTTGTGCCTCTTCTTGATGTCAAGCAGAGAAATCAGAGAGCTTTCTCTGCAAAATGCTCTTGATCTGCCACTCGATGATTGATTGTTTTTGTCTCCGCCCACATTACCTAGCGGGAAATGGCGGTACTTCCTGTTCAGAATAAACGTGAGAAAAATTCACTCAGATTATTTTGATGACAGGTGTAACGTACGGACTTAATGGAGGAGAAAAGCCCCACGGGAGCTCTCAAAAAAAAAAAGGTAAGCTACATCTGGTAAAAACATAAGACTTAGAGGAGAAGTATTTATGTTGGTTCAGATACTTTTTGTCAAATATGGTCTGCATATGTGGCAAGCAGTGAAGTTAGCAAGCCTCAAGTCTGAACCACATGCGGCTATGAGCTAATATTAGCTCTCTGTTAGTGCAGGTCTAACTAGGGGACAATCACCTTATGTTACAGCTGTAGCTTAACGGCTGAGCCTGCTACATCCTCTGAAAGACAGTATTTCGGCCGAGGACGCCAGCAATCTCTGCCAAAATACTGACTTTCATCTGGCTCAGTTAGAGTCAAAATACTGTTGTCATATGAAACTATACAATCTAAGGAATCCACTGGTACAAAGCATGCCATGCTATGTTGTTGGCAAGTGGGATAAATCATATTCCAAACTTGGGCTAAATTTTGGCGAGGGAAAACCTGGCATAGCTATTTTCAAGTGGGTCCCTTGTCATCTCTTCATAAGATATGTGAAAGAAAATAGCTTTTATGGTACTGACAGGGCTCCCCTCTGCAGACATGCCCACTTTACATCAGTAACATGCAGTTTTCATGCAGTATGAATTTTTTTTGTTTTGTTTGTTTTTTTTAACCTTAACCCTATCCTATAATGGTGTTAGATTATTTAATTAGATTATTTCAGCATACTGTGGACTCAAACAGTCCTGGAGTTACATAAATTGGATATGACTGGAAAGCTGAGACTCTTGTGGATCCAATGGGCTTTATTGTACTCATGTGTAGACCATAGTAGCTATTTCATTGTAGTGAGTCCATTTAGACCACTATGAGATAATGAAATAATAAAATTAACTAAAAACCACTTTTAAAAAAAAATCAAACTTGTACTTTTATGTATTTTACAGAATGGAGTGCCCAGCAGGAAATGATAAAAGACAGTGTAACACTTCAAAGAAAAACCAGACCCCAGCTCACCCAAAGATGACAGATGGTAAATGAATCATTGTTATTTTCTTTTCTTTTCTGTTATTTTTTTAGATTTAATTTAATTAATTAATTTTTTTGGGGGGGTATTATGACAACCAAATCTTAAATAATATCTAGTCTCTGATGACTGGATTATTATTATCAATATATTTTTCAGCTCCAGGCACAAACATCGATTTTCTAATACATTTGGGGCTTGGCGATTATGTCCAAAAATGTTATTACAATAAAAAAAAAAAATTATTTGTAAGTATGGATGTGAAAAAGGTCTTAGTTTGCATTCTTCATGGTCTTAAAAATGCCTTAAAAACTCTTAAATTTGTAATAAATAAAGTCATTGAAACCTTTACATCACTAAGATAGAAAGTTCACCTGTACCTCAAATTCTATTAGTAAGTTATAGAAGTCTATCACTCTACAGTGACTCATTGTCGCCTCTTGAAAAACAAAGTGGTAATACGAGACAAGACGGACTGTTCAGGACAGCTAGCACCAGTTACAAAAATGTACCTTTTCAGGCAATCTGCAGTCACTTATGCAGGGTATCTCTCTTAAGTCTCAAGTTGTCTTGTCTCACCTATTTCTCCTAGTGAATTTTAGGAGAAAATATGAGAAACAACATATCAGACAAAATAGAAAACTGAGGCTGAAATGAGAATCATAATTTTGTCTCCTGAGCTGTAAAAGAGCAAGCTTTGAGCAGTAAAACTTTCCTCTGGGTAAGTTCTAAACTCAACCAGACTTTAACCATAGAAGTGTTAGAATACACTGATGTCAATAGGTTTTGGTCATTTGGGTTGTTTTGGAAAGGCACTGACAGACAGCTTGTGTAAAGACATTGTGTCAGGTTTACGTATGAAGAGTTGGCTTCCCATCAGAGGGACCAAGTTTATGAACGTTAGAGCCATAAGACCTCCTGTATACATAAAGTGGTTATAGTGCCACTGCCTGAACCAAATGATAATATACTGATATTGGTAATTGTTATTGTTGTTGCCACCATGGCTGCTGTGACTAATGACGTTGTTGGTCTCAGTTTCTTTCATTGATTGAAAAATTTGTCCCCATTTACACTTGTCATCCCAAGTGTCCTGTATCCTTATGAAATGCAGATGAGATTTAATTTACTTTTGTTTACACTTAGCTTCATGTTTGTTTCTGTTGGTCACATCAGAGATCTAATTGTCATCTTTCTGGTTTTCCAAGGTGGCATGGCGGAGGTGGGAGTAAAGCCACACCAGCAAGTCTCAAGCAAGTCTCAAGTTACTGTGGTGAGTCGAGCAAGTCAAGTTGAGTCCCTGCTGTAAGTGAAGAAAGTCAAGTCATTGCTCGGGTCAAGCAAGTCAAGTTATATGAAATTCTGAATTCAGTTTATACCTTTAAATCAGTTAGAGACTGAGGTCATCAAAAGTTTAGTTTTACTTTGAACATTAACAAAAACAGTACTTTTTGATATTTGGCTTTTTAGTGGAAATCTAGAGTCCAGGGCTCGTGTTCACAAAGCATCTTAAGGATTAAGTCGCTCCTAACTTGCCGATGTAGGAGAAACTGTAGGAGGACTCCTAATTTTTCTGACTAAGAGCCATTCACAAAGCCACTTAGCTCTAAAAGTACCACCTAAGTCTGGGAGAAGTTAGAAGTAGTCGAGAGGACTCCTAACTCACTAAGAACAAATCACAAAGAATAATGGTCGTTGTGGAGTTTGTGAGGGAAGCAATAACATCTCCTACCAACCGAAACAACCCGATCTGTGCAGAAATTAAGTGTTTGGCAATGCTGACAACTTGGAGATCCATAGATAAAACACATGTAAAAAATTATTGCACCATCGCAAGACGAGGAGGTATTTGAAAACAGGAAAAAAAAAATCACACCATCAACATACAGGTTGTATTGGATGCTGCCTGTACAGTTGTAGACATTGTTGTACAGCGTCCGGGATCTGAGGCAGCTGTTTGAAAGGATCATATTCCAGCTGTATGTCACTTGATGGGGGACAGGGGAAATCTTCACACACCTCAACCCACAGCTGGGACCACAGCTACATTACAACAGGTACAGGTTCAACAGACTGTGGCTAATAGGCTGGCAGTTAGCTTTAGTTAGGTCATTTAGGACAGTTTACCCTTTTATTGTAAGTTTTTATAGTAAAATTTAATTCCCCTGGGTCGACACAACATACTTATTGTACAGATGCATTTTGGAGAATTCATTACTTTTGTAAACAGCACCTAATCCATTATTATTTAATTTGTATCCGTTTATTTCTCAGTGTTTTTTTTTTTTATTATTACTGCGGGATGTTGCCCCTGCGTCTTCACCGGCACACCCGTCTCTCATCAGCCAATCACTGTGGTTCCTGCAAGCAAGCTCGTCCATGAAAATTGACATCAGCCATAGTAACGGAGTCGCACTCTTATTTTGGAGTTTTCACTTTTCCTTAGTAAAAGTTGGTCTCAGCAGCTTTGTGAGTAGGACTTAGGAGAAAACTTTTAGCTCAACTTAGGACAACTCTAAGTGGTAAGATAAAATGTTTTCTGAATACAGGCCCAGATCTGTGACTGCAGCCTCCACCAAGGAGGTTTTGTTTTCACCAGTGTCTGTTTATTGTTCAGCAGGATTACCCAAAAATACTGAACTGATTTGCACCAGATTTTGTGGAGGGACTGGTCATGAGTCGGGGAAGAACCCATAAAATTTTGGTGCAGATCTGGTTAAAGGGGCAGATCCAGGAATTTTGTATTTGTTTCTATCTTTAATGTTTAGGATTGTTTGGCCTTGGTGAAGGTATGCACTCTACAGAGTGCAATTCTAGTTATTACTATGGCTATACATCTATATGTGAAACCTGCATTGTGACATGTTCTCTTTCCTAATGCAATCCAAATTTTTTATATTTTTGGATTCTGCCTCTCCCCATGAGAGCTGGGTGGCAGGCGTCACACTATGAATCACCCAATCATGTTTCAAATACAAAATGTAACTTATCTAAAAAATATATATCTAGAAGTGTAAATATTTAATTGAAAAAAAAAGTCTGTTCTAGTCATCGAACTCAAGTCATGAAAAGTCAAAGTCAAGTCGAGTCTTTTATCAGTGTTGGTCAAGCAAGTCCCAAGTCCTTTACCTTGTGACCTTTGTTTGACTTCAGTCAAGTCATGTAACTTAAGTCCCTCACCTCTGCGACATGGGTAATAACTACACTCAAGTCCAGACTGTAGTGGTAATTAATGCACATGAAGCTGCTGGGTAAATGACAAAAATGCCACAAGATAAGATAAGTTTTGCACTTTGTGTAACTTTAGCTGCAATTATCACAGCGGACATTGTTGTATTAAGAAAATCAGAGCCTGAAGAGTCCTTCCACAGACTGCTTTCTGACAGAAGTAAACTATGTGTATGTATTTTGGAGAGACAGATGCATTTACACCTTTTACAACATCTGGCTAGAACCCATCTAAGCCACGTGCTGAGATGGTTTGTAACAATTGGATTTTAGTCTGTCTCAGATGCGTACACTCTGAAATGAGGTCGCTACCTGATCTGTCCAAGATACAACAGGTGACTATCTCCAAATGGCATCTTTGTCTTTTTGCATGAATGAGCACATAGTAGGTGATTTATCCAACATTATGGTTGCTTTGCATGTTCGCTTGAAACTAAATGTGACCATTTTGTTCTACATTGTTTGTCAGTAGTCAGTTCATTAGTGTAGAGAAACACATGAAGATTATGTTTGTGTTTGTTTATATGCTCATTATGTTGTCAAGTGCACCATTTGGGTCTATCTGTGAAACTGGGAAAACACCCTTTCTTTTAATTGAGCCACTGCCCATGAAAATGTTTGTGCACGTCCTTGATACAAGACATTTTGCTTTTTACACACTCTAACTAATAGGTTAACATGCTACTTTAAAAGAAGTGCAGACCACAAATGGCCACACACAATTGCTTTTTTCCCCCAGCCAGGCCAAATAGTTTCTTCTCAATGCAATTTGGCATTTTTCACAATTTTATACATTATATGTCAGCATAAAGTGTCACTGCTGACCAGTGAAAGCTCTTGTAGGAAGCTAAGATCTCTGCAGGGATTTACTGGTCTTCATATAGAGGAAATATTGAGCTATAAATGCCTGCCAGGCTGTTTATAAACCCTCCTCGAGGTTCATAAAATCATCAGTGTTATAATCCATAGTTTGACCATGTAATGGTTAACTGGGACAAAAAGGGCAGAGGCACATACTTGCAAAATCTTTATACTCGAATACAAGTTTCACTTTGTGCTGGACTTTGACAACATTCTCTCAGTCTCAGTTAGAGAGCAGTGTCCTGTGGTTTACCTTTTGGCCAGAGAGGCATAAATTTTTCATTTGGAAGTTATTGAGCTGGAATTTCTATATTATTGAGTGGATTTTGGGCAGACTTCTTCTGGAAGGTTTTTGTCCTCCTAATGTTTATAGACAGTTCAGATTCTTGTTGAGTCATTGCTCGTGTTTGAATGCTCCTTCCCTCACCCATTAATGACTGGAAATACTGCCTGACTATAAATATATACAGATTCTCTACTCAAGTAAAAGCAGACATAAGAGGGAGAGCTTCCATTGTGAATAGATAAATTGTCAACAAATTAACACAGAAAGACATAACAGAGCGTAAGGCGGTCTTATTTCTTAGCTGCTCCTACAGACAACCTGCAGTAAATTCAAAGTGATTGTTTACCTGGATCTCTGTATCACTGCAGTTAATACACAGCAACTGTAGAGCAGGAGGAAATTCTGTGATATGCAAATGTTGTATTTAGTGCTATACCTTTTTATTTATTTATTTATTTATTTATTTTTTGAATAAGGTAGCTTCATATTGGTTTTGTAAACAAAGTCCTGTGCAAACAATGCCTAATGAGGCAGCACTGTTTGTCTGGCCTTGCCAATCCAAGCATTACGGGTCTGTATTATGTCTCCTCTTCCTCTTTCCTCTTCCTGTATACATGGCGTTTCCATATTATACACTTCAGTAGGAAAAAGATTGATTAGGATGTTGCAAGGGCACACGTCAATTACATTTGCTCTTCAACAACAGTAATGCCTACAATAGTCTGTGGTAGACATTGGGTCTTGGTGTATGGGCTATTTGTACTCTAAATTGTCTCCATGGAACAGTCAGTGGTGTGTGCTTAATGGACCATGATTATAGTCACTTATCATCCTCAGCAGACACTTGTGATATGTTTAAAATAGGGATCCAGTGATCTAGAGAGTTTGTGTCTCCTCTGAGTAAGCATTTTGAAGAGATAAAACACTGCTGCTATATACAGTGCAGATAATGTATGGCTTCCCTGGGTTATTGTGTAGTCATGGGAAGAAATGAGGGTCACATTACGAGTTGAAATGTTGTGACCCTTTCATGCCATCCTACAATTACATAATACAACAAGTCCTTCAAGTCGTTCTTTTCAACCGTATGATAGGACCAATAGGAGTGTCTCCTGGAATTGCTACCCCACAGCAGCAGATGTACCAGACCTTGGTCTTTACAATAATAAACACGCAGACTGTACCGATAGCTGCGTACCTACCTTCATCGCCATGGTTACTACAATAACGGTCATGGCTTGGTTAGGTTTGGGCACAAAAACTACTTGGTAAGGTTTAGGAAAAGATGGTGATTTGGGTTCAAATAAGTACTTCCTCAACATTAGATCATTTTTGTTGTCATGGTTACAATAATAAAAACGTGGTTTACTTTGTCAAATGGTCTTGGATAATAGAAACAACATAAACAGCTACTTTCACATGGGAATCAAACTCCGATCTCCTGTGTCAGATTCCTGTGTTTTGTTGATCCCCCCATCCACCACAACCTCATCCTGACATGGACTTTGTCTCTCTTTAAACTACTTCACCGCACTTTTCCCTTTGCTGCTGTCATAATTACTATGGCCACTAGATATCACCTAACAACAAAACGGAACTATGGGTTATAATAACCCGCCCGCCAAATAGCTATGGGCTAATTTTTTTTTACAGGAGGACGGTCTCACTTATTACATATATTTTGATTAACCATTTGACGTATTATCCACTAACAGTAAGAAAAAGCTAAATCTTCCAATATGATAGCACAATAACAGCTTGCCTGTTTCTAGGGGGCCAGGTGTATGCACATGCACAAAAGCCATTTCCACTTATTGTGGGAAATATATGCAGTGGGAAAAGTTGTATTGTTTCCCTCACAACCTTTTTAATGAAAAGAATGTGTGGTGGTGTCATGCATATGTCAAACACTGTAAATGTAATTTTCTAGAGTTGAGTGTCATTGTAAAGCGGGAGTTAACACTATACATTGTATTAAGTCATGCTAGTAGCTCTGTGAGGCTGCACTTAGGCAGAGTGGTGCTTTGAGCTAAATGATTAGCATGCTTACCATGATAATGCTAGCAATGTTCACCATATTCGTTCATAAAACATGTTAATAGTTTATAGCAGTTACTCTGCGCTTTCTGTGCACTTCTTTACCTGATCTACTTGCATTTACTGTAGTTGTGGTGCTTAGTACTTACACTAAGCTTACACTAAACTTTAGTGTTGTCCCTAACTTGTAAGTTGCTTTGGATAAAAGGGTCTCCTAAGTAAATGTAATGTAATGTAACATGCTAATTATTACTGATCCCAAAGTGCTGCTGAGGGAATGTTATTAGTTTTGCAGGATTTTTTTATAAACCAAAATGTTGCACAAATGATGATCCCAGATGAAACCTGAAGGCATCGCCTGAGTGATTGCAATTCATCCTCTGAATATCTGTACCAGATTTAACAGCAATTCATCCAACTGTTGTTGAGACATTTCTATGAAAACCACGAATGTTAACCTCATGGAGGTGTTGGCGGGAAATCAGGATATCACCAAAGTCATTTGGATTTGTCCTCTGGGGGACGAGAGGTGTCTACAGAATCTCATGGCAATCATCCAGTAGTTGTTTATCAGTCTGGACCAAAGTGGTTGACTGACGTTGCCATCCCTAGAGTCATGCTGCCAGCATCGTATGTATATTATATCAATTTTAATACTTCATTTACATCTCTGGTGTTTTTAAAATTTCCGAATGTTTATCTTGTCTCTAACCCAAATCCACTGCAGGTAATACTGACACTGATTATACCCCTTACAACCCTGTGTCAAATAACTTTAACACTTTAAGGCATTGAAAATCTACCTGTTAACACACATTTTAATGTCGTCTCGACATAAAATCTCTTAAGATACTATTTGCGTGAATGACTGTCCAAGAAAATGTAGACATATCAACAGGGTATTTTCTATCATCTTATGCCATCCTATTACATTTTGGTCCACTCCATGTTCCATAGTCTACCACAATCCATGGCTAACTGTGGGAGTGGAAATCAGGCTCATGCAGTTTCACAGTGAGTGACATTTGTGAAACCATGCGCACTCATGGATTTATGAATCTGATGCAAAGAGTGCAAATGCATATTTTTGCCTTGTATGGAGTTTTTGTAGTTTTAGTTGTGATGTTTTGTGCGGAAATGCTTCTCACAGTATCTTCATCAGAACATAACGGATGCAAACAAGCTTTGATCTAATACACACAGTGCTGTACCTACTGTATGCTGGAAGTCTAGTTGTAGACCTTTCTTTGCAGTGAATAATGCATACCAAGTGTTAAGAATAATATCTGAACAGAGAGATTTCTAGAGTTTATGTAATCGCAAATGGGTAAAACTTGACACAATCTTATACGGCAGTACACTTGTGTTATCTTTCAAATATCTGATATATTATGTCACACGAATTAGCAGAGCTGTGTACTTGGTCTGCATCCCAAAAATCTCTTCCTCTATACTTGCGAGCGAATACATTTTAAGAGACCTGCACCATTTCATTAATGATAAATTTTATCTCTCTTAACAAAGCCAACAAAGGGTTCCTCTCTTCCTTCCAATGTATCACTGCATCAGTCATCTCCTCTCTTTACAGACTTGTGCAAACTCTTCATGAAGTTAAAAGGATAAAGTTCTTAATGCAAAACTTTTCCCTCTAACTCATTTCCCATTAGACCCAAAGAGATATGGCATGAAATTTCTCATTAAAGCTTTCTTCCTGACGGGGTTTCTATGGCCCAGGCCTGCAGGCGTGCATCTGGGACAGTTTGAAAAGTTGCAGGCGGGAGCAGTGATCAGCTGCCACATAAGCAATGTATTTATTGATGTTAAAAGAACCAAATGGCAGAGCAAATACGCTGATGTAGAGCGGGGCGGATGTCTCTTTAGGACAGTCCATTCAATCCATGTGTCATTAAGCTGGCTATTAGCCTTGAAGCAGGAGCTTACAGGATCAGGTTATAATTGTCTTTTTAAATGAGGAGACACTGCAGAAAAGATTCCACTGGCTCATCTCTCTTTACTTAATGTATGTGTATCAGATTCAGATCTATTGATGTTTCGCAATCATTGGTGACAGAAAATAGCCTCAGGTGCCATTACAGTTTATATATTCTAAGATACAAATACAGCATCTTAAAAACAGTGTGTTAAGCATTCATGAAACTTTCCAAAAGCTGAATATTGCCAACGGGTAATGTTATGTGGTGTATTACCAAATTTGTTTGCCTGTGCATGTTGACAGAGAACCTTTTTTGCAGATAGCCAATCAAAACATTTAATTATAAACTGAATTGCATAGAGCAGCGTCTGTCTCCATTCTGTAATTGGTTTATCATGACACTGACAGCCGGGCAACAGCCTGCACCGCTTAACAAGACTAGGACCAAGGATGTTGGGAGTTTAGAGTTCATTTTTCGAAGGCATGTGCAGTCAGAATGCGCGGCCACTGCAGATATCCGAGGAGGGTTCAGATCACTTGAACCCTCGCAGCTGTGCGGATGTGGAAACCATGAATTGGCCTCAAGGGTCAGGTCATGATAGAAAAGTAGTTTGTACAACGTGCTGTCTGAGGCTCAAGTGTTGATCCGATCCAAAAGCTGACATCATTTCAGTATTGGGAATGCAACAATACACATTTTCATTTAGTTTCTCCTGAAAGACATTCACACAAAAAGTACCACAAAAGGTTGTGTAAGAAATGAAAAAAGAGCTGAATGGATCAGTCCAAACACTGGCTCCTGTCTCACCTCTGCTCATCTGGCCAATCAGCATGTGAAGTGGGTGTAAATGCCAGAAAGTTACACAAATTACTGGAACGAAGACCCCCGCTTATTTGACAGCAGAGTGGTGTGGGTGGACAGAGTATACTGACACCTTACAGCCACCTTTTGACTGCTAGAGTTATTTAATTTGACTTGAAGATGCAAAATCTTCTGTAAAGTAAATTAAAGTCAGAAAATATGGGTAAAAGAAAATAGTTATCATAGGCATGTTTAAACCTGAATAAGTTTCCTTAAGATGTGTTTACCTGAATGTGTGTGTTGTACTATAAATATGTTTCAGATATTACAGTAATCAGCTATACACAAACGTTCAGAGAGATGTGCTTTGATCACACAGCCGCAGACATTTAATCAACCTTTGCAACTTCTTCTGTCCTTGATGTGTCAGAAAAGAAATCCTGAAGTGACTGAAAGTGCTTATGACTCTTTTTTTTTTTTTTTTTTTTTTTACAGTTTGTGCTCCCATTATCCATCTGACACTCTTCAGTCCAACATACAAAGACAACAAAAATCAATACTCTTGAGGAGTGGTTGGAGGGCCTTTATCTTTTGCGGCTGATGATTTGGCTGTGTGAATTATTCATTGCAGAAAGCTATGGCCTGATGCTGGTGAGCACAGAGGATAGGAATAACAGCTTTTCCTTATCACTCTTAATCTTAGGAGCTGCAGTAATGCAATTCTTAACATTTAGCACTTAATGGTCTGTCAGAGAGGGAACATGATCTAAGACCATTAGGGCTGTTTTGTGCTGAGGTTCAAAACAGGCTTTTTGCCTCTTATCTCTGCCACTGAGCTGACTAAGGAAGCAGAAAACCATGAAAGGTGCGAGGAAAGTCAGGTTTCGGGATATGATCAGCCTATCAAATGGCGTTCCTCCGCTTTTTTCCTCTTTTACTTGTAATCTATGCATTCACATTGCAGTATTGTGCAAATACTACTGACCTGTTTCAACTGTGAAAACCTCACTTATAGGTTTATTGAATAAAACAAAGACACGTTTTCTTGGTGATGGTCGTCGTTTTTAACTCTTTGTACAGATCGTGCTGCATATCTGCATTTATATCCATATTAATTTCTCAATGAATAACTATGTTGAGAAATACTGGTTGACAACTTTTCTCCAAGACATAAATGAGCCACAAATAAAAAGAACAAATAAAAAAGTAGCCTTTGACAAAATGTTTTGTAATTTTTAGTAAAATATAAAAAATGGCAATAGAAAAATGGACAAATACTATCTAAACTACTAACTAATGAATAAATTAATTGATTAACCATGTTAATGCATACTGAAGCCGAGAACGGCCATGCCCCTTTTTTATTTTTGCACAGTTTTTTTCTTTTTTTTGGCACTGTTTTCTTGTTATAATGACTTATTATTTCGTTATCTCGATATAACAAAGATCGTTTTCTCGTGATAACTAATTAATTATTTCGTTATCTCGATATAACGAAGGTCAGGTGTGATGATTGTGTGCTGGATCTGACCATCCTCATTTCAGCCCACGAACTGCCACCGGCTGCTTCCGGTTAAATAAATGTTGTTAACGTTACCTTAGCTCAAGCAGCCGGTGGCAGCTCGTGGGCTGAAATGAGGATGCTCCGGTCCAGTCCAGCAATATCGAAATAATTAATTCATTATCACAAGAAAACGATCTTTGTTATATCGAGATAACGAAATAATAAGTCATTATAACGAGAAAACAGTGCCAAAAAAAAGAAAAAAACAGTGCAAAAATAAAAAATGGGCATGGCCGTTCTCGGCTTCCGTAAATGCAACGTGGTATTCAATCACATGTATTGATGCATAGCAATTATACATGATGCTCCTGAACGTTAGCTAACAGTAGCTAACGATACTGGTTATTGGAATGGTACCAACAAAACAATTAGGCTAACGTGCCAAAGTTTATAAGGAAACATCTATCTTTCTTGTTTCCAGGCATTCATAGGAATAAGTGCAGGATTAATGTATGCTGTTGACCAACAAAATCTTACCCTAGATGTTTCCTAAAGGAAAATAAAAGTGTTAATGTTATCCAGCGGTTTAACTTCTCCTCTCAAGCCAAACCACAAACATGAACAGTATTTTAGTGAACAAGTGAATCCAGCCTCTGGGTGATGGAGCTGGTCTGCCGTGGAGAAAACAGGAAGCTGGAATAATACCAAGTGAGAAAGAATGACAGTGAGTGAGTGGCTCTGCTCATGCAGCCAAAGTTTGGGAATAACAACTGTATTTACTGGGGAGAGGTACTGAGGTGATTCTACTCTCCTCAGTCTGGGGCCAGTGTAACAATACAAAGACACCTCCATAAGCATAAAATCTCAGTGCAGTGCAGACATGTAACAGAGCTGAGATCCTGTGTCTTCTTAACATGGCAGGGCTTGGGCAGACAAGAATGACTGACAATGTCCTCACTGCTGTATATTTCCAACAGCATTTTTGTTGTTTGGTGTCACCGGTCTGAAGGATTGTTACCTTTCTAAAACATAGCTCTTAGTGCAAAGTTAGCCTGGGGGTGGGGTGACTAACTTTTATTGGCTTAAAATAAGTCAGCTTTTATGTTTGTCAAGATGCCTAAGGTCCATTAAACTAATCTAAGAGCATAATTACACTACAATCCAATTAAAATATCTTTGTGAAATGGACCCATATTTAAACAGATAAACTGATTTTCTGCTAACTTCGTGATAGAGGAGTATGACACTCAGCCACAAGCATCATAATATGACAAAGGTACAAATAAGGCATAATTTATACAACAAAAATATCCCCTTTAAAAACTTAATTAAAATAATTTCAGGTTTGTTGGAACTAGACTGAAATGTAAAAATTAAGACGGCAACTAAATAAAAATCAGACCACAAAACTAACACTGCTCCACATACATGCAGATGCACTGAAACAATGATTGCAGACTGTAAGACATGACAGACATGATGTCAAGTGCACACAACATTTTCTATCCCCAAAAGTTGGATTGAGTTAAGGTGTGAGTAAAATTATTTTCCCGAAGCCAAAAAAAGAGCCCATAATAAAACAAAAATCCTAAAATTAACATAATACTCTCAGAGCCATTGAAGTTTCTTGCTGTCAAAGCTCACTTCTCGTACAAACAAGTCTCTATCTGCTGTTCTACAATGGAGGATGGTGCTACAAGTCAGCATCTGGCATATGAGACATTTCTTTGTCATCCCCCAACACCCCACCCCCCTAAAGAAAAAATGACAAAGAACTGTTGTTGCAGAACTCAACACAATGCTGAACCCATTCAGTACGCCACTGTTGGATGTCTGCTCTAATTAGCTTAGCTTAATTGATTGTTGTGTGCTCAAGTGTATTTGATTAAGTAAGGTGATGTTGGTGGTGTGCCAGAGAATTGTTAAGATGTTATTCCTACAGTGGTTGACAGAAGTGAAAGTTAAGTTCAAAAACTGATTTTTGTGGTTACAGAAGAAGTTCTTGGCCCTCTACTGCATGTGACCGCCTCATACTTTAACCACCTACGTAAAATGATATATGATTTATTTTGCTGAATTCATCACTCATTGTGCAAATGTTTTTGGCAGATGTGCCTTAGAGAAAACATAATTATGGATTATGTTCCCGGCAGCATTTGTCATCCTTTCCACAAAGTACTATATCCTTGTAGCTACCTCACACTTGGGAGTCATGTACTGAGTCCTGTGTGTTGTAAGGCTAAGGTTGCAAAACAGTTTAGTTAAAGGAGCTACTTGTAAGTTTTGCTACATAGCCAGCGTTAGCATTAACACCTGTTTAATTAACAGTCTTGACAAGATGCCATCGTGTTTACAAGACAAAAGGTACACTATATGAGCAGTGCTACCTCTTCAGGGCAGACTGGACGCTACAGTGACTCGGTATCGGAAAGTGACGAGACCGAGCAGGGGTTAACTGTTAACATGCTAATGTCAGCAGATGAGGAGAAGTGATAAAAATAGAAGCAAAATAAGATGGTTGCTTTCCACCTCTGTAGACTCTTGTAGCTCTTGGTGAGTAAATGGAAGAAGTTTGATGCTGAACTTACAACATTTCCCCTAGACTGGTAAGTAAACAGCTGTTAATGTTAACACTGGATATATAGCAATAGCAAAACTTACAAATAGCCCCTTTAAGGTGAAGGAAAGACCATGGTTTCATTTGAGAAATATAGTGGTTTTGATTCAGTTTTATAAAAAAAAAACTAACTCCCATTTGTTATCACTGACTTTTTTAATCTTCTAACAAAGCCAATTGTCCTAACCTTAAAGTGACACTATGTAAGTTTTTTTCTAATATTCTTTTTAGTTGAAATATGTTCCAAAACATATTTTAATGTGGAGAGGTTCTGTCAAAGGCTTCTGTGAGCCAGACTCATTGAACAGCCTGGCAGCAGTGCAGAGATATTCCCCTCTGAAGTTTTTGAGCCTCGCCCTTCTAACCAATCAGAGAAGGCCAAAGTAAGCTCATGGCTGTCAATCAATATGAACTTCTGATCTACTACACCTCTTGCACAGAGGCTTCAAGTTTATATTAACTGCTGGAAGATGACGCTATGGCTGACTCACTAAGCTAGCATGCTTCTGATTCCTGCATTAGCTGAGACAGTGAACACGACCAGGAGGTAGGTGAAGGGCTGGGCGGGGCATAAAGGAGCAGAGAGAGTTAGTCTCATGCTAGAGCTAGCTTGACTTCCAGAACCTGCATACTGTAGCTTTAACTGTAATTGCCTGAACATGATATAGTTTGCATGAATGGATACTGGATACGGTCGGTGAACTTTTTGCAGTTATGTTCAGTGTAGCATTTTGTATATGAATGTAGTTTTTAGGAGAGGAGGTTTGAACCTAATACACTTACACTTGTCACCTATCTTGTAATCTGTAGGTAGGTTAGGTAACGAAATCAACAGCTAAATTCATGTCACTTGTGCAATAAAAACAGATGCTGCTAGCAGTCAGAAACATTTGTCTCTGTGGATGAATCACTTTTCTTGTCGACTCTTAGTTGAACAGTAAGCCATGTGGCACTTGTAGAAATATGATGTAACTTTAAATCACGAGCTTTGTGAATAATATTTCATCTAATTGTGCTGTTTTTCGTTCATGATTTTTTGCGACCGTAGATATATCTCTTCCCTGCCATCTGTCTGTCTGCCATTTTCTGAACAGCCAACCATACATTATAGAAGTAGAGGTAGACAGTTGACCATGATTTTTACAGCAATAATGACAGACAGGAATTATGTTGTGGTCTACAGCCATGGCCACGGGGGTGTTATAAAATGTTCATACAATTCCTCTATTGAATATGAAGGAGCCACTATGAGTCATGTTGGGGAGTTTATTGAAAGAGGGTAGTGCTTTTTGCTTGACTCTTATCAAGTCATGTAATGTACTCCACTCTAAATTGCATATACAGTATGGATGAAAACTTCAAATGTATGTGACTGAGCTTCACTTGATCTTATGTCTAAGTAGGTCCCACATTATCACACGTCCCTGCTGTGAGCACAGAGTACCCTCCATGTATCCTTGTTAGCATGTCCTGTAGCAGCTCAGCGGGCCCAGAAGACACCAGGGAACTGCTCAAAAGGCTGCACCTGGAAAGGCGTGATGAGATGAGATGTGCTACAGTGAGCAGGGAAATGAAGATCAGTGCGTCACTCATGGATGATGGGGTGTCACGCCTTAAAACACTACACTTCTTCCTCTACCTCCTTGCTCTCTGCTCTCTGTTTATGATCTTTCTCCAGGCTGGAAGGGAAGAAAAAAAATCAGTTTTCACAGGTGTATTTTCATAGGTGTATTCAGGGTATATATTGCAGCCTTTCTCTCCTGCTCTGTGTTCAAAAGCTTTAATCTTAAGATCATGTTCCTGCTTTGCCTGAAAATAGCTTTGGAGAAAATTACACAGCATCAACACATCCTTGCCCAGTGTACTTTCTCTTGCAACTTCGGTTTTCATTTGCACGTGACAGAGGTGATTAATCTTCTGCACTTTGACCTGTGCAGCCTCTGTTTGAGTGCCTGTCTAATTGTTTCTGTAATATGACTGCTCATTCCGCCACTGTTCATTAGCAGTTGAACAATGATCTGGGATAGCACGAGAGCTTCAGGGATACAAACTCATCAGGGGGGAAAAAAAGATGATGAAGATGCAAACCCCCTGGGGTTCGGGGGCATGCTCCCGTGGGATGAAAAATTTAGATTTACAGTCAATTTTAGCATGAGGATAAACTCACATTATAATTAATGTAAGCTTACACATTTGAGTGTGTGTGTGTGTGTGTTTGGGGGGGAGGAGTTATGCCACTATTATGGAAACAGGAGCTTTTTTTCAACAACACAGAAGGCATCACAGAAGTGTGGGACTTTTACATATAAATGAGCAGCCGTTACAATCAAGCTCTCACCAAATGATGCTGATTACAGGTCCCGCATTGTATATAAAGGTAGATGTCCATGTGTTGTTTGATTATAGATCAGGTCTAGGTTCTATATTAATACTGTGAAATTATCAAAGTGCTCAGTCCTCAGAGAAATGCACACAGTCTGTATTCAGAAACTGATCCTTAAAACAAGCTGTCAGGACTTCTGTAACTTTGTGATGTCACAACAAAGCAGTCACCGCCTTTAGCCATGCCCTAAGTCCCGCCCAGCTGGACCCACCGTCCAGCCTGGCAGGATTTGGTTTCTCTGAGTGTTTACCTGAAATCTGCTATATTTTTAATGAATCACTCAAAATCAGCCAATCAAAAGAGAGGATCAGAGCCTCCTCTCTTCTGACTGGCTCACCGACCTGTTGTTACTAGAGCTCCAGAGAGAAGCCTGAGAGAGGAGATGTAAAACTACATTAAGATGGTTTTTGGTTCTTAAAACCATAAATATATCTTTTTGGATGGATCAACACTTTAAATAAAACATAGGAAAATGTAAAATATGGGACCTTTAAGCCTGTCAGTTCCTGGTAAATCTCAGTATTTCATAGTATACTGGAGTTTTAAATCTGGTGTCCGTGGTGCACTGATAGCAACCACTAATATTGATTTGTCAGAGCAGTAGAGTGGAGCAACCATGGAGATGGAGAAGGCTACAGGAGCTTTGAGTATGGTGGAGTCTATGGTGGTTAAATCTAGGGAGCATGCAAGAAAAGTTTCTGATGCTCCAGGTATAAAAAAAGTCAGACTCAGTGTTCAGAGGAAGGATTACACTCTAAAAGAGAAAGAGATCGATGGTGAAGACAAACGCAGATCACTATTCGTATGGATCATAAGCACGTATCCGCAGTGTTTCGGGAAATTACTCTCATTGCCAGAAGGGGGAAACAAAAGTTCTGCACTGCAGGTTTAAAGACAAATTGTTCTTTCATATCGAAAAACAAACATGATGACGTGGCCAGTCAGATATTGTTCCACCTGCACTCTCGCCTGACGTTAGATTAAGTGTGTATCTGTGGGTGGATAAGGATTGTCCAGAGGAGACTGAGTCTTAGAAAAGAAAAATATCATCAGTTGTTTTCTTACATGGCCCACACTTCACGTTCAGTTTACGAGTGAACATTACAGCAGCTTTTCATGCTTGTTTTTATGCAGTGTTCTGCAGTATCGGCTTTACCCAGAGGCTTCACAAGACTTCTGAAGGTGTCATGTCTTCATTGACTTCATATTTTCCTTTTTTGACAAAACATCTCCCTGTCTGGATCATAAAGAGAGATCCTGACATGCTGAATTTTTCGAGGTGTGTTTTTTATTCCACACTAGACACATGTCAGTTTGGGAAGAAAAAATGTCCTTTCTATGACATAGAAAGTTACAATCTGATGTTGGAGCACATGGAAACGAATAAGGAGAGTTGAAGAAGATTGTTACCACTCTCATAATTGTATGCTAAATATGAAGCTACATCCAGGAGACGGTTAACTTAATGGCATAAAGACTGGAAGCAGTGGTTACTATACCGTGTGCCTAAACCTAACCAAGTCATAACCATCATTATAGTTACGATGGCGATACGATAGTTACGCTGTTCTCAGTACAGTCCGCATGTTTATGATTGTAACCGTGACAATCAAGGTCTGGTAAGCCTGCCGCAGCAGGGGCGCTATTTCAATAGACACTCCTATGGGTCGTACCAGAGGGCTGAAAAAATAACCTGTGTGTAGTTCAGGTTGGAGGATTTGATGCATTTAGCAGCTGAAGAGCCAGATATATCCCCTCAGGAGTTTGTAGGGACCAAAGACAGAGCTGAAACAGAGAGAGCATTGAACCAAATGGTCAGAAAAATACCTGAGAATGAATGCTAATTTCCTCCATAACCACTGCTAACAAGTTATCCATGTGCGTTTTAAAGGTGTTTGTTTATACTACTCAGAAGAGGCCAAAAAACAATTATCTAACTACAATATATGTCTTAATTTAAGCCAAGAACATTGGCTCACAATTAGTCACAGTTTAGATTGCTTCAAACCCACAGCTGGCATGTGGTATTTTGCACCATAATAGACATAGTTTGAAAATGTTGTTTCTTAAGGTGAATTTATCTAAAAGCAAAAAACAAATCAAATGTAATTAATTTCTACACCTTACCATGTACTAGAAATCTATTAATCAACATGCAGCATGGCTGAAAGCATATAACACATGTATGCTTTCAGCCATGCTGCATGAAGCCACTCGACAAAAATAAGGTGGACAGAAAATAATATATTGACAGAATGTTGAAAACATATCTCTGTCATGCAATCAACCTTTGAAATAATAAGTACTGTTAGATAAATACACACAGTATAGTATATACAATATATACTATACTGTGTGTATTTATGGTTATATCCCCCCAACTTATCAATTTGTAATTACTAGCATCCTTCTTTAAATGCACAAATAACAGCACATTTATGTTTAACCTAATGTTTACAGTAAATACTTTCACAGACCAGTGCCAAACTAATTCACTACATGGAAGTGTCTGTAAGTATTCTCCACTCAGAGTTTTCTCCTGTGTTTAAGTATGTGACAGGGAAAAGATTCTACAGAGAAAAATGCATAGTATTGGTCACAAGAGGGCATGTCACCCTATAAAACAACCAACTTGTTAATGACTTTTTCAGGAACTAATTTTCTGCTTTGTGGCGCAGCCCATAAAACAAGGTTATTCTCCTCCATCAAGGGATGAATAGAGATTTAACTGTCTTTGCTGTTTATTGTCACACAGCAACATTTACACATTGCTTATGCCACAAATTGAAGAGGGTGTCTGTTGACTTTGTCACTTGTTTCCTATGTTTTTGTTTTTTTTCATCCATTAAGTGCAAGGGTAAAAGCACTGATCCATTCTGCATGTCGACAACAATCTCAAGTGTTTATACCCTAGATGTTTAACAAGAGCCTAAGTGTCCCAGCGTTTCACCTCCCTGGTTTTGCATATTCTGCATCTTTTTTTCAAATAGTCAAAACACAGGATTGCAGCAGCAGAAATCAATTTGACAGTAATGCTGAAATTAGCTGTAAAATGCTGAGCTCTCACCATTATACAAGCCACCCCATGCACTGTAATTCTCCCACCTGCTAGCTCTGCCATTACTCACTTCCAAACCTCAGGGGTTGGATATGTGATGACTTGGGTCTACCAGATGACAACGTGATTTTAATATATGTGGAATGATGAGAGTTTTGTTAAACACACACACACGAACACACACACACGATTTGTGTTTTCACGATTTGTGGAAACCCTGGTGTGTGTGTGTGTGTGTGTGTGTGTGTGTGTGTGCGCTGACCACTCAATTAACACAACATCCCCTGACAAGGCATCATAAAAAAGACAAAGAGGCTCCAGTGATCTTGAAATTCTGCAAAACACTATTCAGAAAAGCTGGTCATAAGGGCGTTTACAGCTTTCAGTCAAACTATAACCTTACTGATGAATGACTGCAGCGCTATGACTTAATTATGACTGCACAGGAAATACTGTCCATCCCTAGTAATGACCCCAATGGCCATCGATAAAAAGGCCTGATAAACGCAGACTTCCTGAGCATGGAAGGATAAATACAGCCTGAGTAATGAGACCCAGGCTGCAGAGGATGACAGCTCTGCTCTATATCATATGCTGCTCTGTGGTTCTGGGGTGGCAGTTTGGGGAGGGGGAGGTGGAGGAGGGGAAGTGGCGGGGGGGGGGGGGGGGGGGGTTGCTTTGAAACCTCAGTGCGAGCTCCCTCATTCGCGGCTGGTTTTCAGACACAATGGTTGTGTTCTTCGAGAGAAAATCACCTGAGATATCAGAGAGACAATAATGAGAAATTCCATTTTCAGTCAACTGGTGCTGTCTGCTCAACTCTCTCGTGCACTCTCGAGTGAAAAGCAATTGCATCAATCTTACACATACAGTCTACTGGGATGAATCTTTTGAGTGTGGTTCGCAGCGGCCCTAAGCACACATCAGAATAACATCTCCTGCATTTCAAATGCAGTTCATCCTTCACACACTGCGCTAATTAACACCATAATTGATTAATCCATTAGATGATTTTTATTCTTAGTCCATCTGAGGCTAATAGATGCTCAATAAACTAGCCATTTAAAATGTGAAGGAAAAATTCCATTAATTGTCGAGAAAAAAAAATTGTCTGGCTCTATTTCATGCTTCAGAGGCTTCACTGTCCTGTAGAGAAAAGACAGATCTTGAGGAGGTTAGCAAAGCAGTCATTAGCAGACTGAGGATCTAAGTGGACACAATAGAGCCATGATGCCTCCTTTTGAATGGCAAGAAACCATCACGAGACATTTTCTTCGTGGGATGGCACGCACAGAGAAGATGAGAAAAGAATATGGAGCAAATTTTTCAAGTCAGTGATGCCATGTCTACACAGTAGGAGGTGTGTTTTGCTTAGCAACTACAGCATCAGTGAATTTCATTCATTTATTAACTGAATGTAGTAAGACTTCCCAAGTTAATACGCTTTCTCCACCGAGTCGATCATCACCCTTTCTCCGCTCTTTTGCAGGTCAACTAGGAATGTTCTCCATACATTCTTACTAATTATCACTGGTCTCACATATAAATTGATTTTTTTTTTTTTTTAAGGGAGTAGATCTTCTTAAATCCCACTCCCTATAATTAAGGCTTATATCGGGATAATGGGAAAATGGTGGATCAAAGGTTGAATTAATTGCAGACTTGAGCATGTAATTCAGGTACTAAGAGTGAAGACATGTCTTTCAAAGAAAGAAACAAAGAGACACACAGGCTGGTTGACAAGAATGAATATATTAAACACATGTTTAGATATATTTTCAAATCCTCAAGATTTTGTAAATGTGGCAACTCTCTTTAGTCTTGTTGCCACCTAATGGTGTCTCTCCCAGGATTTCAGTACACACACACACATAAAACAGCTGTAGAGCTTCTAAACACATGTTGTAGTCACGCTGGAGTCATGACCTCATGGACGGTAACGTTGACACACACCGCTTTGGTCCAGACTGAATTATCTCAATAACTGCTGGATGGATTGCTGTGACATTTTGTACAGACATGTATAACAGCCAAGGTATGAATCTAACTGACTTTGGTGATCTCCTCACTCTTCTTTAGTGCCACCCCGGGGTTGACATTTGTGCTTTTGAGTGAAAAATATCATCAACTACTGGATGGATTGCTATGAAATTTGGTACAGACGTTCATGTCCCCTTTAGGATGAATTGCATTGCATCTTTTCCCTTCAGCCTCGGCACTGCTTAGTGCTAATTAGCAAACAAAGATGTGAAGATGAGAAGATAACTAACGCACCAAACTAAGGTGGTGAGCATGGGAAACATTGTAACTGCTAAACATCAGCATGTTAGTTGTTAATTGTCACTGGGTACATGCCAACATGCTGATATTAGCATTTAGCTCCAAGAACCACTGTGCCAAAGCACAGCCTCACAGATATTAGTGTGGTTACACTACTAAAAACACAAAATGGGAAAACCTTCCAACTGAAACATCGTTTGAACTCTTTACCTTTTCACTAAAACCTTGTTCTATAAATCAAAACTCTGGAAAATATTTAGTAGCTTCATATACTGACCTCGAAGGACTTTTAATTTGCAATCCAACTTGGAAATTTAAAAGGATAAAAGCTGTTTGAAGCTCTGACATGAATGGGTTGATATTCTGGGATATTTGTGTATTCACTTTCTTGCTGAGTTAGATGATAAAATCAATATACCTTATGTCTCTTTTAAATACCAGGTTACATCCAGGCAATTAGCTTAGAGCAGAAACACAGAGAAACAGCTAGTGCGGCTCTGTCCAAAGGAAACTGTCCACCTGCCAGCACCTCTGAAGCTCACTAATTAACATATTTGTTAAAAAAAAAAAAAGCACAAAAACCATGTTAAAATGACAATTTGCGAGGGTTATGTGTTGGACTATTTCTTTGCCAGGCACAGTTACTTCACCTTTCTGTTGTCTGATGCTAAAATAATCTAATGAGCTGCTAGCTGTAGCTTCATATCTACTGCACAGACATGAGAGTGGTGTCAATCTTACACTGGATTTTTGTAAGATATTCTAAAAGTTTTCCACTGTTCATTTTGGCTACCTGTGGCTGATGCCAGTCGCCCTACAACTGTGTTTAACAGCTTTTCTTTTTACAACTTTACAAACCATCAGATATGCACGCATAATCTCACTGCTCTTTGAAAGCCTGAACTCTTAACAAGATGTGCTGCGGTGCTATGTGGCTGCTAAAAACCCAGGGAGTCATAAATATATTTATTACAGGCCTAGTAAATGAGGAGGGTGAAATCATTACAAATACACATTCCTTGGGGGATAAATTATGGCACAGTGAGACACTGAAAGTCACACCTCTGAAATAAGCATGGAAGTGGGGGTTTGTTTTATTTTTTGTTTTTTTTATTATTGCTTTTTCACTGTATGTGTGTGCATTTATATTTGCATGTGGTCTGTACTATGCCACATTTTAATGACAGTTTTGGACTTTAAACGAGCTGAGAGTTGGACAGAGCATCTAATTAGGGACGTACAGTTGAAGTCAGAAGTTTACATACACCAACTGTTGAAGTTATTAAAACTCATTATTTAATGAGTTGCACAGATTTAATGTTGGCAAATTATATTTTTGATGTAGATTAGTTTTATGTCATTAAAGGTTTTACGTCACATTAAGCAATCTACCAGAAATTGTTGTGATTGTGAGTATTTTCAGTGGTTTATTTTCCCTTGAAAACAGCACTTTCCTTTGGCGCTACAAAATTTAAACCACTGAACTACCATATTCCTACGCACAAGCGCACCAGCGGAGCACACTGTATTACATCGCTTTCTGATTTACTCAGCTGACCTGCAGCTGTGGCGTAATACAGTGCACTGCGTAGGTGCCCTTGTGCGGTTAATTGCTGCTCTTTTGCTATATAAATAGTATAGTAGTATATAAAAAGTTTATTATTATTATATATTATAGTTCAAGTCAGTTAGGACATCAACTTTGTACATGACATGCTGGAGGAATTAGGTACATAAGTATCTATATCCACAGTAAAACGAGTCCTGTAATGACTTAACCTGAAAGACTTCTCAGCAAGGAGAAAGGCACTGCTCCAAAGCCGCCATCAAAAAAAAGCCAGACTAGTTTGCAACTGCACATGCAAACAAAGATCTTACTATCTGTAGAAATGTCCTGTGGTCTGATGAAACAAAAATTGAACTATTTGGCCATAATGACCATCGTTGTGTTTGGAGGGAAAAGGGTGAGGCTTTCAAGCCCGGAGAAAACCATCCCAACCGTGAAGCGCGAGGGTGGCAGCATCATGTTGACTGCTTTGCTGCAGGAGGGATATTTGCATTTCACAAAATAAATTGCATCATGGGAAAGGAAAATTATGTAAATACTATATATTCAAGGAACATCGCAAGAACTCAGCCAGGAAGTTAAAGCCCAGTCGCAAATGGGTCTTCCAAATGGACAATGACCCCAAGCGCACTTGCAAAATTGTGTCAAAATGGCTTAAGGAAAGCAAAGTCCAGGTATTGGAGTGGCCATCACAAAGCCTTGACCTCAATCCAACATAAGATTTGTGGGGGCAGAACTGAAAAGTGTGCATGCACAATGTGTGCGTTTATTTTGACATATCACATTCTTAAAGCAGTGATCCTTACTCATAAGACAGGTAATGCTTGATATGATTTAATGTCAGGAATTGTGCAAAACTGAGTTTAAATGTATTTAGCTAAGGTGTATTGTATGTAAATGTCTGGGTTCAACTGTAAATATTGCATTTATTTCACTGAAGCTGCATTTTTCTTCAGCTAATTTTTTTATATAAAATATATATATTTATGTCTTTGTGAAGGTTATGGTTAAGATATGGAGAGTCTTGAGGGAATTCATATGCAAATCAATGAAGTGTTCTCTAAACAGTGTTATATTATGTGGAAATAAGAAAAATATTTTTGTGCACATTCGAAGTTGCATTTTGAAACACGCTGTTCTCCTGTGGAAGCTCTGATTCAGCAATAAATTGATGTAGCAAATGTTTTATGGTCTGAATGATGGTCAGAGATTCAGTATGAACTGTTGAGGCAAGAAGAACGCAGTGTAAGAATGACCTGTCAAAGCTGCTGGGTATCATCCCTTAAAGCTTTCCAGACATTTTAAGCCAAACTTCACTGAGACTCCCCTTCGCCGACGCTTAGATATCATGCTGTTACACTGCGCTTCCTTAGCTCTGACAGCTGTGTGATTATGTAAATATCTGTGGTTCAGCTTTCACACATTTTCCATAGTGCATGTACTGCGGATTGGAATCAGTGAGTACTGGCGGATTCACAGGTGTTAGGAGATTCAGTGTATTGATAAAGGTGGAGGTGCAGACAGGCTTGACCTCCTGCCCCTGTCAATATCAGTGGCAAATATTGATTCTTTCAGGCAATCCAGTTAAAATGAAGGAAGACCCCCTTTTTTATAATTGAATAATCACAGAATGAGATGAATGATGATGGTGAGGTGGTTTTATCCACATGAGGAGAGAAACAGTTTATTAGTCAGTGGTGTTTGTGGGAAAACAACACTCACATAATGCTCTTCATTCACTGTAATAGGAGCACTTGTGGTATTAGACTTTCCTCCTGTGACAAAATAAAAAAGCCCACATGTCATTTGTGCAAGCAGCTTATTGCGACCCGTAGTTACTTTTTATTGTTAGGCGACCTCTGACCTCATTGTGTGTTTATTAATGTAACCCTGACAACAAAGGCCCTCTAACTTTAAAGAAGCTATTTGTAAGTTTTGCTATTGCCTTCGTTAGCATTAACAGCTGTTTACTTACCAGTCTAGAAGAAACATGATGAGTTCAGCATCAAACTTCACTCCTTTACTTGCCAAGAGTTGTGTCCAGCAGTGGAAAGCAAAATCAATCTTAATTCTTGTATATCATGTCTTCTACTGAAGTTAGCATGCTAACCAGCTAGCCCTGGCCCGTCTCATCACTTTCTGATAGGAACTAACTGTAGCCTCCAATCTGCCCTGAAGACGTAGCGCTGCCCAGCGGACATATTATAACCTCTTGTCTTGAAGACGTCGTCCTCATGTTTTCTGGTTATTCTTTACAGGAGCCACCTCTATGTTGCTATTGCTACATGGCATTAGCATTAACAGCTGTTTACTTACCAGTCATGCCAAGAGCTTCAGCCATCATTGCGTTTAAGACGAGAGGTTATAATACACCCTCTGAGCAGTGCTTCTTCTTCAGGGCAGACTGGATGCTACAGTGACCCGGTATCGGAAAGTCACGTGACAGTCTGAACGGGCCGGGGCTTGCTGGTTAGCATGCATGCAAGTGATAGATATAGAAGCAAAACAAGAAAGTTGTTTTCCACCTCTGGACACAGCTCTTGGTGAGGGAAGGAGTTTGTTTCTCAAGGTTTCTTCTACAGTGGTAAGTAAACAGCTGTTATGCTAAAATTGTCTATGTAGCAATAGCAGACCCTTAAATCCTTAAATTCAAGTATTATTATAGGAATAATGCTGTTCCTTCTTCAAGGAAACTTCAACTTGGCATATGCAAATTGTTCTCTTGGTCCTGTGGGTGGTCTCCAAGTTTTCTGAAAAATCCAAGCATGAGCAAGTTACTTGAGTGACTCCAGCTGGGAAGAAGTGCACTCCTGAATCCAAATTTCCATGAGCGCAGTAGAGATTATTATTTTTCAAAAGAGACATTTGTAGACTACTTACTAATGGATTGTAAGACAAGGAAGAAACACAAAAAATCTTTTCTTGTTTTCTCTTTCTTTCTTGGACCTTCTAACACATATGAATCAGGCTACAGGCTTGCTTCATCTGATAAGATTTTGTCCCACATGCCTGATATCTGTTAAGGTGTTTGTTGTTAGCTGTGAAGGTGTTTGTTGATATGACCTAGAAAAAGAAAAGAATAACTGTTCATTTTAGAGCTACAGCGGAGAGTGTGAAACAAAAAAGAAGAAAGATAATACTGGACTCTATTGCAAGTACACCTGTTTAGTGTTTTTAAAGCAGATGCAAATCTCTAAACTCAAAAAACTTTATTGTGCTTCATTTCCAGATAGTGGCACTTAGTTCTGAAGCTTTGTGCAGAGCAAGATGAATCGCTGAAAATGTTTTTTTACTTGTTTGAAGAAAAGTAAAATACATGACAAAATTATAAAAGATACAGGAACTCCCTTGTAGCACATGGGAAGATATTTATCCTTTGTGGTTTGTGAACATTGGGAGGTTGTGGTGTAAAAACATGTAAAATGATCAGTGTAACGTAAAATAAATGCAACTTCACCGTATTATTACCATATATGAACACATGTTCGCAGACAATGCTTTCATTGCCTAAACTTAACCAGAGATGGGATTGATGCAAACCCCAGTCTCTGTGGTGACAGTCGTGCACACCTGCCATCCACTGTAACTGCTACCCAGCAACTCAGCTGTTAATAACTGTAGCGTTTCATTCACTCTGTGAAGTTGGTGAATGTTCAGAGCTTTGCCTTTGAACATAATCCATAATCATACATGTAATCCGGCGATTACATTTGCACCACAATGTAAGTGGGAAAGCAGTTTAGTTTTATATGAAAATAATTTTTAGGAGTCTGGAATGGGATGCTTTTGTTCCCCACAATGCAGAGGTTGGGGACTTTAGTCACATGACTTGACTTAAGTTACAAATTTGAGAACTTGAGACTTACACTGATAGAAAGACTCGACTTGACTTTGACTTGGTATTCATGACTTAAGACTGGACAGGCTTGAGACAGTTGACTCAAATGGACTCAACATTTTTTTAATTAAAAATTTTTATTTTTATAGATATTTTTATTTTTTAGATGAGTTACATTTTGTTTTGAAACATGATGCCACACATACCTAGATACCTAAATAATAAGACAATAATAAGTTAATAATTTTAGCAGTGAGAGGCTGCAGTCACAAATCTGGACTCTACGTTGTAATAAAATGTCAAGCATCAGTAAGATTTATAAGATGTAAGCAGCTGCAAGAGATTTTGTTATGTTGAAAATAAAGCTAAACTTTTTATGACCTCAGTCTTTAACTGATTTAAATGTGGAAACTGGTCCATCATCAGGATTTCATATAAGTTGACTTGCTTGTGACTTGCACATGCGTGACCTACTCCCACTTCTGCCACAATGCAACTCAGCCACCTTTTGTTGAAGATTCAGCTGTGTTATGCTACAAGTGGGTAAGCCTCAAGAGGTGATGAGGAGCAGGTTACAGAGGTCCACCTCATGTCTTTCTAACCACTCTCCCCCAGAGTTTTCTCATATACAAACTTGTCTTCAATTCCAGCTGAAGCTGACTACAGTGTGATGTGGTGTTGCATGTTTTTCAGCTGCTCTTGCATTAGAGTCAACAAAAACTACATTTAACATTAACATTTTGAGATTTTATATTAAGATGGAAAAAAAATAAATAAAAAAAACTGCGAGGCTTCATAAAATGTGTGCTTTTCTTTTCTTCAGCTGTTCACAGGTATGACAGGTTGCACTCAAAGTCATCTTGAAGGTATCCGGTCCATCAACCTCCCAGACTGTTGGACATCCCAGCAGCACCAGCAGGATGGGGAGGACAAGGAAGGAGGTGAGGAAGGAGTTGTATTAGGAGGAGGAAGAGGGAGTGTGTTCCGCTTGGATGGCCGGAGCAGTGAGGATGCTGGTCGGGTAGGGTAGAGAGGGGAGGGGAGGGAGGTGGGTGTTTGTCTCTTTCTGTCTTTCTCCGCCTGCCGCGTGTGCGTGCGTCCCGTTCCAGCTCCAGCTCCAGCTCCAGCGCGGTTCAAGGAGGGACTCTGGGAGAGAGGGGAGGGGAGACTTGACGCGTCGGAGTGAGTGAGAGCACACGGAGGCTTCACTTTTCCGACATGCAACCTGCGAGACGCCACGCCGTCAGCTACTTGTGCTACTGACACCAAGAGCGAGACAAGAGAGGCTGAGGGATGGAGACACAGTAGTGGCGGTGCCGCACAGAGCATCTCAGGCACAACACACCGCGGCGCAGCTCGTGTATGAATGTGGCGCGACACAAAAGAGAGAGAGAGAGCGGCATCTTTGCGCACAAGTCAGACGGATATTTTTGTGCCGGGAGCGTCGCCGCGACTCGACAGTGATGTCTGTGTGCAGAATTTTGTTTAGTGAGAAAATACGGATTAATCAGAGGCTGTGAATTCCTCGGAGATATTACAGCTGTGTGGACAGGTAAGGCTATTATTATTATTATTATTATTATTATTACTATTATTATTATTATTATTATTATTATTATTATTTCATTATTTTCCGTGCAGTAACTTCAGCACATGTCAAGTTAAACCTCAATCAGCTCAGCAGCAGCGGCAGCTCAGAAACAAATGAAGCACAGTTTACATCCTAACTTTTCACAGATGACATTTTGAGACCGTAGCTATATTGGGGGGGGGTTGCAAACCGGGATTGCCTTCTCTGAATTTCACCCTCTGCTGATCTCATTTCCTTGTGTCTACTTTGTTGTGGGACTATCATGGTGGAGGCAAAGTAATCTGCGAGTGTGTGTTTGTGTTTGTGTGTGAGCGCGACTCAGATCAGTGCAGATGTTTAGTAATCCGCCGGCGTTGACCCTCCCTTCAATAATCCCTGCGGATTTGGTTGATTATGCCGCCGCTGCTGCTTCTGCTGCTGCTGCTGCTGCTGACCACCTACCGCGGCCACGAGAATTCAATCCGCCCGGTCCTGGGTACCGCGGGATTAACGCAGAAAAAACATGAGCTTCAGCGCTGACAGAAATTGTACATGCTTCAGATTCACTCTTGAATAGTGACAGGTAAACCCACCTTGAGTTCGAACTCAAAAGTAAAACCCCAAACTGTTGTAAAATTGAAGTTGTGTTGGTAGTTTGTTGCCTCATGATGCTCATAAATGGAGCTCAGAATGAATCAGCCTGTGTGTCACTGTATCACTGCTTTAATGGTGTTAATCATCTGTCAGTCACTGTATAAGCCTTCCAGTGTTTGGGCCTGGAGTCTGATGGCCAGCAAATGCCATATAAGCCTACTTTAATATGTTTAATAGACGGTGAGCATCTGTGCGGCTTCTGCACATCTAACGTGCCAACTTCTGCTCAAAACCGCTCACTCCAACCATCACTGAAAAGTAATTCAGCTCCGGGAGCATAAAAAATAAGCCTGGCGTGTACAGTCGGGGGAAAATGTGTCAGTGTGATGATAAGACCAGTCAGAACAGACCATGTGCTGCACTGAGCATCCATCTCATGATGCACAGACATTGTTCATTCAGCATTGGGTCTGTGGCTGACTGAGGAGCAGCCTCTGTAACTCTGTGTGTGATCTGTTTCATGGACTTCTCCTCTGACTTGACTCTAAAGTTTAACCAGGGAAACGAGAGAGATGCTTCAGCAGGAAGATTTTTCTAGCAAAGATGTGCAATAAAGACACAAACTGAAGCTTAATTAACTGCAACTTTTTTCTTTTTTTTTTCCACTTTATCTAATGATATCCAGTGGCTGTGTGACGCTGCCCAGATGCAGCCTCACAGGGTGGGAAAAAAACAGCCCTTTTAATGGCTGCTGCCGTCCTGGAAGCCAACAGCCCTGTCAGAAGTGACGGAGCACAGAAGTCACATTAAAAATACCCTAGGATAGGTGCATTTAGACGCGCGGCATAAAAATTTCATTGCACGCATCCCGCAGGAAGTATCGAAGAAATGTCATCAAAGTCATTTTTATTTCATGTCTTTCCAGGAAAAAAACTAGCTCAAGGAACAGAGCAAAGGTACAATGAGTGGTTTTTGCTCAAGAGTGTTTGTGAGCTTGTGTGAGATATGATGGAGGATGTTCAGTGTGCGGCTGTTCCCGCCCTGACTTGCATACAGAGCTGCACTTTTTGCTCCTCACATTGACTTGCTTTGTCACGAGATACTCTGTGAGCACTGAGTTTACAGCCACACAGGCTCTTTACAGTAATCATGGTAGTTTCAGAGATGTTTGGGGAGAGGATGTAGTAAGACTTGTTGCTGTCTTCTCCACCCTGCGTTCACCTGGTTTACGCCTCTTTGTCTCCATGTTGGTCCGCACCAGTGTTACTGTTGGACTCTCATTTCTGTAGAGCTGTATTTCCCTCCCTTCCCCTCGTTGGACCCATTATTTCTACGTGAATGTCTTTATGTTACCAGCACCTCATGCTTCCTACTGACTTATTACAATTTTAGATGTCTACAGAATAGAGACCAAATGATTCATTCATTAGTTGATCTATAAAAAATGAATAAGCAACTGTTTTCATGATAAATAAATTGTCATTTTTCAAGCAAAACTGCCAGTTTCTCATCAGTTACCTGGTCTTTGTCCTGACGTGACATTAAACTGAGCATCTTTGTGCTTTACAGTGTTGGTCAGACAAAACAAGAAATTACAATCTATATATTTTGGCTTTGTGAAATTGTGACGAGGAATTTTATCGACCAAATAATGTCAGAAGAAAGATGTGAATAAAATAAATGATGATTGATTAAACAATGAATTGATTGGTCTACAAAATATCAGAGAGCTGTGTAAAAATTTCCAAAGCTGAGCTTCAAATGTCTCAACAAAAGAACAAATATATTCAATTTACTAAAATAAGACAAAGAAAACCAACATTTTCTCACATTTAAGACACCGGAATAATACATGTTTGGCTTATTCGCTTACAAGATGATGAAAATAATTAATAATCAGAATAGCTGGTGATTAACTTTCTGTTTGTTTAATCGACAAATCCTTTCAGTTCTTATTTGAATGTGTCACTTTGTGGCTCTGGGAAATTGTTGGATTTTTTTCTGTTTTTTTGACGTTGTCATTCCTGAAATACTTTGTTTAAAAGAATAGCACTTTGATAAATAAAAAAAAAAAGAAAAGTAAAAACAACAAAACATATATTTGTGTTTGTTTTTTAATTCCAACCAAATCTTCTTACAAACTCTTAGGTTCATCTCATGATCCCTTGTGGAGCTCCCAAACCCCAGGTTGGGCACCACTGCTGTCCAGTTTCTGTCCTCCTTGTCTCTGACCTGATGTCTCTTTCACTCTAACAGACAGTGTAATATGTGACAGGTGTATATTTTTATGACCACCTTGATGATCAGACAGCGTTCACTCACAGTAACAAGCAGCAGATAAAAACAAACGCCTGGTGTCAGCTGTTCGGCTGCTGCTTTGCAAAGCTAGACTCTCCACAGCACCGTAATGGATGAGGAAGCTGCGGGCGCCTGATACTAGTTCAGTGATGTGCGGTGTGGTTTCAAGTATGCCATGCATTACTTGATTGAATCTGGCATAACGTGAGTTTGTTTGACACACTGAGATGCGACTTTTGAAGAAATCGTACCTGTCAAGCAGGAATATGGGGAAATTACACGTTTCTTCCTTCGCCAAACTGTAAAAAAAAGATATGATACTTGTGATTAAGCTGTAATCCAGGGGTGTCAGCGTGCCATCGAGCAGATACAGAAGAGATTCACCGTGTCAAAGTGACTGTGGCTAATAGAGTCAGCATTGAATGAAAGTGAAAATCATGTTGAAAACCCACTGGATCTATGACTTTATACAGTTTTGTTTGTTTTTTTTCTGGGAACTATTTTTCTTAAAAAACGTAATTAATCCAAAAACCACTCCCCAAAAATAATTTTCTCCAAATGTTTTGCCTTCAGTTTTTTTTTTTCTGCACGGCCCAGACTGGATTTCATTGAAATAAATCTTTAATCTGCCTGAGTCTGCATGCACAATCTTCCACCCACTGCTACACGTATAATTCAGTCAAAGCAAGGTCGTGAATAAGAGTAATTTACGAAAATATGTCCCTTCTTCACCATCAGAAGTGATGGTGCGCACACTGCTGTGAATTGGGAGCCCCACAATTGTCAGGAACAAGTACACTTGACTTTAATATAGCGGAGCTCCTCAGTGTTGCCCACCTAGTCCCATCTCTATGTTCGTTTTTAGTATTTAGGATGAAGAGGAAAAGATCCAAGACGGCTCAATGAGACAGCTCCATTTCCCGCTCTATTTATCGAGTCTCATTGGTTCTGTAAATGCCCTATTTGTAATCCAATCGTATTAGAATAATTTCCCTGCTTTAGCGATGCTTTATGATGCTCTGTCACTTCTAGGCCTTTGGTTTCAAGGCGCCGCGGTCCTTTGGGGTAAGTCTTCACAGACTGAGCCTGCAACGTTTCCCCTGATTCAAACACTGCACACTGCCTCTCCTCGGGAATGGCTTTAATTGAGTGCTTAATAAGAGAAACGCCACACAGCAACCAACTTCAGGGGGGGATCTGAGCGCTGAGACTGCTGCATTATTAAATGTACTTATATAAGGCTTCCAAACATCTTTTTTCCAAGTAGTCTCAGGCTAAAGCCAGGTTCATGATTCTTTTTGATGATACGCTTCACTTGAATGTGGATTTTTTTTTTCTTTACTGAAGATCCACAAGAGTACAATTTCAGAGGTGTATTGTGCTCCGCTGGGTGTGGCTGCTGTGTCAGAGCCATCTTTTCCTCCCTCATGTAGCACAATATTAGCACTCGATAAAACTGCGTTCCCCGCAGGGCATTGTTGTTTCCTTTTGTCTGAATCAAGATTAAAGGAATGAATGGAGCAGGTGGGATGACTCAAAAGAATGTTTTAAACTCACCCTAAACACAGTGTTTCTCTCTATTGATAACTGTCGATAAAATACAAGCAGCCTCACACTTTGTGCCAGAATCTGTCACAAGCTTTTTTATTATCAAACTGACAAAACTGCAGGTGTGGCATATAGCGATTTGAACTCCTTGAACAATTTTTTCTTTCTTTGAAATTTGTCCTCAGCCTATAATGCCCTGTGAAGACTGTATGTTCTTGTGGCATCAGCATTCCTTGATTATCTTTACATACGAGCAAGTAAAGATTAATAAGACAAATCATTTCATTTAAAAAGAACTGCTTGTCCTTGTATTTCCTCTAAAAGTACAAAACCTTTGTGCATCTTCCTCGTCTGGAGCTACAGAGAAAGGGTTCATGAACTTGAAACTGGAGCATCAGACTAAATAACGTCTTGATTATATCAAAAGATGATTATTTTGAGGAAATTAGGATGAGATGGAAATTAAGGTTAAAGGAGCGAGGTTATAATATCCACTGTGGAGGAGCAAGTTTTTAGTTATTTATGTCGCATAATTGTTATTATTCAAAAGATTTTACACATTGAAAAGCATCATTTGTAGTTGAAATGGCAATTTTTGATTTGCTGCTGTAATGTAACAGCAGTTTGTGTAATGGCAGCAGCAGTAGGATGTGCGCTGGATAGCTTGTTGTCAAGATCTATTTGCAAAATAATAACTCATGCAATCCATGGTTAATGGAACAAATTGACTGGCACCAACTTGTCATGAAAGTTTCCAACCACAAACCTGGAAGTTATTCTGTGTAAGAATTTAATGGGGAATTTAATGCTCTAGTATAACGGCGGTAAATTGGTGTTAACAGCCAGTAACGCGGTTTCTGTCACCCAGACTCAAGATGTTGATAGAGTCGTGTTCGCACTGGAAACGTTGTTTCTGTTGTTTTGTGTCAACACACATGGTTGTGTTTAAACAGTCACACCTCTGAGGGTTTGGGGGAAAGATGGTCGCCTCGGTTTAATGTAGAAAAGGTTCACAGTGGCTTGGAGTACGAAACACACGCTGTTCATTAGTATTTGATTTAAGCCACAATCTAACTAAAAATTTCTTTAGCTATCTAACCCAACAGTCCTGGGGCTTATGCACCCACCATCCACCTCTTCTACCTTTTCCACTTGATTCCCTGGAAAATGGCAGAATTCCTATTATTATTAATTTTATATCTGTGGCAACTGCCAGAAAAGCACACTAACAACTAAACTCAATGCAATGTCTAGAAGACTCCCTGTTGAGTAGCTACTGTACAACAGATCATATGTTAATATATGATATGATAAATTAAATGCTCCATTTTGTATAAATGTAGATGTCCATGTGTTGTTTGATTATTAAGCAGGTCTAGTTTCTATATTAATACTGTGAAAGTATCAAAGCCTCAGTTCACAGAGAAACGCACACAGCCTGTATTCAGAAACTGAGCCTTAAATCCAGCCGTCAGGACTTCTGTAACTTTGTGATGTCACAACAAAGCAGTCACCACCCTCAGCCATGCCCCCTGACTGCCCACCTGGACCCATCACCCAACCTTGTAGGATTTGGTCACTCTGAGTGTTTTACCTGAAATCTGCTACAATTTTATTCAATCACTCAGAAAACAGTCAGCCAATCAGAAGAGAGCCTCCTCTCTTCTGACTGACTCACCAACCTATTGTTACTAGAGCGCCAGAGAGAAGCCTGAGAGAGGAGATGTAAAACTACAATGAGATGGTTTTGTTACTAAAAACCACAAATATATCTTCTTGTGGATATCGAAACTTCAAGAAGAACACAGGAGAAGTGTAATATATGGGACCTTTAAAACTAAAGTTACGTTTGACCTGAATAAAATAAAATAAAATAATAAAGGTTACTTACCGTGAACCTCCTGAAGTAGTCACTAAACTCTACCAGATATGTTTTACATCCTGACAGGGATATTAAAGCTAAATCATAAGAATATTAGAGCTGAAAAAATGAGGGAATTAATTGATTATTCAGTCCATAAAAAATTACTTACAAGCTATTTTGATAATTGAGTAATTGTTTCAGTAATTTCTCAACCAAAATCCCAAATGTAATGTGCTTTCAGCTACTTCAATGTGAGGATTTGCAGTTTTGATTATCTTTGGGGTTTAGACTGTTTGTTATAGACAATATAAGCAATTCTGAAGATGCTCTCAAAAAAATGTGATTGGAATTTTTTCTTTCTTTCTACTCTGTTTTTCTGTTGTAGATGAATTGTTATTTTTCAGTCTTGTTTGCACATACCGCTGTACCACACTGCTTTGCTCTTGCTAAAATCATACACATCTTTATCTTTCTGTATCCAAATATAAAAGAAACTCGGAGTATTTTTACTGTAGTATTTTTCCAAAAATCCCATTTCATGCATGTGCGAGCTGCTGAGTACAACTCCCGTCTGGAGGGTCCAGCTCAAGGGCACCTTCATAGCATCAACAGCCTCTGGAGTGTGCTCTGTTTTTATGTATATTTTGACATTTACATGCTGGATTTTGAATTAAACTAATCAGTCAGGGTTACATAATGAGGCTCCTTCATCCACATTTACAAACAATGTAGTCTATTGAATGGATTCCTCGCTGCAAAGCAGATTGTGAATATGAATTTGGTGATATGCCCATTAGTAGATGGACACATGTTGCAGCTGCTCAATGAATGTTTTTTAATTGTTAAATGAGGAAATTATGATGTAGCATCTCTGGTCATTATCATTACTCGCATTTTATCGCTGATTGATTGAAGTCGCTTTTTGCATCCAGAGAAGAAAAAATTCTCTAATCAACATGTTCACATCCAGGAAGAACATCCTGTCCATGTTCAAGTTTGGTAGAGAACTGCAGATGAAGCAAAGTTCAGGTATTCAAAATCTCATCTGTTTCTCAAATGAAATAATTAGTTATTCCACAAAGCCGCTGTTTGTTTAGCAGACCATTTCAGATGTGTGTGGTTCAGATAAATGAGATTCTGTAGTCATTGTATCAGAGTGCAATTAGCTGGTTCATCCATTAAAACCAAGGACAATAAGAAAAAAACAAAACAAAATAATGCCTATTTGGCTTCGCTGCATTGCAACTATCTGTTTTAGATAAGATGTGAAGTGCAGATCCATTCAGCATCATAATGCTGTTAATTTGTCAGACAAAGTGGAAACTAGGTCCATATTTAGGGTCATCCAAGCCGTCTCTCTATGGCCTTTATGTGATAATTACATTGTCAGTGCAGTTGTATAATTTGAGATGCATACAATAAGAGCTGTGTGATGCACCTCACGTCTTATTTTGCCTTAAATTCACCTTTCTGAAAAAGTGATGCATGTCATATAAAGTGTCATTATAACAGATCCACTATGCAGACACCTACACAAACACAGAAATAAGTGTTTTTCCTCAATAAAAGTCATGACTTATGTCAGAATGTGTTCATTTTATTAGTGCAGGTGTAGTGTGCCCCATGCAGAGAAGTTGCATTGAAGAATATTGGATTTTGTCCATTTACAAAAACAAGTGGAGAATGCCACTTTCAGTCAGCACAGTGTGTGTGTATTGGGAGCCACATAAACATTCACTTGTTTAGTCGTAAGATGTTTTATTATTTATTTATTATAATGTCATTGAAAGGCCTCTGTGTGTCATTATTTCTCAGAAGGAAATGGGTTTGGAAATGTTTGACAGATTTTTATTGAAATTTGATGATTGTGTCTCCATTTGGAAAAAAAGAAAAAAAAAAAGAAAGAAAGGAAAAAAAACGAGACTGTCCTTACCAGAGAAACTGCAACATCAGTTTTTTGTTCAAATACCTGAAATAAAATGTGTTTATTATGTTGTGACAAGTGAAATGGAACAAGAAATCACACAGAAAAACTACCAAATCTTAAAAAAGCAGAATGTTAGTATGTTTTGGTCACAATTTTTTTTTCCTCTTAAAATAAATTCCTTGGCTCAAACTTAAGTTCAGTTTTTCTTTGAGACGTGTCAGGGTGATAGAGTTTGGAAAAGTCACTCTCCAGTTTCAAACTGTCCGAATCTGCCACCCACATCAGCGGTGATGTGGATGCACAGCAGAGAGCTGTTTTCAGCGGGCTGTCACAGTTTGGCTTTACCACCACCACAGCTGCACACAGAGCCCAACATAACAAAAGTGTAAAATTAAGCCTCAGGCCTGTGGCATATGTAAATTATTTTTCAACAAAGGTGCTGATGCCCATGTATGATAACCATGCTGCAACTAGACCCGTTACAGAGAAAATCTACAGCTGGTGTCATGGACTGTGACTGTATGGAAATGACAGTGGAAGGCAATTAAATTCAGTTTTTAGCTTAATGAGACAGCGAGAACAGCCAGATGTGACTGGTAATACAGCTACTTATAATAAACATTTGGGTTGAACAGTCCACCTGATAAGCTGTGAATGATCAACATCTACTGCACCTTATGGAGATCATCTCTAAAACCATTATATTGATTAAAAGACACACTGTGAATACATTATTAAAACAATTATGTGAGAATTAAAGGAGTTACATGTAAGTTTTTGCTATTGCTACATAGCTAAAGTTAGCATTAACAGCTGTTCACTCAACAGTCTAGAAGAACCACTGCAAGTTCAGCATTAAACTTCATTCCTTTAATTACCAAGAAATGTCACCAGCCAATGTTGTAACTCTCGATTTCCTTCTATTTCTATCACGTCTTCTGTTCTACTTAAGTTAGCATGCTAACTAGCTAGCCCCCAGCCCAGCGAGTCATTGTTGTGTCCAGGCTTCCCTAAAGATGTAGCGCTGCTCAGAGGGCTTATTATTACCCCTTGTCATGTAAATGCAACAATGGCTTAAGCTCTTGGCAACCACAACCAGCTCAAGAAAGCATTTTTGGTGGCAGAGTAGATTTACATATAGCACATTTAAAAAAAAAAAAAACTCAAACTAAAACACAGAAATTGGCTAACGTGATAATTGTATCGCCATGAGTGTGGATGTATTTGTATTGATGTGAGGTTGTTACTGGCACCACTGTTATGCTTTGGACACTAAAATATTACAAGAGACAAGCTTAGTCATCCTTTCTTACCTGAACTACATTATTTCAACCAAATAAATGGTGTTAATAGCAAAAGGTGATGAGAACCACGAAGGACAGCTGCACGTTGCTAACATTGTTAGATATCATGTGTCACAGAGCAAATTTTTGGTGTGAAACTCAGTATCAGTTGAGATGAATATTGAGATGGATAGCCTATAGGTGAACTTTTGAATATTTAGCAATTTGGTGGAAGCAGGAAAAGAATGTTTGCAAACATCAATGCTAGAAAGCAGCTAACATTATATCTCTGAATATAAACCACTGTATTTCCTGTTTATTGCTCTACTCAGCTTGGTTGATGACCTGCTTTTAAAAATCCTTGCAGACCAAGTCAGTGCAATTTCTGCATCTGCTATTTGATAAATGAGTCTTTCAGTGTGTATGTTCTGAATCTTTACTTGCACAGTGGCAACCAAACAAGGAGCGAAATGTGAAACTTAATGTGAAACTCACCAGTTTTCTGTGTAAAGTGGAAAACATGACAATGTAGTCGATGACATGACTTACACAATTTACTTATATAGGCTATTTACAAAAACTAAATGTAAGCTTGAAGGTTGGATGGGTTTACTGACTCTACACTGAGCAGAGTTGTAGAAAAAGGATCCACATCATCTGTCTCAAGGCTCCACTTCATTCAGAGACCATAGGCTTTGTATTGACTGGCACTCATTTCTAAAGAGTTTTCTTTTCTGGAGACTAAATGCATGCTGGGTCTTGGTGGAACTTCTCTAATGTTGTTTAACTTTAGAGATACTGTAATTTTTATCAACACGAATTCATCACACATCACATGCACCCCAGTGTCTTCAGAGATCTGAGCTGCAACAACTAAAGTATTTTTAATTAAATAAGATAGCAGCTCTACCACTCTACTACTTATTCTTTTTAAAGGAAAATGAAAACAGATTTCTCTAGCTGAAATGATCAATAGAAAAATAGAATACTAGATTTATTGATCAACATATAATAATCAGTGGCTATTCTGATAATTGATCATTTGTTTGCTTTCCTTCATTTTGTACCATTGTTAAATGAATACCTTTCTGTTTCATTGCCAGACAAAATAAGTTATTTGATACTGATAATTGATGTGAATTTGTCATTGTTTGAATAATTTTGTACGCTAAATGATTGATCCACAAGTAGTTGGCAGATTATTCACCATGAATATACAATTTATCATGAAAATAATAGCTGCAGCCCTTAAGATATCACCTAATGCTTTCGTAAATTTTCCATCTTTATCTGTGTTGCAATTCCATGTTCTTCTCAAATACAGCAACATTTGTTTGTAGAAATATCAGTTTCAAGAATTTGAATTCTGTTTGTATGATCTTGACTGATGGGGAATTGCTGCACTCGCCTTGCCAATGTTGTCAGAACAGGTCAAGCTATTTGCACAGCATGTGAGCATAAACAGATTTCATTCAAAAGCATCCGCTCTCTTGAATGCTGACCCATTTGACTTGAAATAACTTCAATTTTTCATGGGGTCAAACTATGTAGCTGTGGTGTGATTGTCATCCTACATAAAGCAGTCAGTACATGCCAGAACAGATGAGTCAGTAAAGTGGCTGCATAGATTTTAGGAACTGAGTGGTAGATACACCTCTCTTGAATTCAAACTGTCCCTTCGATCACCGCTGGTTCTGTTTGGCTCTCCGCCCTGATATCATTGAACACTGGACGATAGATCTCTGAGGACCAGCACAGTACATTAACCAGACGTGTTATCTCCTCCCGAGCTAATTTAATTCAAGGTGTGATTCTGTACCTCCTGCACAAAGACATCAGTTTCTTCTTGGAGCCAGCTTTTTTAATAGATCGATTCTGGACTGTTCCCCTGCATGACCAAATTTGGGGGTTGGCAAACAGTGCGCAGACTTTAAGGGGAATAAAAGAGGTGATTTAAGTGGTCGTGCCCCTCTTTCAGCAGCTGTAAATGATCGTCATGTTGACTTTTTTAGACACACTTAATCCTTTTATCTATAGTATGTGCAAGATAAAAGTAAAAAATAAGTCCTTTTGTAATAAGCTTATGCCCCCTTGCTCAAAACCTTATACTTGCTAATGTAGTGAACTTTTTCCTTCCCTTGATATTCCTATTCAGGGCCACAGTAGCATTTCGCAGAATACAGGAGGCTCTCGCAACAAAAAGGTCCAATGTGTACACTTATGGTTATTGTGCTCATTTTACACATGAGAAATGTAATTAAGCTGTTGAACTGTATGATGGGTGAAAACCTATCAATCTTTAAATTTTCTGGTAATTTGTTACTGACTGAATACATTGATTATCTCCTCCCCTTAGGCCCCATAGCATCATCAGTCATTTCCCTTTAGCAAATGTAGCCGCAGTTTATTACATCTATAATGTCTAATGCTTGAGTGGTACTGAGTCTGACTGCAAACCAGGGAATTATTGCAGGAAATCAGCTTTATAAAAAGTGAATGATATCAGCGAATTATAGTTATAATAGTAGTAGCAGTAGTAGTAAAAGTGGTAGCGGTAGAGGTACCTGCAGGAATAGTGGTAGCACCGGCAGCAGTAGTAGTACTGTTCTAAATTTAATACAGTGGCACTGAGAGGGAATGCATTATGATAACCACTCATCCTTTTCCTATTTGCAATTTTTTAATCATTGTACTCTGTGCACTAACAGCAGTATGAATTCAATTATTTGTGAGTCAAGGTATCACCACAATTACAGAATGTCAACCTTGTTTTTATTTTCCTTTTGTCATCTTTGCTTTTCCTTGTTAAGTGTTCTGAAAACTCGTCCTTGCAAATGAGTGAGAGGAATCTGTCATAATGTGTGTCGTAGTTGTAACATTACAAGCACTGGTAAACCCTGTAAGCCTGGCAAGAACCTTTGTTAACAAGGCACAGCTGGATACGCTCTGTGTAGCCAGAACATTTATCAACCTCCATTTTCCTGGCATCAAGTAACTAAATAGATTACAGCAGCAATAGGCAAGAGCAAGTTTGTGAGGCGCTCAGTAGTGTTATCTTTAGCTGCCGGGGTGCTTTATCAGGTCGAGTTGAAAAGAGTGGAGGGACCAAAGCAAGACTTTGATACCATAAAAACAGACCTTAACAAAGTGGAGGAAAATAGTAACCAAGAGTAACTACGGTTCTATGAGTAACAGCTGATGAAGCACCACCATAGCACAAGGATACAGATCAACTGCTGTGTCTCAATTTGCGTGCTTCCATATTTACATTTTACATACTTATACTTACACAACCAGATTGCTGACTATATGACTGAAAAAACTGGGTGTGACAAACACATCAATTTGTGTTTTGTCATCATTTAGTTTGAGGATGTTTTTATGGACATCCAGCGATTTAAATCAGTGAGGCATGTGGTAAACTGGGCTAGGGTTAAGATTAGTGTACTGTAACGGGATATGTGTCATCAGCATAACAATGATACTGTACATTATGTTTGCTAATAATCCAGACCCTTGAGGAACTCCATGAGTGAAATGGGAAACTGAAGATTGGAAATTTCCAACAACAGGGAAGGTTCTGTAAGATAGATAGTTATATACAACAAGTGGAAGTATCTGAATTGAAACACAGCAAATTGAAACAAAACATGTAAATGAGTGGACAAACTCAGAACAGGGGGCCAACTAGCGTGGACTTATGAGTCATCATACCTATACGACAAAAATAAACCAGCGGTATGTCTACAAAAAGGATGCATATGAGCTTATCATGCCACTTCTGTAGTTAAGGTTTTGTTAAATAACAACTAAAATGACTGGGTTAATATAAGAGAAAGATTAAAAGAAACCAACATTAACTGTAGGCAGGGGACAAGATGGGAACCAAAGTCTGTTTGTTGGCTGTGGATTGTTGATATTTAAACCTGCATTTAGTGATTTATTGCCACTCTGGGGCCATCTGATTTATTGAAGTCCAATAATGTCCTTTTAGCTCTGTGTTGGTCTTTAACACTTCCTTAAAAATATCTGACTCTTAAGCTATGTTCGCCAGCTAGATGCTAACTGTGTGTAGCTGCTGTTTGGTGCTGGGTATGTAGTATCCAGTGGGTTGATAAAAACCTTTCTTGCTGAAAACTGTAAAGTTGAGTCATAAAACCCAAACAATGAGCTGAAAGACAATGAATCGGTCTGTAGAGCTGAGGGGAACTGTAGTCAGGTGATGATTCTCTGTGGGTTTGTTACTATGAGTAACAGTTTTGACATTACATGTCATGATTTCTCCAGTTAATTAAAGATATTGATTAGTGCAGCTTTAACTTGTCAGTAATTAATTAGAAAACAGGATCTACAGAGACTTGGAACCAAAGTGATGTTAATATAATCACAAGTTGCATTCTGTCTCTTCTGGTTTTCATGCATAATCATGTCCATGTTATTCCCAGTGTATGCATTTGAAATTGTGAAATGTGGTGAATTTGGCAATATGGCAGATCACTGTGTGGATTATCACCCCCGCTGTTAAGAGTGGAATTAAATTGTGTCTTCTTGAAGGGTAAAATGGTTTGGTGTGTCCCCAAAACAGAGCTCTGCTGTTATACCTGTCACGCTCCTGTGCATCATACTAAACGTTTTGTACAGTACACTCTATCAAATTATCACTGATGTAAAATGTTAAAAAGAAACTAACACAGACAAACCAGGCATTAGCTTAATAGGCACAGGGCTTGGTGCTTTCATAAGACACACTTTAATATGCATAAAACAGCTCTCTAAAAGTTAGGCACAGACTTGCTCCGTTGATGTATCCAAGACAGACTCTGACAACCTTCTATATGATGTATGAAGATGAAAGGCCTCTTTTCTGTAGGTGGAGACAGGAGACAGATCTGGAAGGTAGAGAATCTGAGATTAATAAGAACCTGGCCTATTCAAATAGTTTCAGGAGCCTTTTTATATGTGTTTTTCAGTGGTTTTGTCTCACTCTTGCTCGCTGTGTTTAAAACTTTGTGCCGTCTGCCGAATCACAGCGGGGTGGAATCACAGAGAGCTTTTCTGTGCTCCTTTGTGATGGCAAAATTACACAAATAGTTGTAATTTTGGAGAGGTTTGTGTCGAACACACCTCAACTCTAAATATATTTTCACCCAGGAGACATTAGATTAATGCTGCTTGTTTCCTGGAGGAGTTATGCAAAAGGTAGATTTCACTTCTTAACTGGTTGTATTGCTTGAATTCTTACATCAGTACAGCTTATCCAGAGGCAGTCACTGACATTTCCTCCAACTTATTTTGTATTCTTCCCTCAAAGTTGCTGGCAAACTGGATAAATCTGCCTCCTTCACTGCGCCCTATTTACATCCTTGACTCAACAACACCTTTAAACCAAATACCTCTCAAATTGGTTCCAAACTTAGAAAGCGTTTTAACGTTCAGCCTGGGAATGGAGAATGAAATGTACCCAGCGTGGTGTTTGACAACAAATGGCGCTGTAATGTAGCAGTGTTTTGAAGAAGGGTTTCCTGTATTGTTTGTATCCCATGTTACCTATTGCATCTTTACAAGGATGCTCATGTATATGATGAGGACACACATGCAGCATACACATTTCTGGCGGCTGCAGAGGGCAATAATGCATATTAGTTGGTCTCTGTAATGGGTTTTAAAACATAGAAAAATAACAATTTAAGAAGTACAAGCTTGCAATCCTAGTTATACAAAGACTTTGCAATATTTCAAAATGCAACTGTATGTGACAACAAGCTAAGCCCTGCAGCACCCAAATGGCTCTTTTTGTTCTTATTATCAAAAATACAACTCATTCCTACAGTTGCATTCAGTCTGACTTTAGTCCTACATGAAACAATGCAGGCTTTTTATACATTTGAATGGAGCCAGTCCAGGTTCAAGCTTAACTCAGCTTTTGCAGCAACAACAACAAGATGTCATCCGGCTAGATGATGCAGTGGCCAATTACATATGACCAAGCATACATTCCTGAAGGGAGTATTTCTACTGTTATCTTGTCATCATCTTGACAAAAGATAAAGAGGTTGCGACTGTGATAAAATCCTGTCTCTGAGTATTACAAACTGTGCCTTCAGATTCACTCATCTGCTTCTCAAACTCCACTTCCTGGATATAATTTCATGTCTCACTGCTACCACAAGCGAACAATGCGCCCCCTTGCATTGTTTTAACGCAAGGCTGTTTTTGTTCTGTCAATCCTATGATGAGGTCCTCAGTAGCCCTGTGGTTAGAGGCACAGCTCTAACCTCAACGTCCCTGATCAATCAGAGACCTTTGTTGCATTTCATACCCTTCTATCCCCATGTTTCCTGACTGTTTCTTACATTACTACTAACCACTAAGGCAAAATACTGAAAAAATCCTCTAAAGCCATTTCTGACACCAGCTGAGGATAAAAATCCATACATTTGTTAAGAAATGATACAAACCATAATTTTTATAACCTTTGATCAGGCCTCACAATCTGATTTTAATCTATTTGAAAGAAGAAAAAAACAAATTCACTTTAGCTGCGAGGACCACAACAGTACATTAACAAGACATGTATTGAATGATGCAGTGCCAAAACTCATATCCTTATTCAGGGGCATATCTATGGGTGGGCTGGGGTGGGCATAAGCCTTGCCCACCCAGAGGAATCATCTGCCCATCCAACGAAAACTCAGAAAGAATCACCATTATAGCTATTTCTTTTAGCGTTCATATTTTTCTGTAATTTTGTCATTGGTCATCGAAAAATGCAGTGCTTTCATATTGAAGGTGTGCGTGTGCTTAGACAGTGCTCCTCCTATACATTATTGCCAAATCACAACGCTTCTGCACACATGCGGTACAGACAGAGTTAAGTTAATTGCAAGACCTGTTTGTAGCTAGCTGCTCTCAGCAATCCAATTAAAACTGTGAATACCTTTGATTCTTGTTCATTCTTTTCTCTGGTTCTTATAAGTTGTATTAGTAGTTTTGTATAGTTTCACAGCTGAGTTTGCATATTTTGCAAGATGAAAAACAGCTGCAAGCTGTTTCTTTTAAGTTACCAGCTCACATGGTCGCTATTGGTTTAGTGATTAGCCAGCTAGCTAGCCAGCTCCACGCTAGCATCTATACCAGCGTCTATACCAGTGTCGGTCAGAGACAGGTGAAAGTATCGTGCAGCTACTGGGTCAAACCCAGAGAGAAAAGAACAGGTACTATGTTAAAAGCATAGGCGAAGTCATTCAGTTTCTCACTGGAAATGAGCTAGCTCTCTGTGGGTACCGTCAACTTTTTGACATACACACAAAACCATTTTCAATTTGAGTAAAATTTTATTTGCCATAAAATGTTTCCTAGAACATTTAGAATAGACTTCATGTGCCAAAAGATATTTCTGAGTCACCTAACATGTCCAAACAATAACAATATACGGTATGTTATGCCTATAAGACATGTAGTCACTGTGCCAAGAATCTGTAAATAAGGGGGCGGAAAAGCAAATGAAAGGTTCAAATCATAAACACAAAGTGCTGTGGGGTTTTTTTGTGTAATTTAATCTGTTTTTAAAGCGGACCACTGACAAGTGAGATGACTTGCTGTAAATCCTCTTCTGTACTCAGTACAGCATGTACTGTATTAAGATAATGAATGTGTCAAAAACTGTCATGTATCAGTGAGTAGAACATCCCCAACAAAAACAATTTCTTAATGTTTGGGTTTCCTTTTTGGCAACAAATATTATAAAGCCTCTTCATGAGTATTGACAGACTTTTAACACTGCGGTTTTGTTTTTTTTTTCATCTCAGCCTCATTCGTACTTTCAGCTTCTCTCCTGTCGCAGAGGTTTAACATGCTGAGAAGTCCTGCCTTCCTGACACTCAACAAACTTTCGAGTTTTAATTCTCACTCCAGGGAGATAATGTCTAAGAGGGAAAAGCACACGACTGTTGTTGAAATTCTTCTAGATGTTTCGAAGTTTTTCATCTTTTGGCTTTGCACCTTTGTGAGCATAAAAGCTATGAAGCTTCAAGCAAGTACAATGCTACTAGAACGTATAGGAGTGGCTTTGCTTTTTGTATTGACTGTCCCTGGAGTTGCTGGGAATATGGAAATGAATATACATGAGATATTGTGTGTTCATGTGCCTGGGAACTGAACTCTTTTGTTTTTGTTTTTTTTCTTTGTGTGGTGCAACTTTAAGAAACAGGAGTATCTTGCACTATGGATTTGTTTTAATATATTGTGAATCCTGTAAATGGCAGTTGCTCAAATATATCATGAATTTACAGGTTTAAGTTTAGTTATAGCTGGCAGCTATGAACGCAGACACAAATGCAATTACTATCACAGTGCTCCACGGTCTTGCTGTCTTTTTTTGCTCCACACCTTGTGAAATGAGCATGCTGAGCGGGAAAAAAAGAGACTCATTTTCAAAAGGTGCTGCTAATGACAACCTTACCTCCGTACTCATCTCACCTGTTTCTTTTTCCACAGATTGGGAAGCCAGGCAGGTGCAAATCGGATTCCATACATTTGTGATTGAATGTGAGACTACTTTGACCCTACAAAATTGAAGATGATGTTGCTATGGAAACTGCTGGTGCTGCAGTCACTTATGGGGTGCCTTGCAGGTAAAGTATCTTATTAAGAACTTTTGATGCATGCCAAAGCTGCCTTTGTGAAGTCTGAGTCCTTATTCATATGTATTTGGGGCAGGTGACAGTTTGAAAGCCGTAGTTTATAAAGGAGCAACCTCAAATTGATTAGCCATGAGCAAACATATTTTTTCCCATTTATGTAAAATAATAAGAATGTAGCATCCATTCAACGAGCCTGCTAAAGACTTTTAATCGCAGGCAATATTGCATTTGAGCTTTGCCTATCTGGCACTCAGAAAAGCTTATCGATATCATCCTGAATGTGAATGAGAAGAATTTACCGCATCAAAGTTGGGGATGAAAATGTTCAGTTCAACTGAGTTGCACAGGTCACAAATAAGATTCTATCAGGAGTGGAAAACTGAACTGCAACGTTGCAGAGGGCTTTTAATTTGAAATGACAGATACATGAAGTGAAGACGTATCGTAAATGCAGTTGAGACGAGAGGGAGAGAGAGAAAGAGAAGAGGAGGAGGAAGGTAGATTTAACTAGTTAACAATAAATTAGACTTTAAATACCTATTGATATTCACCCCGACCACCAGCGTTCTACATGCGCACACCGCCCAGGTGCCCAGAGTGACTTGGCTCTCTTCCTTACCAACCCGACTTAAGACCCCACCCCCAGAAAAGAATCCTAACATAAAAACATTACTTTGCTAAACCCCCGCTTTACATGTAAGTAGCGTAAAATCGATAATTATATGTATAATAAATTAATATACAATATATGGCGTTACGACCACTTGTAGTGCCATAGAGCAATGTTTTTATGAGTGTAAGCAAATGTAAACATCACTTTATTTTGAAAAAAAAAATTACCTCCCCAGGGCACCTCAGTAGGTAATTATTTTATAGAGAAATTAGATTTGAAAAATTTGCTACACATGAAAACACTGAATCCAATGTGAGATATGTTTCAGAAAGCTCCTTATCATCTCATGTCAGGTAGAACAGTTACCTGGATTCATTCGGACTAATTAATCCGTCAGAATTGGTCAAGCATTTTAGTTACAGTAAGAAATCAATAAATGAGTGAATGAAAGAGAGTATGGATGAATGAGCGAGTGAACGAGTGATTGAAGGAATCAATCGATCACTGAGTAAATTAATCAGTTAACTGGAAATCTTTTTCTGGCTTCTTTCAAATGTCCATCATTCATTCACCGTGCAGTAAAGTTGAGTTATAGCTTCATTATTATCACGGTGGCCGTTTCAGCCAGAGGCTGTGTGGCATTGATCACATTTTGATGGAAGACTTTAATTTGTCTCCTTTACAAATAGGTGGGGTCACCAGAGAGCATCAGTAGAATCACTCAGAGTGTTTAATCAACAGGCATTATACGAATCAAGATGAAGAAAAGGCTTTATTGAAGTCTGTGTTCTAGTGAAACACTGCTTCTCATTACTCAACGCACATTAAGCCTCTTGTGAACCCCGTGCCCTCTGATGCACATTAGATTATCAGATTGGTTCAAGGGAACTTTGAGCTATAGAGCGTCACCCTCAGTGTTTCGCCTCTGCATGTTGCTGCTCATCTTATTGTGGGTCTAACAGCGCCACATGATCTCACAGCAGACAGCTGGTGATAATTGACCAGCACACTTTGGTCTGTAGCTGAATTCTGGTGATGAAACCCTGTGGAGGTCATTTCTGTAAGGCAGAAATTCATCAAGGGTACAAGCACAGGCTGACACAAATTAACAGCCTGTTTATACATATAGATACAAACCTTTCTGGATTACATTCAAAGTAAGGAAGTGTACCTCCACTGGTATTTCCCAATAAACATCGAGCAATATGTCACCACCTAAATAAGCTCTTTATAATATAACAGGATGAGCTAGCTGGCTGAATTTGTTTCCTGTGACTGAGACATCAGCAGCTTACACCGTGGGAACACAATCCGCTGATCATTATCATGTTAAGTATCAAAAGACCCTGACCGTGTTTTGTGTCTAACCCAAAGTGAATCAGAAACGTTATTAAGTCCCACAAAATGGTGTCTTGCTACCAACCTTGGATTTCACCTGGAAGACTGTTGACACTGAAATTCTGCAAAACCCCTGAAGTAATTTCAATGACAATGTTTTCTAACGACCAGCCCCATTGTTATTGAAATCCTTTTTTTCTTGCAATTAATGTGCATAACAAGGAGAGAGCCAAGGTCATGAAGTCGTATCCTGACTTCTCTTTCTCTAATTCAGTGCAGAAACTGCATTGAGCTGTTATTTCATTTCACTTTCTGTAAAATATAATATAAATATAAATGTGTTCCTGAGGTTTGAGTCTCATATTCTAAGACTAATACACATCAACTACAGCCCTTGGTATTAGAAATCTTTATGATTTTGATAACGATCACTGTGTAAACAACTGTGTAAAAAACTTATATCATTGTAACTTGATTTCATCCATATCTATAAAATTCACCAGAAAAATCTTCTAAAATCATTTTCAACTCTGTAGCTACAGAGTAAAAAAAGTCCTCTCTGGCCTGCTGTTATTACAGACAGAGACTGTACTCATGTAAATAATGAGCCCATAGGTCGTATGTGCAGCAGGTTATTATTACCCATAGTTACATTTTGTTGCTAGGCGACATCTAGTGACCGTAGTAAACATGACAGGAGCAAAGAGAAAAGTGATGTAGTATAAAGAGAGACTAAGTCCAGGTCAGGAGGAGGTTGGGGTGGAAGGATGGATCAATAAAACTCAGGAATATGACACAGGAAAGTGTTCGATTCCCAATTGAAACCAGCAGTTTATACTGTAACCGTGACAACAGAGATCATCTAATGTTGAGGAAGTAGTTATTTTTACCCAAATCACGATCTTTTCCTAAATTTAATCAAGTCGTTACCGTTATTGTAGTAACCATGACAACCAAGGTCCGGTATGCTGGCCACTGTAGGGATGCTATTTCAAAAGCCGCTCCCAAGGGTCATGTCAGAAGGTTGAAAAAAAACAACCTATATTATTGTTCAGGTTGGACTTGGTTCAACTTGTTGTAGAGACAGCTGTGACAGAGA
>NW_019525301.1:1145806-1161928 GCF_002814215.2 Seriola lalandi dorsalis
CCCCCCCCCCCCCCCTTTCTGGAGCAAAACTTTTAAACATGTTCTACAGAAGGTCATACAAGATAAAATATACATACAGATCTCTACGATTGTTTAAATATAAATATCTGTCCACTCTTACATTTAGACAACTTTGATGTAAGAGCAAGAGCAGTGTATGCACATTTACATCCTCACTTAACGAAAGCAGGGTTAATGAGGACATGAGGAATGAGTTCCTAAATTTTTAAAACTACAGTGAGAGCCGTGTGTGCCGACAGACCCGCTGAGAACATCCATGAACCACAGCCGTGAAAAGGGTCGTCTAAAATTGGTTTATCCTCCTTGCAGAATTCACTGGAAATGAACATTTGCTTTAAACAATCTTCAAGGGAAGCATATACACTGACCTCTATAGCACTAATGTGTTTTGAGCCGAGCTGGAAATGAACATCTTGGAGAATTTTTTGTTTTGTTTTGTTTTTTCTTTTTAGATCTTTAAGTTTGAGCACAGGATTATCATACTAACCCTCCTGCTTATCAGTTTGGAACAAAACTCACTTTACAATGAATGATAAGGCCTCTCCAATGACTATTGGAAACAAGAATGATGCACAATATGCAGCTCGACTTGGCTTTCGTATGCTGCAGAGTGCAAGAATGGATTTGCAAGTGGAGTAAACCTCATGTAGACTTGGGGGGGAAAAGGAATTGTAGTGATGTTTATTGCAGCTTTAGTTACACCCCAGCCTGGGGAGTTATAAGTTGATTTGTTTTTCATGCACAATAAAAAGCTTGATAATAACACGTGTGCCAGTTGAAACTAAAAATCCAATTACATTTTTAAATTAGTCACCTGCCTGTTTGCTTGCTGACTATGCTGCGGGTCTGCAACAAAATGAGGACAGGGGGGTTGCTTCATTTCTCATACAGTAGCACGGCACAACAACTGAAACAACACCGCTTCCAATGTTTTAGGATTGTCTTTGAGAAATTAACAGAAATTTCCAGTGTTTGTCACTTTTTCCCTATTGTTACTATTGTTAATATTTCCATGGTAACCTTTTCACTCACCACCTCTGTTGTAGAGGCTTGGGAAATGCAGATTCAGGTTTAGAAAGATGCAGATTAAAGAAAAAAAAAAAAGAAATCTTCAGTTTTCTTCCAGTTTACATCTTGAGTCAAAAACATCAAAGGACTATTTGTAATATCTGGCTGTGCAGCTCCTTGAGCCTGGAGACCGGTTGTAGGAACTAAACTAATCAGCTCCAATAGCTGCAGGCATTTCCAAGGGGTAATTTTCTGTCTTTACTTGCACTTAAATGTGTTTTTCTTTTTTTCTTTGTTGTTTTTTTTTCTTTTCTTTTTTTTCTTTTTATTTCTTCTTTTTCTGGAATGCTGTAACGGTTGTTTCTCAAATTTCCACCAGAGATATTGAACATCATGACCAATAGTTACAGAATGACCATGTTTAAAGCAAGACTATATAACTTTTGCTGAGCAGCAACAACAGCGGCCTCTGCAGCCACAAGTTGCAAATGCAGGATGCTGGTGCATTAAATTCTGTTGGACTCTGAGTCCATGTGCGCGCTCGCTCGCTCTCTCTCTCTCTGTCTGTCTCTCTGTCGCTGGCTACGCACACAAACCTACATACTTAGCTGTTCCTGAGAGGAGCTGCGCTACTTCCGTAGGAATATTCTGTCTCAAATTTACAGCAGATTTTGCATAATCAGTGTAATTCGCTTGTTTGCTTGGCCACTACTACAACCTCTTAACGCTTAATGCACAGGTTTAGTTTCCACACACGGTATAATGCTGCAATATCATAACTGATATTAGAACGGTAAAAGCTGAGTCAAGGACACCTTGACAAGCACACTCTGGCTATAGCTAATCACCAGTCAGAGCCAGGATTATCCTTAATACGCATGTCAAATGCTTGTCAAACTCTAGCCTTTCTCAACAAGACACATTCACGCCCACGAAAATCACAGAAACAATAGATACAGCGGTTGGTAGTCAAGCTAGTTTTCAGAGACAATAGCCTGCTGCAGCCTCGTTCTATTTTTAGCATGCCTTGCTTGCCCAGTTAGCGGCACACCACTGGGTTAAGGGTACTTGAAGCTAACAGCTCATGTACAGAAAACAAAGCCTCTCATGCACCAAACACAAAATCATCATCTCAGTACAAACCAGCAATCATTCTGTCCACTCATGCTGAGTCAGCGTTCGGCTTCTGTGATTGTATGGTGAGTCTCTTCACCTCTGCCATGATGTCCGTACTGAGAATACGGATAGGGTCTTCACCTTTTTATGTGGAAAAAAATAAGGGACGACCCCCACCACCCAGCCCCCCCAACCCACATACACACACACAAAGACACACAGAGCGCCGTACTGCTGTCTTCTGCATTTTTTCACAGCACACAGAGCTCGTCAGTCTATTGCTAATTGATAAACTTCTCCAATCCAGTTGTAGGCTACAACTGGTTCGGTACTGATTCAATACAGGACACAGTATTTTTATTTTCAAATACGGTACTGTCCCGTATTATATGGGATGGGTGGCAACCCTAAATACCGAGCTAGCTTCTAGCTTCTTATTCCTAGCTGAAGACCCAGAGGTGATGGTGTGTGATGTAGTGCAACCAAAAAGTTATGCACTCATCACTGGAGAACGGATCCACTCAGTTCAAGTTACATAGTGCAAGGACAGGCATTCAGACCATTTCCCTATTGCAAGTCAATGTACCATCAGACTGATTTTGAAGCTGGTATTTTAAGGTGAAATAGTTGGTTAATATTGCCTCAAGACTTAAAACATATAGTTTAAGATATGGTGTATTTTTCTCATTGTCAGCAAATCCCATGAAACCAGTGATGAATAGCTTACTGGTAACAGGTTTATTGTCTGTGATATTACCTTATTCCTCTGAGTTACAGAGCTCCATTATTGTCAAAAACTATTAAAGCTACTAAAGGGAGCCATACTGTTGCACTGGGTGTCATGTCTCCCCATTGCAATGAACACTGGGGTGTAGTTTATTTGATTTCAATCCAACAAACATCCGGTGCCATTCATATTCACAAGACTGCTAAATGTGGATTAATCCAAAATGAAAATAGTCCCTAAAGAAGAGAAAATTTCCATCTGTTAGAGTAACTTTTATTATATACATTTTTTTAGAAAATAAAACTAGATGTTTGTGACAATTTTTTTTTTTTTTTTTTTTACAAATTTACATCCTCATTTGGAGCAGAACACCTTAGAGCTGAACATCATCAGCCTTAACCTTTAAGGTTTGGCTGCCCTGGTTCCAGGTGACATATCACACTTGGATAACAAGTACAAGCCCAAAATTCTTGGTTTTAAATGCAATTGCAACACTATCTTTGTTTGGTTCAGAGAAACTAAAACCAGCTGCTCGGAGAACTGGGTGCTGGAAAAGAGTTGAATATTTGAAAACTTGAAATATTTGATGTTAAAACTGAAAGAAGCCATCAAGTGAATTCCTATTCTTCTTTACCCAACCATTACTTGTTAAAGCCAGTATGCTGATGTTGTTGTTTGTGTGGCAAAAGGCTCCAAGAAGTAAATTAGGTGGGTGGAGGGTTGCGCTGATAGGGAGGTGATTTAGTGCATATACATGTTTTAGGTTATTTTGCTCACTTTTTTTTTCGCCCTGTGTGCTCTGTGAATCACTCCTCCCTGTTAACGGGTGATAGCCGTGGCGCCGCTCTCCCTGTACCACGCTCCTGGTCCCCCACGCATCCGGAATCTTAATTCCCTGCTCATTGCCCCAGCTTATTCTACCATGATAATAGCAGCAAGCGCCCTTTACTTCTGTTCACGCTTTCTTGCACATTTTTCACCAAGCTGCTTTTTTGTGTGTGTGTGTGTGTGTGTGTGTGTGTGTGTGTGTGTGTGTGTGTGTGTGTGTGTGTGTGTGTGATTTTTGGGTCCTGTCTCAAAACCGTTTGATTTCTTCACCCTGACAGTTGCTGTGGAGCAGATTAAAGGGACTGTCTTTCCAGACAGGCTCAGCATTTTATACAGGCACACACACACACACACACACACACATACACACACATACACACACACACACACACACACACAAATAAACACACATCTCACACACACACACACACATTTGGACACAAGCATATTTTTGCTTTGTGTGAGAAAGAGCCCGGTTTCCAGACATTTTGTTTGAAATGGGCATAATGTCGTAAAATGCAAATATGTGCCCGGTGCATGAAAAGTGAGAAATATGTTTTTTCTCACAACAAAAGGATTTGGAGAAGGAAACACAACCAGAAACAGGAAGTAATTTTACACAGAAAGAGCAGCGGTAAGTAAGCATTGTGCTCAGGGTGAATGCTCTTGCTTCATTTAAAAAGATGTACCGGGATGTTTTCAGCTTCGAGTGAAAATTACATTTGCGGAAAGTTTTGCTCTTTCATAACCGAGGGAGCTGCCACAACCTCACCTTAAAGGAACAATTTGACATTTTGGGTAATACACTTGTTTGCTCTCTTTCCAAGAGGAACCGAGACGATTGATAACACTCTCATCCTGAGGTTAAGTATGAAGCGAGAGCCACCACCTGAGCATATCGATTGTACTCGTTAATGCTGGAGTTTATTTAGATCTAACCGTCAGCCACCGTCTCGCCGGTGGTTTGACATTTCTGGAGCTCAGCATGTGGGAGATATTTTGGAAACTCCACATCACTAACACAACTGTCTGTTACTGTCTGTAATGATATGATGTGAATGCAGAATGTGCTCAGGCTTGTAACTTCTTGTGAAACTTATTAACCTAAGTTAACTTCATTATATTACATTTCTGTCTGTGCAAATTAAGTAAATGCAAATATAATATTGGCAAAAAAGAATAAAAATATACGCAGATTTTTAAAACTTTAAAAACAGAGTCTTACAAGCCGTTTCCCATGGCTCCCAGTTTGTGCTATTCTGAAATGAGGCACAGGCACGTGTGTGAATTGAAAATGTTTCACCTTGAGTGAAAAATTCTTACTCTTACTCCAGGGCTTTATGAATCTAACTTCTAAACTACAGAGACAAGAGGAAGTAGGGAGAGATACTGGTGGAAAATAACAGGAAGTAGAGGGGTGAGGGGTGTGTTCCTGGTGAATTGTGAGTTCAGTCAGAGGCTGAGCTGAACACACATGCACACTGCCATACACACGGTTAGTGAAAACTTGTTGCTAGTTAGCATACAACTATCGTCTGTACAGTTGGTGTATGGGTTGTTACATGGACTGCGCAAAAGGCCTGTCTGTCAAATTCACATAAATAATGCAAAAGTTTTCTGACTGAACAACATTAATTCTCAGCAAGAAAGCAAATACATATACAGGACTGTGTATCTGGAAATGTAAATAAAAAACAATTCCCATACCAAAACATAAAGGTCCCATATTGTATGAAGGTAGATGTCCATGTGTTGTTTGATTATAAAGCAGGTCTAGGTTCTATATTAATACTGTAAAAGTATCAAAGCCTCAGTCCACAGAGAAATGCACACAGCCTGTATTCAGAAACTGAGCCTTAAAATGAGCTGTTAAGACTTCTGTAACTTTGTGATGTCACAACAAAGCAATCACCGCTCTCAGCCATGCCCTAAGCCCCGCCCACTTGGACCCACCATCCAAACCTTGCAGGATTTGGTTTCTCTGAGTGTTTACCTGAAATCTGCTATACTTTTATTCGCTCACTCAGAAAACAGTCAGCGTTCAGAGAGGATCAGAGCCTCCTCTCTTCTGATTGGCTCACCGACCTGTTGTTACTAGAGCTCCAGAGAGCTCCACATTGAGATGGTTTTTGGTAGTTAAAACCGCAAATATGGCTCACCTGGTAGAGCGTGGACAGTTAAGGCTTAGTCCTAACTGCACTGAGGTTCGAGTCCATGGTCCTTTGCTGCATGTCATCCCCTCTCTCCCTGACTTTTCTGACTCTCTCTCACTGTCACTATGAGAATAAAGGCAAAAATGCCCTAAAAATAACTTTTAAAAAAAAACACAAATATATCTTCATGTTGATCAATACTTCAAATAAGACACCGGAAAAGTATAAAATATGGACCTTTAAACGGAACCAAGAGGTTGAATTCCTGTGTCCCAATATCATAATTTAAAAATCCAGTTCTTGATAGAGGAATGTTCTGTTTGAATTTTTTCTGTACACCAAACATAATCATTTTAAGTCATTTTCCTAAATTAAAAGAAACAAGAAGGCGATGGAAAAAAAGAAATGTTATAGTTTTCAACTTGCGCTCTGACTGAGGTCAAACTGCAGCAGCTAATAAGACATTACTGGTGCTGTTCACAGCGTTACCCAACATTTCTGAAGTGTAGAGGACAACCTGTCGTGAATTCTTTTTGATAGATGGGGCACTAATGCACCATCAAGGCTTTCTTCTCAGCTAAAAGCATGCATGACATCTCTAATCAGAAATCCAGGACTCATGTGTTAACCTTGACACAGCTCCCCGGTGGACCCTTGCACTTTCATTGACCCTTTTTTAGCAACTACAAATAGATTTTCTCTATTTGAAATAGAAGTTAGTGCATAAGCTGTATTTTTTACACTTTCAGAGAGACCCACCAACACATGCAGCAACTCTGATGCTCTCTCTGCTGTCAGTCTAAATATTAAAGTTTGTGATAAGATATATTTATTCACAAAATCCACACAAACAAACTGTTTACAACCTGTAAAATATGAGCTACCCTCAAATGTCATTTTTATGCATTGTTCATTTCATTCATTATTCACCACCATACTGCTGTTAATGCACACTGAGAACAATGCGACATTCAACTTCCCATGACCTGTTCCTATGAAAAACAAAAACACGCTGATGAAACAATTAAGCTGTTTTTTTTTTGTTTTTTTTTAATCCTTTAGTGAAAATGAAAACATGAAAATGTTCACCCGCGGTCTTATTATAACGAGTGCAGCAGCGTTCTGTTTCTGTGCCTCTGTCAAAAGTCCCCCATCATGCCTGCAGTTTGTACAAAACGCAGCAGCCTGAAAGACGAGATCGTATCACCCCAATTTTTAATTTTTGACATCAGGGCCACCAGACTTTGCAGGAAGCTGTCGGAGGAGATTAGGGTGGATAGATCTGTATCCTCTCTTAAATCAGGCTTTAAACTTGTCTTTTATAAACTGCCTTCATCTAATGTGCTTTGTTTATTGTCCCTCTTCCTTTTTTCTTTTTTTTCATTCCTGTTTCCCTTGTACAGTTTACTGTTCTGTCACTAAAATTAAATAATTATTATATAAGTTAAAATTTTAATATTAACATTTATCAGACAAGGGTTCAGAAAAACTTGTTATCTTAAAGTTTTACATAGCAGTGTTTCCATTAACCTGCTTAATACATTTCAAAAAAGCAAATCATTTATATACTTACATACACAATACATGAGGTGGTTTTTCAGACTATTCCACAAAGCAATATTTCACAAAAGTGAAATGGAAACACTTTTTCCGCATTTAAGTCACATGACACAACTTGAGTAGTTGACATCCAAAAACATTGCAGACTATTATCTCCCAAAAATCCCTGATACATGGCCACTGCCAGATATAGGGGGGTTTTCCTTTCTGTCATTAAGTGCACCAGATGCCCTCGTCGCCTTTGATTAAAAAATACAACGGCTATTGCAGTGGAGTAAACATCCCAACAATTGGCAGATGCTGGAAATCCGTTGCCATGTTTAATTGGACTGACATCGCAAGAGGAGAAAACCCATGTTACTCGAATAACATCACTCAGTGGAAACACTTTGCAACTGTGTTTTTGTCAACTTTTCTACATTGTGCCATACTATGATGGAAAAGTGGCAGTGACACAGATAATATCTCTTTTTATAAGATGTAACATATTATAAAACGGGATGTTATCTTTGTCATTTATTTACTTTTTGATAACATGACAATCTGATTGAGCTGTGGACTAGAAGCAGACAACACAGTGCCTACAGTAAATTATGAAGTGATCCTCCTAGCAAAATGAAAACTAGGGTAAGGTGGTGTTTAACGTCCGACCACATTTGTCTGGTCTTTTTCCTCCAATTAGGTTTTATTAACCTGATTCTGTGATGTGAATGTACAGCGACTTTCAGTGTGAAATGTGGAGTCTGATATTACAAAAGAAACAAATTTGGACGTCAGAATGTGGCGTTGCATGAAACTTTCCATGCAATCATAACCTGTGTTTATTCAGACTTTGAAAACCTCTTTAACAAACATACGAATTTCATGTTTGCATGAGTTTTACAGTCCCTGAATTTTCTGGATGTTGTTTTTAAAGCTTCTACCGTCTCTGTAATGAAGAAGGCAGAGTTCAAAAAATGATGAAGTAGAGAAGAAGAAAAGACAGAATTTTCAGGGTAAAAATGACAAAAGAAAGAGACAAAAACAAAGAAGAAGTCAGGAGATGTATTTATGGAGCAGCAGTCCTTGAAGGTTGGGGTGGATGGATGAGTCAACAAAACATTGAATTTTAACAAAGGAAACTGATGTTCAGTTCCTGTTTCCAAATGACTGTCATCTTTGTTTTTCCTTTTTTTTTTTAGACCATCACCACAATCTTCCATGAAATGTTCATTACTGCAACCAAACCAGGATCTTTCTCTACACCTAACCAAATCACTGCAGTGCCGAAACTTAACCAAACCTTAACCATAGCGTTTTCAAATCTTAAAACTGATCTATGTTGGGAAGGAACAGACAAACGATGTTCTCCTGTCTGTAGGGACAGATCAGAAAATGCTTGGAATGGAGATGACGGGCCCTTTTTGAATTAGGAACATGCAAGCTGTGAATTGTAACATTAAGTCATCTCCCGTAACATTATTTTTGACCTTTTCATGAAACAGATGACATTTGGCCATGTGAGACTTGAAAATGTGTCTGCAATTTCTGAGTGACAGTCATTTGTGTCATATGTGAGACATGACACTGCCGCCGTTTGCAATCTGTGTGTAAGCAGTGCTGGCAACAGGTGAAACAGGCCCGGGGGCTGGCAGTAAACACAGTGTAGCCCGGCTTGCTAGCACTAGTGCTCTTGCAGTGACAGGTGTCCTTTTTTCTTGCACATCGAAAGGCATTTTTCAGAAGTTAGAAAAAGTTCATCTTTCCATGTTCTTGAAAATATGTTGTTCATTGCTGGATGATAGTATATAACAAGCAAATAAACCACGCAATCATCTCTTATTTACCTTTTACCTATTGCCTCTCTGGCTCCACCTTTGCGTCTTCCAACCGTGGAAGGTAACTGTGGAATGGTACAGCAGTTTATTTTAGCCTTGTGAACATCATAAATGTAAACAGCACATACTGCATTGTACAGCTTATTAAATCACTTCCCTGAAACATACAGTACATACCAGGTAATAGACGAATACACAGCTCAAACTAAAGATACGCACTTACTGCACAGTTACAAGCACTGCACATTTCTCTATAGGAGCTTTTATTTTATTGAAGAAAAACAGCAGGTAGTGTTTTTTTTTCTCATGCTTTATAGAATCAGTCATGTGACACATTTACCCAAGGTGTGTGTGTTACTTATCGAGTGACTAACAAATAGAGCAATTAAACAGATCATATCTACATTAGTTATAATAAATGATTCAGAGTGTCAGACTCTTTAATATTTCATATGTGGAGGTAACTGCCTCCAGCTTACACTGCTGGTATGAATACGTATGCTTATATAACAAAGCTTCCTCTGTGCTGTCCATTATTTAATATTTAATGGAATTTTAATTCATTTATTTGAATATTCATTAAGTAGGATCATAAAGGGATCATATATCTTTTTTTTGTCACTGAGTGTTATTCACCTGAGGATTGTTTGCTGAGCACACTCGCTTTCTTTTTTTTTTTTTCCTTGTTACATGATTTATACTCGTACTCACAATCTCTCCTGGGAACTGCCCAGCACGATCAAATTTGTGTCTGCTGTTAGCCATTGGCCAGCTCCACGTCTTTGCTCGAGTTTAGTTACTGAGGGAAGTGTGCGTGTATGTGTGTGCTCCTTTGTGTATGCGCGCGCGTGTGTGTGTATAGATTGAATCAGTTCATAAGCATCTTCCGCTGAAGTAAGAGTATCCGCCGATATACATCTCCCATCTGTGATATTCAGTGCATCGCAGGCTTTGTTTTATGGAGCCCCAGGAAAGATATTACTGCTGAGGTAACAACTAAATAAACGCTCTACAATAGGCTGCTTTGCAAGTTCAGTTATGTGCAGATAAAGTCAATGTCAGACATAAAAACATATGATAAATAAGGTTTTTCTTTTTACCTCATTCCCAGTGGGAAATTCACACATTACAGCAGTATAAGATACAGGCTTTTATTTTAAACAGATAAACAACCATTTGAATAAAATAAATATAAACAAAATAAGAAATGAAGGAAATTTGAAAGATTATTGTTAAGATTAATAAAATATGTATATATTAATACTCCATCCTATAAAATACAGTTGTATATGAGAGACTGCAAAAGCATTCCAGAACTCCACCAGTGATGTGTATCATCACCAATAGGTTTTGAAGGGTGAATTCAACCAAATACAAAAATGGTGGTATCCATGCAGATAGTACTATTTTATAGCTCAATATCTCAAAACTATTCCTACTAATACTAATACCAATACTAATAATAATAATAATAATGACAAACTTTATTTACATAGCACTTTTCTTAAGTGCTTTACAAAAGAAATAAAAGCAGACACTGCAAATGAAATGAAGTTGTAAAGGTTCCAGCTGTAGACCTCATGTATGTGGACCCCAGATGTGTGAGCCAGTGAATAGAGACTAGTGTCCCAGGCCTAAGGAGCCTCAGTTCTTTTTCTGCCACAAAACAACACAAGCTAATTGGCTTTGTCTTTTACAGTTAAATTAAACCCTATTCAGAATAAGAATTTAACAGTTAATGTTAATGTTAACATTAACGTTGAGTATTAGGTTTTTGCATATGGCGTTTCTGAAAAACACCATATAATGGAAATTTTATTTGATTTTATTTGATTTACTTCATGAATAGGTTTAGAATGCAGTATTAGGGGAGGCACACATCATTCACTAATATCACACATTGTCACCTACAACACATGAGACGTTTATGTTTCCAGTATTATTCCAGAGTACATGTCATGTTACATTCTTCACGTGGTTTTCTGTTGCTAAGATAGATTTTAGCTCTTCCAGTTGGCTGATATCAAGCTAATGTTGTAATTTTGTACCTGACAAAAAACATTATGTTGATGCTTTATAAAGAAAAAAGTGAGGGTTTTCAAACTGGTTTTCTGATGCTCAAAAAATTGCAAAATTACATTTGTAACAAACATTTGAGAAATAAACAGCGACGAGTCTTCCCAAACAGACTCCTGCTTTCTCAGTTTAATCCACAAACCTCACTGTGAAGTGTTTTCTTATTTGTGCTGGTTTTACAAAGCAGTGCCAATTAAAACAATAATGACATTGAGGTCTGTGGATTACTCCGAGTTACCAGGACATTGTTTCTGGAAAGACATGCTAATGTTTTGTCTGTCATTTTTCCAATTTGATGAGCACCAGAAGCAAAATTGGCTTGTTGAGGGGCATTTTAAAACCTTTATCACTGCTTGTCTATGTTTGAGAGGACCGCATTGACTGGTATACTGTATTTATGTTAGGCTAATATCAGCTTTCTACCAAGGCCTTCAGACAGCCCACACAAGGATGTACTCATGTGATTAGTCAGTCATATACTATGTGCTGTCCTTGCAGTTAAATCTGTAACCCACAGCCTGACACTGCCTCTGATAGCCTTAAACCAGATGACTGTGAACACCCAACGACTCCAGCCTTTAGAAAATTGTAATATTTCCATTATGTGTAACATGCAATATTTATGTCAGAGGCTAGCTTTGCAGAACAACACAGGTAACAGCAAAATACAACTGAATAACTGAATAAATAAATCAAACAGATGACAATTTGATTGTTGCGTGTGACATATTTTGTGTAAATGTGGGAGTCTAATCAGAAGTGAAAGCTTAGGAGGGGTGCCAAAATAAAAAAACATTTTAAAAAGTTCAATAAAACTAATCAGAAACATTTTATATTTGTTCATTATCATTCTGAACCAAAGTAGGTCATGGAGATGGTGAAAAAGCTTGATTTGGTGATGAGTGCATATTTATTAAAAATACCAATGGAATTGATTTTCTTTTACATGAGAATACAAATATTTTCATGTAAGTTAAAAGTGAGTTTTGGTTGTATATATTATAATTTGTTTTAATAATGTGCTTTCTAAATTAAGAGCATGGCAAAAAAAAAAAAAAAAGTAATGTTTTTCTTTTGAACTACATCATTCACCTATTGAGTTCGGTTTTCATTCTTCCTGCTTTTACAAGACCAGTGGGTGTGAATAGGACCCTTGCTGTTCAAATACATTCCATATATCAGTGTCCCGACTATGGAAAATGAATATTTCCAGCCCAGTGAACTACTTATGTGCTGTGACAGAACTATCTATTCTAATAGTTACAAGGAAGCATGAAAGGTACGTGCAGACTTTCTCTGTTCTCGTCACCTTGAACCCGTTTATGAAGTCTTTACATCCTCGCAGGTCTGCCAAGACCCCCCCACACACACACACACACACACACACACACACACACACACACACCTCACCTCCCCCCATCAGCAGCAGCATGGAGAAAATACACTATCCTCTAAGTTCATGTGTAACTGTTCCAGAGCACAGCACTATCTCCAACAATCACAGAGGACACTATCTGTAATGAACCCCACGCAGAGGCTCAGAAAAAAAAGCATCTGCATATGATGTTTGATCTGCCTCCTGCTGAGGATATGCTATAGTGCTTGTTTTGCTTTTGAAGCCAGGTTGTTGTATGAGAGTTTGCGTGAGGGATTTGATTAAAACCTTATTTCACAAAGTGGACTCATTTAGGTGCTTCTCAACCCAGTTTAGAACCATGCTCTATAAATTCATATACTGTCACCTGAAATTGGACTAGAGATTTTTTTTTCTTTGTTTTTTTTTTTTTTAATTGTCACTTGTCAGAAGGAAAACTGCTCTCTGGCAGACCAAAGCGGCTCTGCTGTGAATATGAGCTGGAGAGTGGCAGCAGCGAGATGAATAGGAAGCTGATATCCTCTTATTTGTAACCCTTGCCTGTCAGTTTAGGCACATTTTGGATTACTGCATACGTTATTTTTAGATGGTTTTCTGACAAAGACCACACAGTAATATAGATCACAGTAATACACACTGATACACTGATTGACCTGATTTAACATTTTACACTTATAGATAAATGGTAACTATTAAAAACAACCAGACGGGGCGTCGCATAGCGCAGTGGGTTGAGCAGGCGCCCCATAGAGGCCACAGTCCTCGCTGCAGCTGGCCCCTGTTTCGACTCCCGCTTCGGACGGCCCTTTCCTGCGTGTCATTCCCCCTCTCTCTGCCTCCCCATTTCCTGTCTCTCTACTGTCTTGTCCATTAAAGGCACAAAACCCCAAAAAATTCTAAAAAAAAAAACAACCAGACACCAAGGTGGAGGTCTACAAAGTGGGGGCTCTTCAGGATTCCAGGGGACCATAGCAAAAATGACAACAGGTTTTTTTTTAATCTTCTAATACATTAAAAAATCACCCCAGTTAGGGAACATTATGTCTAGGTGGGACAATCTAATTAGTAATCACTGTCATCCTCCCACTTACAAAGTAGACAGATGTAAAATTCAGCACTAAGTTAAGATTAAGCTATTTAGTAACAGGTCATCAGTTGGAGAGCGACTAGTATGGCAAAAACTTTACTGCTGTCATTAAACATGACATGGAAATAGTCAGACACTGTTAACAGATTACCACTTCCACAGTTATCATTTACACCATCATCACAAAATACGAACAAGGCTGAAGAGCTGCCATGCACCCAAATAAAAAACCTGGTCTGAAATTTAGCAACTATGATTTTTGATATGGAAATGATACAAATATCAGTGTGACTGCCTTAAAGTAAGATTTTTGTTGACAGTCTTTCTTGTCCAAACCCAGCTTTATTTTAAGTAACTTTTAAGTAGCATGAACAAAACAGGATTTTTGAACCAGATACTGATATTGTGAGACTAAAATAAAATCTGATGATGATACAACAACAGACAACAGATATGATATGAGTCCTTTCATTTTTTATATGTATAACAAAGATACATACAGGTTGGGACATTGTGCAGCTGAAAAATTCCAGCTGTCATTGCTCTCTGATGGACAAACTACTGTGTGTAATTAATGTAAATTGTAAATTATCCCAAACCAGATTTGGCATTTCTGTTCTGCAATTTCTTTTTTCTGTACCTTTAAGAGGATATGTACATATGTCTGCAATAAGCCCATATCAGCCAATGTATCAGCCGGCCCAATTTATATGTCAAGCTCTAAGTTACTTTATGAAGCTAATTACTCAACAGTTAGTTCCAACCAAGTAATTTGACTGGACGAGAGGCACTCGGATATAGAGTAACAGCACTGAGACTTTAACTACATGTATTACTCCACCTCACAGGTGTTCTATTAACCATTAATTAGTATTAAATTAATGGTCGTTATCTATCTTACATTGTAACAAACTTCACCAAGATGAAAATATTTCCAGAAATAACATTTGAATTAAATGATGTCTGGTCATCAGAAGAGGATGAAGGGAAGAAGCCTGGATACTTCAGCGCACACCTGAGGTAACAAGTACCAAGCTAGTGTGCACTGTGCGGAAAATGTCAGGAAAATGTTTATGTGTTGCTTAGCAACAGTCCAGTGCCAGTCCAGTTGTGTTGGTGTTGCCAAATAAATGAGTCCAGCAAACAAATCCTAATCTGTTGTTGCTAACTAATATGGTGCACGTAGAACTGTTGTATAAAAGCAATATCACACATACAGTATCTTCTTCACACATATCTTCCATACTCGTCCTGTGGCCTCGTACCTATGACCGAATCACAGCCGTGCTGATAATCAGTACATCACTCCCTCTCGTGTGATATTGCCTAAATATAGCAATGACCCGAATTTCATATATGAAAAACATGTCAAAAATGTATGTCCAGTTATCATCTGATTCTTCACATTATTTTTGTAACCCAACTTGTAAACTGTGTTGCAGCATTTCACTGTGTCAGAAGTGCAGGCAATGCACAAAGTATTCATCTGAAATGCTCAGTGAGCAGCTTAGCAGCAGCTCTAGTCAGTGGCTGTGAGAGCACTAATGCTGAGACAGACACATAGCTGGGGGAACTGTGCAGCCATTTAGCCATGTGTCACCCCAAGACTGGATTCACTAAGTGAGTCATAGCCTGCCCTGAGCAGGACACAGTATGCTCTTGACCACTGCAAGCCGACTGTCATCAAAATAGGACAAACTGCTGAAGTCATGGCAAAGGGCTGCAGATGCTGACATTTAAAACAAGGTTACAACATTTTTTTTTATTATCCTCCTATGCTAAATGAACAAGATTTCTATTTATGTGCTCAATTTTCTAAACTGCACTCAACCCTGTTATCATAAAAAATCCTGTATCTGTTTAGATTTATAAATTTAATTCAAGTCCAATAAAAGAAATTTGTCTCTGAAGGGCAGTAGAACAATAGAACCATCCAGATAATACAACACAAAGTACCAGGCTACTGTACAGTATAGTTGCACAGTCCTACATAGTGCATAGTGCACCACATATTTTTCTAGTTGTACAACACACAATACAAAAGGTTATGCAAGACTACCCAGAACAATATACAAGTATACAGTTCAGTGCGACAAAGACAACTCTGTAAAATGTAGCTGCGTATAACAAGTGCAAATGTGTTAAATTCTCTGGATCTACAGTACAACCATGTCCTGTGGTCACATGCATTCATACCTTGCCTGGTGTTATCTTGCATGTAACCTTATATTAATAACAAGACTATATTTAGATTGCAGGCATCCTAGTAAAACTGATGTAACATGATAAAAATATGTACATATGTATATATATATATATATATATATATATATATATATATATATATATATATA
>NW_019525301.1:1161961-1240021 GCF_002814215.2 Seriola lalandi dorsalis
TATATATATACACACTGTTGCCCATAAAGTTGGAATAATTTTGTTTTCAGACACAATCCTCTGTTTATTCCTATTTAAATGCATCAGTAATCACTTTTGACCAGGTGCGATGATTACATTATGTGTCCCAATTATCCAGGTGAAATGAAATAAATCACATTGTCACAATCATTTCATGGAAAGAGGTAAATAATATTTTATTCCAACTTTATGATATATATATAGATATATCTATATATCTATATATATATATATATAGTTTTCACATACCTGAATCTACTCAGAACTTAACACAACTTAACTTAACTTCCAAACCTAATAGTCCTTTTCCACTCAATGGTACTGGCTCAACTCAACTCGCCTTTGTTGGTTTTCCATTGGGCAAAAGTTGTGGATAGTACCTGATACCTGGTACTTTTTTTGGTATCACCTCCACCAAGGTTCCAAGTGAGCTGAGAGAATACTACAAGGTGATGTGAAAATACTGCAGACTATTGATTGGTCAGAGAGAATCCTCACTACTCATTGTGCAAGACAAGATGTAATTTTAAAACCGTAGCCTGTTACATTCCTCTTACTTATTGTACTATACTTTCAGTATAGGTAGATAGATAGGTATATAGAAATTCATGTATGACAACCTGCAAAACCACTTAATGGTCAATACAGAAGTTGCAGATGTTCCTCTGTTTTGGAATCCCTTTGACATCCTCCAATGTTCATATGTGTTCAGTTGAAGATGACATCACAAAGCTATGTGCACCGTCACTATAATAATAGCGCCACACGCACAGTCGAAAAAGAAATATATGGTACCAAAAACAAGTAGAGTCAAGTAGAGTTGAGTTGGGTTGAGTCGGTACTGTGCAGTGGAAAAAAACTATGAATGGCTAATTTGAGACTGTTTCTTTTGTTATGACATTATAAAAAAGGTTAAAGACTCATGTCAGGATTATACTTATGAATTATGCATTAACCAAACTCATTACATTATGCAATGAGTTTCTCCAGCGGATTTCTGTTGGTGCTAATGAGTAGAATTGATATAGCGAGTTATTGCGACTGACAGATAGATGACTTTAGGTCTAATTATGATATTTCATTAAAGGGATCTCTGTGGAGGTGTTATGGCAGTTTTTGCTCGAGCGTGCAGTGAGAACGCTGCTCCATTTGGCCTGAAAGTAAATTATGAAGCGGCTGTGCATTTGATAAGATAAACTCCAGGGTTGAATTGATGCACAGCGCCATGATTCACACTTCTGTGGTGCCCCCACAAAAACGATAACTATCTGATGTGATATCAAACATGTGAAAGTACAGGTTCAGTAACAGGCAGTCATTTCCTGTTTGTGCTGGTGGAGAGTTATGAACAAGAGGGGGATCATTACCTGTACTTCAAAACATACTTTGAAAATAATGAAGTCAGATGGCACTATCTAGTCAATACATTAAGTTATTGATGGCAACAGATGGCACTCTTTAGCATATCAAAGAGTCCCTTCTCTGCCAGTGTGCTCAGTTATTGTTTGTGTTTGTATTGGCTGTGAACATTTTATTCTGCAGTTATGTAATTTGTGTAGAATTTACATTTCCTCAGTGAATATCGTCTTCAATTAATGCCAAGCGAAGACCAAAGGAAAGAAATAGAAGAGTAGGCTTTTTCATGGAAGATGTTCTGACGTGATCGCAGGAAGGCCACAGGTGTAATTAAGACCATTGATGAAGGCTGCATGGTGCACACTAGATCATTCACATGTCCTACTGTGACACTCAAATTGAACAAGAAGCACAATTAATGTTATTAGTTGCGCATGGGAAATGGGCTAAACAAACAGAGGTGGTACTTCAGTTGCAGAACCCCTGTCCAAAAAAATAAAAAAGAATGTGTAGAATGAATGAATCTGTAAGGCATTATTTAACACTGAATGCAGTGCCTTCAAATTGAATGGGATTATTTTTTTAATTGCATTTTAGCTTTTTGAGACAGACGCAGTATTTATGGGACTTGATTGGAGGACTGCTGTCGGCCTATACTGAATCAGCTTCACTTCCACTTCACAATTAGCCATGTGGCACTGCGCCTTCTTTCCTCAGCCAGTGATCTAGCATTATAATCCTCTCTTGATGAAAGAGTTGGTAACTGTGTTCTTGCTGTTAGCCATGGCACACACTGAGGGATAAATACATCTGTTTGCTGTGCTGCTACAGGAAGTGTTGGCTAAAGTGATCTGAAACTTGGCAGTAATAATTAGTGTTAACAGAACAGAACACACACCTGTACAATGTAATGCAATCCAATAAAATAGCTCTGCCATGAGCTCTACAAAGCTTATAATGGTCAGGTTTGTTTCAGAGAAGGGTTTGGGGTGGGGGTGGCTAGCATTAGAAACTCTTAAAAATAATGCAGTCCTGAACAAAGCTATAAACCTCAAAAAGTGAACATAGCTTATGCTTCGTAAGGGCAAAATTACTGGTAGACATGATTGGATAGCATTAAAATGTAGGCTACAGGTGTAATAAAGTTGTTTTCTTAATTATAACCTCACAAACAAAACATTTTTTACATTTATCGTCTGGGACAAATGAAGTGCTTTTTGTAGACAAGTTACTAATCCTGTGTTGAAGCTGCTAGGCTAACTAGTGTTGATTGTAGCTAATAGCTGAGACCTAGCGGCTAGTTTGCAGCTAGTAGGTTTTCAGCTTATTTTATATTTAAAATCAAACTGATAGGATACACACTGGCATCAAAACAATGACGATTAAGATTTTTAATTCTTTCACCAGGAAGGGAAATATGGCTTAGATCAAGCTAACTCACCGCTAAATCAAGCAAGCTCCCTGTTAGCAGGCTTAGAGAAGCCATGCAGACGTCTCAGGAAGGACAATGTGATTTAAATGGCATTGACTACAAAACCGATATACTTTGGAGTCCTCTAAAAAAAATTTACCTGGAATACTGTTATGTTTTTATACATCTGAGTCTTTCAGTCTATACATATGTGAGTTTTATAACCTTTGTTGTGCTGCCACTTTCTTTTCTGCAGGCTATAAAAATGTAAAGAATTGCTGAAGATTGGTGATCCATCACAGTGAATATGATGTCAGCTTTTGTTTATATGATATTATTGTTGGGTGGTAATGCTGTGAAGACTTTCCAAATCATTCAGCATTTACAACTGCATCACCATACAATCATAATTTTAACCATGACAGCAACTAAAGCTGACAGGATGTTTACTCTGATGGATGACACATATCAGGCAAGTTAATACTCAACAAATTAAGTTTAAAAATGTAGTGAAATAAATGAAAACCAGTTACCGTGTGGAAGGTGAGAAGATTTAAAATTCTGCACAGTCCTTCAGGCAAACTTGTGGATAATTTAGTAATGACATTCACACTCATCCTTCATAACCCAGCAATTCAAAATAAATTGAGAAGTAACTGCATTTTAAATAAAATCAACTGTTTCTAACCTCTCTTATTGTGTTATTTAGTGTGACTGAAGATGCTCACTGCTAACATTCTCTTCTGTCAGTTCTCTGGTTTACGTTTGTTGACTAACTAAAGTATGTGTGCAGCATCTGTCATCACAGCAGTCCTCCTGGATGTTGCAATAACTGCCATCCAGAATGATGCACTCCTAATGTGTCTCCATAATCATGCCCATGGCCCGTGAAGGGCAATCCTTAGGTTGGCGTGCATGTCAGATGGCCTTATATGTCAAGGTCTCTTCTACTAGTGCTGCCCTGATCTCTTCAGGCCATTTTACAGCGACAGGGTGAACATTGACCTCTGTCATTCCACTGAGTGAGCAGCCTGAGGTGAGCCTGTCGGTGCCAGGCCAGCTGAGCCATGCTGCTAGGCAGACTCTGTGGCCCTTTGCCCCCGAGTCAGCATCCGTGCGCACCTCCAAACTAGCCCAGCTGTCCCCACTTCATTATGGGCTGATTAGGAGTAGATTACTCTGTTAGGTGGGGTTTCATCATCTAATCCACAGCGCTGCTTAAGGAGGCAACTGCATCTCAATGAAAACTGGTCACATTTCAGTAAATTTGTACCTCGTAATGTGACCTCAGAACTCCACAATTTAAACTATTTGACTCACTAAGGTTTTCTTTTTATCATTTTAAACGCTGTTCTCTGGCCTGTTAAAGCTTTCATTAGGGTTGAGATCTGCTTGATGACAGTATTAGTGAGGGCTCAGCCGCAGCCCATGAAACTGAAGAGCGTGTCAAGCTAACCTGGAGCAGGCGTCTCTAGGTGCACTCACCTGCTCTTCCTCAGGAGGAGCAATTATGTCAAGATGAAGGAGGGGGGCATCCCCAGATGGCCTCCGAGCCAAGCCCCTGCTAATTGGCAGTGTTAGGGATTCAGAGCAGGTTCAAGGGAAAGCTATCTCATCTCCTCTCTTCACTGCCCCTACATCTTTGTTTGGCTTTGTTTTGCTTTGTCAACTCTTGCCTTTTGATATGCATATCAATACATGTTTTATTCATGGCCTTTTTGGAGTAAAATCAGTCAAGATCACCCTGCTGTTGTCTGTAAGCACAAGAAGTGTTTGCCACGAGCATGTGTGGATGGGGTTGCCATTTCAAAGCCAATTTTGTGACGCCGCCTCACTCTCATGCAACCCAAAGAAATGAATGATTTATGTGACTGTCACTTTGAGGGTGCTGAACAACTGAGACTGTACATCCCACACCATTCTCTCAGTTTTCCAACAGCTTGTAGGGTTTTTTAATGAGACAGCGATGCTAATTGAGTGGCTGGAAAAGAACACTGATGAGACGTTCCTGGCACAGAGTGAGTAGGACAGGAGAGGAGAGGGTGAGCTGATGGGATTTTGCTACCCACATCCGCAATGGGCACACGAACTGTACCTGTTTCACCGGAGTGGAGACTTCATTTCAATCACAATGCTAAGGATGTGAAGCTTAATTCAAATTTTCTTTCATTACAATCACATCAGTGTCTATTAAATCTCTGAATCCCACCGTGGTAGAGGCCATATGTGTGAAATTATTACATGTGTGTGACTGTTGCAGTGCATTATGCAAGACAATTCAAAGTTTCTCTAATTATCCTATAATCAGATAGGCCACAAGCAGCTATCTGACTGAACACATAGCTCTGTCTTGTGTGGGCTAATGGGACTCTATAGACATTTTTCTTCTTTCTTTTTTGTGTTTGAACTGCGATGACGTGAGGGGAGCCGAACTGGTGGCAGATGGTGACAGTTAGCAGTGTCAGGTGTCAATTTACAACGTAAGAGTATGGATCAACTTGACACCTACTCCAATTATTTTATTGGATTGCCAGCAGACGAGAGGTTAAATGAGGTGAGGGAACAAAGTTGTGACTTTCTGAATCCATGGGTGCCTCCTCAGTCATTACGTTGTATCGTCAATGGTATTAATGTGGTCCCATGAAGGCTTAGATACATTTGTGCTCAGTCATAAGTAATTGTCATATCATAGATGTAATATTACCGTCATTCATTTAATGCTTGCATAAATACTGAGTGACGTGAGAGCTAAATTGTCTATGAGCAATTTAGTTTGTTTACATGCTACTTGTGGCCACACGTTAATGTTGCTAATGCTGGTGAATGGTGTTTACCATTATGAAAGTGCCAGCTTTGTTGCTGCTGCTGTTACTAATTTATTAACTGCATCATTGATTTTCTCTTGGTGTGTGATAAACAGTGGAGATTTCCTCAGTCCAGTCCACATGTTTCTACTATGTTTCCACTGTTTTTCTGTCACCACATTGCGCTCACAATGGCAGTGACATAACTGTGACATCCACTTCAGATTGGTCTATAGCCAAGGTAACTCTGCTTTCAACCATAAAACTACAGTTATGATGCTTCAGTATTAGTAATGATCCCACAACAGAAAAGAAGACACATTCTAAATTCTATGAACATCATCAATGCCTGGTCGGAAATTGAGATTTGACCAATCCAAGAGAAATAGCAACATCAGTCATTTCACAAATGCCCCAGAAACAGTTTATATTGGATTGACAAAGAACTCTAGGACTTATGACACTGGTCTGTTCGTAGCAAAGGAGGAAATAGTGTGACTCTGTAATAGAGCCACAAAGTTCACAGAGAAGCTCTGGCTGATATGGGTTTCATAATGACTGTCAGCTCATTCTCTAACTTTAACTTTCTAAGTGGTTATTATTTTAACCATGATTACAAAGGTCCCCTAACTTTAAAGGAATAGTCTGACACTATGGAAAATTTGCTGAGAGTTGGATCAGAAGACTGACAGGCCTACCTTTCTAACACCCACATGGTAAATACTTTAGCTTAGCAAAGAGTAAAAACAAGGGCTAGCTTGGCTCTGCCCAAAGATAACAAAATCTGCTAATTAACAAGTTATATCTGGTTGTTTTTTATGTATGAAACCTGAGGTCTAAATTTTCAGAGGATTATATTGCGGGATATTTATTGACTGGGAACAGTAATGTGGCAGATAAGACAGTTAGCTTGGCTCTGTCCAAAAGTTTAAAAGAATATCTTCCCCAGTAAAACTCACCACAACCACCACTTATTTCACTTTTTTTTTTTTTTTTTGACATTTTACAGATATTGTTACCCTTGGACAGAGTCAGGCTAGCTTTTTTTTATCCCCCCAGTTTTCAGTCTTAATGATAAGATAAGCTAACCAGCTGCTGGCTCATACAGTAGATACAGACATATATCTTCTCATCTGAACTCTCAGCAAGACAGCAAATATGTATATTTCACTGTTGTTTTTCTTCCGTGTGAAATAAACCAAACCTTAACCATAACTGTGTCAGATCAGAAAACTGATATTTTTGCTGTTTTAAAATGGTGAGTTGTACGGTTTTAGAAATGGAGATAGAGGCACCCAATCACAAAACAATTAGTTGTGACATTCTGGCGGGCAGTCAGCACATTTTGCTGTTTAATGTGTCGGACTTGTTGTGGAGGTGAGGTTTCTCCTTTGTTGTTTCATGCCAGGCGTTGCTGCCTGGATGCTATGCAGGTGTTACATCATACACGTTAAGGCTTGTATGCTCATTTGTCTCTTCACTGGGGAATTCATTCACCCTAGAGGGGACTGCGATTACATGTCTGATTACATGTCCGAGTGGAAAAAAAACATCAGCGCAATAATACTGTTCGAATCCATTGTTAGAAGGTGATGGATTAAGAAAACAGGATTTATTTCTGTCTCAATAAACCTCGTCATATACAGTATGTTGCTACAGAGTGTTTACTTGTGAGGTTCACTGGCTCAGTGTTTGTACTGCAGACTGTGCAGTAAGGCTTTTAAATGGCCACATTAGAGTGGCACGCTGTTCACTAACCATGAACAGTAAATTTATAGCATGTCTAATGGTGTTGGCAGAAGAGCACTGGTGGTGGGCAAAACAAACAGAAACTCTGTTTGGAAACAGTCATTTTTTGGTGTATTATATTCCAGAGCACAAACAGTGCTAACATGGTTTGTACTGGATGTGTCAGGAGTTTGTTTTCATTTATTTCAGTCTGCATAATATAATTCATACATCTTGTCTGTGTAATGTTAAATACATATTTCTGAGGATGAAAAGGTGCTAATCAAATTAATTAAATAAATGTCTCCGGTCAAACCACTTGGCCCACAGCTGCCAAGCATAACAATGTCTCTATTCAAACCCGTTCACCACAGTTTTTGGGACGTTTATTCTGTTTCATTTTATGCTAACCTAACCGTAGCGAACAATAAAAACACATCCAACCAGCTATTTCACATTTCACACATGATGAACTTTAACGTGGATGTCCTGAAATTTCCTTTCCTTTCTCAGAGCAGTTTGCGCCTCATCTCTGAGAGTGCTCTATTGTAGCTCCAACTGAGGCTTTTCCAAACAGGTCAGAGTCAGAGCATGAAGACAGTTCAGGACGGCCGAGTCAGAACCGTTTTCAGGCCATTAATCTTCTCCTTTATGTCCGGCTTAAATGAGGGCGAACATAGTCTGTCCAAAAATATCTCCCTTCCAGCTCTTAGAAGATCGTTGCTGATACCATGTGAATAGCTGTTTGATTGTGGAACTGTTGGATGACATTAAAACCTGCCAGCACTCAGTGGATTAGTTTCAGAGAACCAGTACACAAAGGCTGTAGCAGTGACCGATGGAGTGGAGCTTGGTGAGTGCAGGGAGGAGGTGTTTTGCAGGGCCACAGATTCCATTAACCAGACAACATACTAGTGTTATAAAGTGGTGCATTCTATTGTATGTAGGTTTTTCAAATGTTAAAGTAATGCACATCTTGCGGACAGGTGCATAAAAAAATGAAATCATGCTCCCCTCCACTGTCAAGATGTTTGGTGCCGCAGCCTGAGACTTCAACATTAAGATGTTGTTTCACATGCACTTTTTCTGATAAAGTATTTTCCAAATTAATTTCCCTTCAGTTCCTCTAATTTCTGTTTATAATGTGTTCACAGCCGATAAGCATGCACATCAACCTCTAATTATACAATTTCATTCCAACTGTTGTAGGAGTTGTGTCATTTCTTTCTGTTATTAATTAAAGAGGTAATCAGGCTTCAGTCTTCGTTGCTATGGCTACAGTCAGACCTCTTAAGTTGAGCAGCTGCGGGTCCGAGTCGAGACAGAGTCTGAAAAAAGCAAAAGTAATGGAAAAAAAATCACTGCCCAATCAGTCTAAAAAATGTAATGATATTAGAAATAAAATATTTTTGACCAATGTTAAGAATTAATCATGAAAGTTTTATGTGTGTCCAACTGGAATTTGTTATATAATGATATATATAATGATCCAAATATTGGTCAAAACTTGCCATTTTGTTGTTGTTTCCAGTAGCGAAGGGGATTTTGAAAAACGGTAACAGGCAGGAGAAGCGGAAAGGGAGGAGATTGCCACCTGGAATAGGCGCAGGCTACATTCAGGGAGTCAGAGTAGGTTCACACAAATCAGTCAAAACACCAGAGATCGCTTTCTTTGTCCTTGCTTTGTTCTCTGTCCTTCGTGTTCATAGAAGTGCCATGATGGCCTTGTGTCACTTCACTTAAAGTAATAATGGTAACCAACACACAGCCAGAAAATCAAAGATGTAAGTTTGAGTTTTTTTTTCTCAAAGCTGCCCAAATAATGGCTGTGATCACATATTGTGTTAGTGAACAAATTGTTTCATTAACCTCGACCCAGGTAGAGGTGTAATGAGAGGTGATCTGATAGTGAAATGTTTACAGAATGAAAACTAAACTTGCAGTATAAAAATTCCTATGATCTTAGGATGAATAACACCTTGTAAATTTTTAAAGTACCAAAATAAATACAGAAGTCGACTAGAATACATTCAAATGGGAGAGCAAACTCTCAGACTGGCACAGGAAAAAGTGAGGAGCTAAAAGATCAAAGACATCTTCTTCATCTGTACAAATTTCTCATCCCATTTAAAATTTGAAAATCTTTGAATATCACCAGAATGTAGGCAACAGCCAATTTCCAGGGCGCTGGGAGTATTCCCTGTGGCAGTAACCTGGCGCTTTGGGCTGACATGTTTCTCCCACATTGTCGCATGCAGATGAATCAACAGCCAGAAGAAGAAGAGCCCTTCGCAGGTGTGCGAGGCCTACTGGGAGGCCTGGTAACGGTACCTGAATGTTAGAGAAACATAGGGTTAGGATTTTAATGGTGACCTATTTCTGTTCTGCTCAGCGCGGCATGAGGACATGCTAAACAACCTCATCTGAACTGAAATTTCCAGCAGCTTATGTTCACAAAGAACTGAAACAAAGCAGGGGCTTGCCTCCTGCATGCTGTATATATACTCTGTGTGTGTAGTAGGGATGTAAACAGACAAGATAATTCTGGTGTGAACAGATAATGAATAATCTGAAAAGATACAAACAGCATCCAGATTTCTGCAGTCATTTGTTTTCCTGTCACACAGTTGATCAGAATCATAACTCAGTCAAATGAAAACACACAGGCATCACATACACATAACTGTCTCTTTGCAGTGTAAAAATGTCCATTACAGACTTAACAGGAACTGATAATATACAAAGAAAACATGACTTTCCATGATGCAGACTGATCAAAATGGGGACCATGTTAAATATTGTATAAAATGAAATTTACACGTGTTGTTTGATTATAAAGCAGGTCTAGGTTCTATATTAATACTGTGAAAGTATCAAAGTCTCAGTCCACAGAGAAAAAGCACACAGCCTGTATTCAGAAACCAGCCGTCAGGACTTTTGTAACTTTGTGATGTCACAACTCAGCCATGCACCAGGCCCCGCCCACTTGGACCCACCATCCAACCTTGCAGGATTTCATTTCTCTGAGTGTTTACCCCAAGTGATTATTTTTATACTGTCGTTACTAGAGCTCCAGAGAGAAGCCTGAGAGAGGAGATGTGAAACTACACTGAGATGGTTTTTGGTTCTTAAAACCACAAATATATTTTCTTATGGATCAACACTTTAAATAAAACACTGGAAAAGTGTAAAATATGGACCTTTGACAGATGTAGAACTATAGGGAGTTTAATGTCAGTTAAAGTCACTTTTCATCAAATGAGTTGTTTACATCATGATGTGAGAAGGTATAGGTCAGGTATAGGCAGAACAACAACTTAGATGGTTTAGGAAAAAATGGTGGAAAACTTACTACTTTGTGAAGGATAGTGAAGCTTTGGTTGCCATGGTTACAATAATAAAGACGAGGTTAGAGTTAGGCCAGTGGTCATGGTTAAAAGAAATCCATGGTGACTGTTGGATGTCCAATGTTTTGTTGAGCCACCCACCTCAACCTCCTCCCTCCCTCCCTTACATCACCTGGCTGCCTCTGTTTCTCGAGGGCTTTGTCACTTGAATGTAAACAGGTCACTTTGGGCCACTGAAATGACTTGACGCTGCTGTTCTTTGGTAGAACACTCTCATAAACACAAACTGACACGAAGTTAGGAACCATTGCAAAAGTGGATGCACAATGGCCAGAGAGAGAGCTTTTCAGATTTTCATCAATAGCTTTCTCCTTTTTTTCATAGACAATCCAAACCAACTGTATTTTCATCTGGACCTTCTCCAACATTTTTTTTATTTTTTTGCAGCTGAGGTTCTAATACAAATCATGCTTTATGATTCAGCTAATTTAGGTACGTGGTTCTGTTTTCACCTTGTGAATCTGTGTGTGTGTGTGTCATCATGGCAAAATGTGGTCCAGCAGACACCTACTGTAGGAACTACCACAGAAGTGGTTTTGGGTACTTTGGCAGGTGTTTGGGTCTGTAGACAGATGTTTGTCACCATGATGGTGTCACAGCCGTGTCAGATACAGTCCTGGAACTCTACAGGTGTGTAGTTGAGATCACAATAAAGGCAGAGTTCAAAGATGGGTATGGTCTGACCTACGAGTACTGAGTAATGTAACCATGTAATCACTACTAGTCATGGGTTGGTGTCGTGACTGTTGTGATCGCATCACAAGATGGTCTCTAGTTTCGTATATTTGTGAGCAGCTGAATTTATACAAACGTTTAAAGTGTGCCTGTTGTTAGGCGCTGATTTCTTCGCCTGCGTTAATCAAGTGCACAGCTTTCTTGAGAGCATCATCCAAACAACTTCACACTCGATTCTGCACTTCCTTGGGTCCTGAGCAAATGCACCCTGCAGAGTGTGTGATCAGTTGGCTGCTCCGCTCTACTCCGATAATGTCTGGGTGTCAGCGTAGAAAGTGCACTGGCAGTTGAGTTCTGCCTTTTTTCAAACCCTGGTACATGCATTCTGTGAATTGCCTGGGTGCTGCGCTGGCCCTTGTAATGTATTTCAACCATTTTCTTCATGTTACATGACATGTAGAAAAGCAATGCTTGAAACTTTCTCAAAAAGTTAGAAAGCCAACACAGAAAATAAAGGACTTCTGTCGAGTTCTGTTGTAAGCCAGACTTCATTTCTAATTTAAATCCATATAGAGATTTTTGTGAACTAAAGAGATTCAGATAGTAGTTTTGCATTATAACCCGACAGTGTATGCTGCCAACAGGTCTACTGCTGTTATTCCATGAAGAATGGCATGCCAACAGCAAGAGTAAAAGTGAGCATACTGCCTGCAGGAAGACTGGATTAAGATAAATGTGCCTCATAGTGGAAAACTGCATGTGTATAAAGATATATACTGCATTTGCTAATGTTTATTTAGCGCATGAAATTTTCAACTTGGCACAGAGTAACCATAATAAACAGTGCCTGCCATATCTGTGCAGATGATTTCACAGATATTTTCACAGCAGTCCAACTGAGAGTATCTCTGATGATTTATGAGTAATAAAGATATTAATCTTCACTGAATATAAAATTGAGTGATGTGAAATTTCTGTCACTTTATCAACTGACACAAAGGACTCTTATTCTGACAGGTGTGGATTAATGGAGGCATCGTAGCCTGTTTGGGGAAATTATCTTCCTTTTCACAGCTGCATTTTATTATTATTATTTATTTAATTGTTTGTTTGTTTGTTTATTTATTCATTTTGTACTTCAGTCCTCTACCTCCTTTGTGTTTTATTGAGTGACTTCAGATAATGAGACACATTATAAACATGCAATATTATCTGCCATTTTCCACCCTTTGTGTAAGGTTTAAATTATTCTTGTAAATGAAGATGATGGCAGATACACAACAAGGTTTGTTAAGTGCAGTGCAGTTGGAAAGCCCTTGACTCAAACTACAATTGCTGTCAAAAAATGGCTATTCAATACGACCATGCCGCCTGTTGTGGAACAGTCAGTATTATCTTTTGCTACAAATGGTGCAGTGTTGCCTGATGGCAATGAACACACAGTCAATTTATTTTGCCCAAAATTTTATGAGGTTACAGCAAATACACCAGGCCGTTTGTAGCCAAAATATTGAAAAAGTTGTTTGCCAGATGAGACTTGTGTCCTTGAACGACCTGAATAATTCCTATTGGATGATCAGGAAACAACTAACTCATGCCAAAAATAATTAGAAGGGAAAAGATGAGCAAGCATGTTGCTGTATTGTTTTAAATCCTCTTTTGGAGGGATGCTGGTAAACGGCTGAAAGCCCTTTCTGAGCAAAACTAAGTAGCAATTTGCTCTCTCCACACACTGCAGTTGTAGTCATAATCATAATTTAAAATACAAATCTAAGAGATCTGTTTAAAATTAAAAAATGCATTGCAAATTTCTTTCTTTCTTACAATATCACTGTCTGGACATATGCAGATTGCATGTATGTCAGAGGTGATACATTTAAATGCTGTGTTCAGTTTTGCATAAAAAAAAAAGAATAGCTTAACCCCCATGCCAAAAATTAGCATGAGGTTTGAATGCTATTTGGGGATTTGAAGCATATTCTGGTGCTGCAAAGATCTTAGGTGTGCAGGGAGACTTTTTCCTGAATTACCAGCTTATTGAGCAGCTCTTTGAATTATGCATTACCCTATAGCCTACATGTCATTATATACAGCTATGCATACTGAATATCTGACACTACTTTCACAACACAAAAATTCATGTTGTTTTAAGACACATCTACGCTTACTTCCTCATTGAGAAATCTGGATCAGGCCTTATGCCCCGCCCACCACCGCTACTGTACTTGCACTAGGTTTACAGGTGAAAGAGCATGTATTTGTAAGAGAGTGTGTATCAAGATGGTTAGTGTAAGAGGAAACATCAGAGACTCAGCCACATGTTTGAGCCTCAGTCAGACCCAGACTCAGGAGTTTGTTGAGGAGTGAGGAGCTTGTTGTGACCAAAATCGGCAACTAAAAGATTTATCAGAACAGTAAATGTAGTTATTTGTTTATGTTTGTTAGCTTGTAACTGACAGTGGCTGTGCTTTCTGTCCTGAAAGGTTCCAGTGATCGGTGAAAGAGCAGTGCGTATCAATATGATTAGTGTTAGGGGAAACATCAGAGAGACTCAGCCACATTTCTGAGCCTAAATCAGACCCAGACTCAGAAGATGAGGAGTGTGTTAAACAGCGACATATCAGAGCGGTTAGCGTAGTTAGCATCTTTTATTTGTTTATATTGTTTGTTAGCTTGTAACTGGCAGCGGCTGACACAGTGCTAATACAAACTCTCTCTGTACTGACAAGGTTTCAGGTATATTTTTTTGAAACCCTGGCTCTCTGAATCTGTTTTTATGATACTGTCATTGGTTCACTGCAGTTCCAAGGTGTAAATACTCAGTCATGGTGTTGACTGCTTATTTTTCTCATGATATGTCTTGTATTATATAAAAAAAACACCATATGGACATGTTAACATGGTTAAAAACTAGATTTTCATTAGAGGGGGTCTTTAAGACATAACATGCATTATATGAGTTTTCCAAAATATTGTATTTGAAAGTAATCCAAGGTTCTGCAGAATCGTCCAATTTTAATGTTTTGTTTAATGTGTGTGCAGGTCGATAAAGAAGGTGATAAAGAAAAGGTCAGAGGATCAAAATGTGAGGTTTCCTCCCCAGAGTGGGCCTCAAATATCAACTGCAAATTTCAAAGGATTCCTATCATTAGATGTGGAGAGAGCTTGTCAAGGACCTAAGTGTTTGTCAATAGGAAATTTTGACCTGACAGTGGTGCTGTATGAAGGGTCAAAGGGTCAAGTAAATCATTAGAAGCTATCATCCCGAGGCTGCTCATATCTCCACTAAATTCAAAGGGATAGGGGCAGTGGCAGTTGTGGAGCTATTCTGTAGTTCTAAGTGTGCTAAGGTGGGTGAAGTGTATCAATAGATTAAGATTGCTGCCCCTAGTAAAAATAGAGTAGATGAGGTGTCTAAATGTCCTGTCAAAATAAATATTATCTGATATTTTCTACAGTGAATTATTTTTATATGCTTCACTGCAAAACTGCAACAATTAAATTTCGATTCAACGAAAAACTGAAATAAAAATATTGATAATAATAGATCAGTTAATTATGAAATTAAACATTTAGAATTAACAGTTTAATTAATGAAATGAACATTTTGTTGATTTTATTTGTTCATTAATGTTCCAGTTTAGTTACTCAGTTCAGTTTTAAACTGACATTTAATTCAATGTGTTAATCTTTTTCAGTAAGTACAAAAAAATTAGTAAATACTGAGGAGAGGCGCTCAAATGCAGCAATTTTAGATGTTTTCATCCATACCAAACATCATGCAGTATAATATTAGGTTAACAGCATTGAAATTAGACAGAGGTAAAGCAAATATTATCTGCAATCGGAATTAGGTGATAATGACTATTATAATTTTTTTTTTATTGTTATTATTATTATTATATCAAGTCATAGTCATAGCACCACCACATAGCACCAGAGTTACAGTCATGGTTTGATTTACATGAAATTTTCATAGTTTGGTCTACACTTGATTTTCCAGGAACATAATGCATGTTTGGTTCATGTTCTCTAGAATATGGACACAAGAAGTAATACAAAACATGCAACACATCATGTCCGCCACCACACAGCCCATGCAGGACATCACATTTCACCATTTTACTTGACCGTGGTGTGCGATTGTCGCAACGATGCTGCTTGCGTTAAACAGCCTCCCAGTCCACAGTGTGGCTATGATCTACCAAACAGTTTAAATATCACTACCTCGTAGCCAGTTAAATTTGTTTCACTTGGGTCTGCCCCGCCCACTTCCCTATCGCTGCTGTCAATCAATCAGACGCTTCACATTAGCACGTGATGAAATGGCTAATCATGGTCATAACCTCTAACCACGGTGTCGATGCGTAAAAAAAGTTGGATAAAAAAACATGCTATGAAATGCAAGGGTGGTGCTTAGAAGTTGAGAGAGAAGAAAAAGAAGTCGCTCCAATTAGGTGCAGCAAAGTGCCTTAAATTTACTGACTTTTCGTCTGGTGCTAATGCTAGTTCTATACCAGTGCAGACGGCAGTGAGGAAGACGACGAGGGTATCCTCAGTACTAGCGGTGACATGGGGTGAACAAGAGCCCAGTGAGACAGACAGACAGTAGAAATAAGGGCAAGAGCAAAGTCAGAGCCAGCACAGCGCTCACAGCCCAGGCGAAGCACCGGTGTCATGGTAAGGTGGGCAAAGATAAGGTTTATTTGGCTAGCTTGTTGTTAAGTCATAGTCGCTAGTCAACAGTTGTGTTGTGAGACAAGTGTCAGTGAGACATAAATATTTTGGCTTACTGTTTGAATAGCTTAGAGATTAACCACAAGTCAGATATTTTACTGGGTTTAATAAAAAAAAACTACTAAAATGATCAATCTTGGCCAGGTATAAATTCTCAACCTGCTTTAACTACTAGCTTTGCTCATTGACACTGTTTATAGTTTGTGATCACTCTCATCATTAATTATCTGTTACCTGCACCAGAGCTGTGACATCAAATCCTTTTTGGGGTCTGCATGCGAGGGCAATGTCATTGGGTGTAAGCGTAATGTGATCGCACTTCAACTGTGTTTACTTTCTTTTATTCCCTTGGTACCCAGAAATGGTGGGCTATATGCGTATTTATATAGCTGGAGTTACACTCAGTTAACTTCTCTTTCACCTTGTCTCATTACTGAATAATAGACTTATTTACGTTCATTCATTCACTGTGACAGAGGGCGATGGTCACCGTAAGCGGAGGGTTTGCAGTGGAGATGGCTTCGGTAGATGTGTGTTACTGAAGAAGAGAAAATTACTTAAAGTCTTTCTCCACCCTCTTTAATCTTTTCTTCAGTCTCAACAAACTCCATCAGCAGCAGAAACTTGTTGGAGGAAACTCAAGCAACCAATTCAAAGCTGCTGTTGTTCTCATTGTACTGTCAATCATTGTGCACGCAGGCAATTGGAAGTGATTACATCAAGATTATTTGAGTAAGGAAAAAAAAAAACAACAACCAACAGGGGACTAGTTTGCTCCTACACAGTCCATGGTGGACTGTTTAGCCTTCTCCCATAGTCTATTGCAGAAACTCCCTTGATAATGACGAGGGCCTTTTGGTGATTGTAATAATGCTATGGATAATGGAAACAACCATAATAATATTGTATTATAATTATATTTCTGGGATGGACTCTGCCATCCTCCTCCCTTCCCCTGGGCTTGCCCTCTTGTGTTTCCACCCACCTCTGTGGTTGGGGATGTTGGTGAGGGGCTTGCTTTTCAAACTGCAATCCCACAACATTCAGCTCGCCTCCACCTCCAATTGTCAGTGTGATTATTAAATTCCTTTTCTTTCCTTTTTTTTTTTTTAGTTTCTCAGATCAGATTGTTACATTTTTTCTTTTCTCTCATTTTTTTCCTCTTAATCTTCCACCTTGCACACATGCATTTACACATACATACATACTCACCCCACCAACGCCATCACAACACTACCACACATACGCACCAGCACAATTTACCTTGCACTTGACGAACTCGATGAACTTATAGCCTCCCACGCCTTCAGTGTTGTTCGGTTGCTGATCTGTCTTAACTCCTGTATTCTCTGACAAGTCCACCATTGTTTAATTATGTCTTTAGTTTTGTTATATTGCACCAATAGAAAATGGGAGGGAGGGAATGATTTTTTTTTTTTCTGAGATACTACTCTGCTGTTCAGTGTGATGTTTTAGAACAGAAATGGGTCCAGACGTCTACAGAGAAACATGCTTTTTAAAGAAAAATGTATTTTGGTTTATGTCTCTCCGTCATCTTCTTCTTTTTTTGTTTGAGATTTTAGATTTGCTAAAGAAACTCCAAGAGCCATGTTTCTTTTCAATTAGATAAAACTGCCAATACAAAAAAACAAGGCTCATCCACAGACAAAAAACACTGACTGATATCAGATAACAGTGACTTATTCTGGTTTCTTGTACTTAAAAGAATAAGAACAATTTAAGCCATGACAAAGAAACAGGAGTGATCAAAACTGCTGTTGCTTTTCCTTCTCTTCTAAGCTTGACTGATACCATAGCAAAAGAAGCACACTGCGTTATTGGCTGCCTTAATGGAGTAAGTGAGACTTCTGTTGTGTCATTTACAACAAAGAGCTCTAACCACATGAAACCAACTGATTACACCTCTGCATGGACACATAATCCCATCATTGCTGGGCAAATAAATAAATAAATAAATGAACAAATAAAAGCAGGCTGACAGAAATAAATGAAGGCATTTGTCCAGACAATTGTTCAAGATAAATCTCTCAATATCCTATTACCACCTAAATAGCTGGTGAAGACACGTCTGACTTCAAATCATTCTTCTCTGTGCTGGGGTGTCGTGACAAGCCGTCCAAATTGATATGTTTTGTCTGCTTGTGGTTTTGCCCTTCGAAACACTTAAAGCAGCATCAGCCTATTTCTGCCACTGACTAATTGGCTGTTTTACAAACAGGCCGGTGTCTAAGTTTGTACTCAGCTGTGTTGTCTTTGCTTGTCATCCTGCAGAGAGCAGTGTCCTGCAGAGTCCTGTCTTCACCAAGCAGCCCGGCAGCATCGTGTATCCTGTGGAAACCCTGGAGAGGAACAGGGAGGTGGTGTTCAGCTGCGAAGCCAAGGGAAGCCCACCCCCCATCTACCGGTGAGTGTGTGACTGCTTGCTGCATTGATGTTGCTTGCTTTTATACCTCTGACAATGTCAACATCCTTCAATTGTAGACAAGCTATCACTGGCAAATGTCTCCATCTTGTCTTCAGCGATGTCTCTTCACATGTCGGCAGCTCTGAAGGGCAATAAGAGAGAACTATTCGAAAACTTCAGTACCCAAAAATCCTGTTATGTACTGTAGCACGCTTCAGTTTTCTTCCAACTCAACCTGTAAGTGATGCTTTATACCAGGCAACTGTGGGCACAGACTCATCTGCACCCATCTGCTGATAGCACACAAGTGACATGTCAAAAATGTATATGTCTTTTTCTTATGTGCTCCAATGATATCTCAAAATTATTAAACACACATCAATGAGCCACACTGTTGCACTGGGTAACATGTCCCTTCATTGTGATGAACAAAAAATCTAAAAATAGCCCCCAACAAATACAAAATTTACTCCTATTTGAATAAAATTAGCTAAAAACAACAGTACCAGCAAAAATAAAGATATCATAACCCGTTTCTAAAGCTTAACATCTTTAGTAGACAAATACTTTGATGAGATTTGTTGACAGTATGAAATAGTATCCGTAAACTCTCTCCATTGATTGATTTCTTATATGTCTATTGAGGGTAATTCACATGATCACTGAGAAATTCTATAAAACTTCAGTATATATTTTTGTGTTTTTATACAGTATTTCTGTAATACTGACACTATCTATATGTATTTCAAGATATTTTTGAGAACCAAAGAGATTGAGTTAGCCTTTTGCAAAAAGTCAGTGGCTGTAAAGGTTCACTGTTTGAGAGATAAGTATGAGGTGCTATTTTAGTATTCTTTTCCTAACAAAAAAAAAAATCCTACAGCTCTATTTGACATAGTAATAGAAATGAAAAGTAGAATGAATGAACTGTTTGTCAAAAAGCTTCATGGTCTCTAGGAATGGGAAGGAATATTAATGTAATTGTTGATAGTATGGAAGGAATACAAAGTGATTACAGAGTTATGGATTTGCAGCTTCCTCGTGTGGTTCAAACTCAGTCACAAACCAAAACAATGAAATGTACAACTGAGATCACATATTGTTCTTTTGATCCCAGGCAGTTTAATCCATACACTCTACATGACACCTCTGTTCTAAAACTAGAAACCAGCAAGTTTTTTAATCTGACAAAGCCTGAAGCCGCCCCACTGACAGTGAGTTAGACTGTCTTTTTTTTGTCTTAAATGCATTTGGAGATTTTACTTCTAAGTTTGCTTTACTTCATTGTAATCTTAACAGTTACAAAGCAGAGACGGCATCCATATCCTGTAAAAACATGCTGGGTATTGTAATTGTGTCCTCAGATTCTGTCTTCTATTCATCCTGGATGAAACCGCGCCAGGATTTGTGTCCTGATGCAGCAACAAGAGAGAGAGAGAGAGAGAGAGAGAGAGAGAGAGAGAGAGAGAGAGAGAGAGAGAGACAGAGAGAGAGAGAGAGACAGAGACAGAGAGACAGAGAGAGAGAGAGAGAGAGAGAGAGAGAGAGAGAGAGAGAGAGAGAGTGAGAGTCTTGGCGCTGTTGTTTCTAGCTTTAGAAAAGACTTGTTCATCCTCACAAATCAAGCCTGAGCTGATCAGGATCATAGGAATGTATTACATGAATTCTATTTTGTGGTGGATTTTCCCTTCAACTCTCTGCTGGAAACGGGTCTCCTCTATCTGTAGCCTGGAAATTCGTGTTAAGCTTTGCATGCACCCTGCTCGAATGTCTTTTTTTTCTTCTTGCAGAGTTCAACGAGCAGCTGTTTTTTCCTTCTTTATTTCCTCCTCACATGGACCATTAGTCTATTGAAAGGGTGTTCTGTTGTGTAGCGGCATCTCTGGCAAGCAAAAGTTCAGATCAATCATGTTTGCTCACTGAAATTGCTGGGGTAAGATTTGGAAGGATTGGTACATTTAATACTTGGGATTGAGCCAGCTTAGAGGGTGACCTAATCAGCTGTTTCCTGTCAAGGTCGCTGTGCGGTCCTGTCAGAGCGCCTGCTGCCTTCTAAAGACGTTGTTGCAACAGCTAAGTCATGTTCAAAGTTTATTAATTGCATATCAATCAGCAGTAAACTGTGACAGCTTGAGTTGCATTGTTTACATTAAACACCAGGATAGAAGATATGTGTTCGGTATTATCTGCACTGAACCCAAATGTTGTATTTTAAAGATGAGAAAATGTTTTCCAGGAACTGAAGTGGCTGGTTAAAAATCCTTAAATAAATATGGACTAATACAGTATAAATATACACCAGCGTGTATCAGCACACTTGCCCTCTGTAAGGCCGAACCAATAAGCAGTTCAACATTTTGGAGAATGTGCTCATTTCCTGCGAGAATGAGGGTGTGAAGATTGAGACCACTCTTATATCTATCTGTCAGAAATAAGGCTACAAATGTGGAAAACACATCTCAGCAACACCAGCATCACATGATTCACAGAACTTGTGAAAAATACAGCCCATATACAGTTTACTCTCCAAGAAGGCTGAATCAGTTATCCAAGGAAAGCTGGAAACACCAATGCCCAGCCTCCGAAAGGACGCTCTGTCTCCAACACAGAAACTTCAGAAGTACATGACAAAATGAAACATAAACAAGTTAACAGATAAAAAGACATCACAGTCACAAAATACCATCACAAAAATAGCACATAAAACCTGGGTGAGAATTTTAAACTTCTCATACAGTTAAAACTACAAAACCCCTCATAAAATACCAACTACAAAACTCTGTGACTCTTCTGTTTTTTCCTGATTCTCTTTCATGTTGTTGTGTGCTTAATTTGAGGTCTTGCGTTGAAGAGGCAACTTCCTTTCAAAGCTTGCCATCTATGTGTCTAGATTTCTTTGGATAATTGACAACGATTCAGCTTTCTAATACAGTATTGTTTGTTTACACTTTCTATAAATCAGGCTGATGAAGGCCCTGCATCAAAATGTGTTAGCGGATGACGTAGCGACAGCACTTTCAGCAATTTCTTCAAATTTGGCACAAATATTCACTTTGACTCAAGGATGAACTGATTAGATTTTGGTGGTCAGAGGTCAAGGTCACTGTGACCTCACAGAACACGTTTTTGGCCATAACTCTTGAATTCATATGCAAATTTTGACACAACACAAATGTCTAATAGGATAAAATAATGAAACGATAATATTTTATGTCCAAATGGTCAAAGGTCAACTTCACTGTTACATCATAATGTTTTGCAAAAACATTTCTAGCCAGTATTTAATGCTGTAACTCAGGAACAGATTGCGACCATATTTCCTGCAACTTAGCTGCTTCGCAGAGGCATACAACCACAAGGCGGTAATTTTAGTTTAAACAGGGGGGAACTGCTAGTCTGGGTTCATCTGAAGATGATAAAATCTGCCTAAGAACCTGGAAAACTCACTAATTAATGTGTTATATCTTTTCTAGTTTGATTGGTACGTAACTGAACTGTTAAAAATCAACAGTTCTAACGAAACACGTTATCACATAACCCCCCATTAAAAGGCAAATTCTCTTTTTTATGCTTCAATTTTTATAGCTCCACGCTGGTGACAGCTGTGAGTAATTTCAAATCTAAATCAATAAATCAATCATACTAAACATACTAAAAGAGATTTGATGTACAAATGGTATGGAATTAGATTTTTATGCCACACCTTACCCATGGAGGAGGGCATGTTTTGTGATCATTAGAATGACTTGTTTTGTGCTCTGAGTCAGTTGTTTTGTTTGTTGTTTCTCATGAAGCATTTTACGCACAGTACATTTTTCCCGTATTTGGATTTTTAAATAAAGCTGAAACAGATTAACTTTAGCTCTAATTATCTGAGGTGCAGCACAAACTCATACTTTTTTTTTTAACACTTTAAAGCGCCAGGCTTAAGAAAAGGAACAGACCGCCTAACATTCAGAGCCTCATAAGCCAGATGGTGTGGTATTATGCCACTGTGTACACGGCCTGTTGTTACATGATTGCATAAAGCATGTGCCTAACAAATGGAACTGCTGTTGTGACCTGCTTGCCAGCATAAATCATTGTAAATAGAATTATTAAATAATCTAGTTTACATGTGTTTGATGTAATCTGTTGCTCCATACTTCTCACAGAGGAGGATATGCACTGACACAATCTCGATATTCAAAGTTCCCCTTGTGCTGCTTTCTATCCTTGTTCTCGCACTGGTCTCAATTTATCTGGTGTTAGAATGTGCTTGAATTTCACAGACATCTGAATATCTGTGACTTAGCAGCTTTAAAGTTGTTATCTAATTGGTTTAAAGCAACAAGAGTAGTCATAGGAAATTCAGTTTGTCACAAAAAGAGCAATGGCAGCATTGACTGGGCAATTATCTTTAGCTACAACTATGTTTAACAACCACTCATACATAGACAATGTGGTACATTAGGATTTTTTTGTGTTTTCCTGCAACTGGGTTAAGTCTGTGTCCTTTTTCAGCATTGGGCATGATTACTCACTCAGATACGTCAAAACATTTTCGAGGCTCAATTAGCGATCCATTCTAGTGTTAGATAGAGCAAAGAATCAACGACTGTCAGAGAAAACCTTTTGCAACATTCAGTTTTCAAGTTCTCACCCAATTAAACCGTTTCAATTTGGATACAATGCAGAGTTTCTCAGAGCAATTATAACTGTGAAAAGGGCTGCTTTCATATTGATGGGGTCCATTCTCTGGACGGAAAAGCCTATCTGAGTCTGATACTGAGGTTCAGAGTCCACTCTGCCTTTTTCGTTCAAGTCGAAGGTGTCCTCAGCTGTAAAATATTTATGTTGATTTTTGTTTGTTTCACTTCAGCTGCAAATGAATGGCTTCTGAAGTCCTGTGAGACTGCAGCCACCCCCCCTCAGGCGCTTCTCTATTGTGTGTAGTAATAAGGCTCCAGAGAGTGTGCACTTACTTATGACTGAACTGGAGAAGGGCCATGAAAGACCATTGTGCTACACATTTTGTCTATTAAAAGAAAAATGTCTGTAGAGGCACTTTGTGAGTGCTGCAATGCCCAACCCACAAATTTTCTGCTGTTTGTGAGACGCTTCAACGGGTAGGCGGGTAAGCAACACAGTCTGACATTGTTTTTCATGTAATCAGTTCCTACTTGTGCATTATGTGAATATCCTGCGCCGACTCCAGTGGTCATGCCGCTGAACGTAGCTGATTTTCTACAACTAAAATAAGAAAACGAGTTGATCCTATAGGGCATTATACTGTAAAAGATATAATATGGCAAAGAACTACCACAATGATGACACAACCGCACTGTCTGTGTTTTCTCAGAAAGGTTCTAATGCCTCAAAGGCACCAAACTGGCACAACAAGGGGCGTTTAGATAGCAGTGCACAAAACAGCTTTGCACAACTTCTGTCTACTGTACAAAAGGGCTTTAGCAAAGCCCCTTTTTTTCACTTCAAAGCTGCTCTCTTTTCCAAATTAAACAAAGTACTGTTTTCCCAGCTGAACCCGAAATCATCCAGTGAAAATTAAAAAATCAAAGCAGGAGGAAATTTAGAACTTCTCCTCAAAGAAATAATCATACTCTAAATCACCTTGGGCCCTAATCAAATTTGCATTGTCCATTTTCCAATAAGCTATAAAATGCTCTTTTCTTGCTTGTTTATCTGTGCAGAACCTCTTATTGCTTTGATGATTAAACATCATTGATAACAAATAACAGAGGCTGAGAGCTCTTTTTTTGCCCTGGCTGAAAGTAAGTTATGGCTTGAAAGCATTTTTCTGAAATGACTGATTTTCCTCCCACCTGTGTTTCGTCTAACAAGTTGCATCTGTGTGGAGAGATTGGAGAGTCTGTTGCCATTTTAAGTGAATTATACCCTTCGTTGATCACCCCTAACACCAATGATAATCATGTGGACCGGCCTAGAATGCACAAGTGTGAAGGCAAGGTTGCAGGCATTTGTTTTAATTGTCGCACTATCATGATTAAGTAGCATTTTTATGCAGTTTGACTGGGGTCTGGCAAGATGGATGGCTTGCAATGCTATCTATTCTCAGAGAGTCAAGTCCTTGGCACCATAGTGGTTCACTGCTGCTTAGATTAACACTAAGCTGGAGGGCATGATTTCTGGGCCCTCTCCACCTTTTATTTCTTTCCTGTTGAAAGACAATCAAATCTTCAAGTCACGTTTTTCTTGTAGTCTGGAATGCCTCCATCGCCCAAGTCCACACTGAACAATGTTTAATTTGTTAATTTACATGTTAATGTTTCTCCATTTATTGTTTTTTCTTAGGTGGAAACTGAATGGCACGGAAATCAGTCCCAAATCTGGATCTCACTACAGCCTTTCTGGCGGCAATCTTAGAATCAGCCATCTGAACAAAGACCAAGATGCTGGAACGTATCAATGCCTCGCCTCCAACTCTTTCGGGACCATTGTCAGCCGAGAGGCCAGTCTAACCTTTGCATGTGAGTCTCATTTTTTTCTGTGTCTCTCTGGGCAAACTTTGTAGCTTCTGAGCTTCCACAGAAAAAGATGCAGTAGAAAAAAAAAGACGCCAGTCACACTTCAGGATAACATTGTGGCTTCTGCTTCTCTGGGGAGGTATTAACTCCCTGTATGTGCTGACTATAGTTGACGCTAAGTCATTACTGTAGATCAAACACAAACCTGCAAGTCCAACTGAAGTGAAACTCAAAGCAAGGCTTCTTTATGGTAAATGAGCCGCCATTAGTGATGTCATCTGGTATTAAACCTGTGGTAGAAGACGTGTCTTTTACTCAAAGCTACTTTACTCAATATTTTTATAATAACAATGTTTCAAATGATGAAGCTACAAAGAATAATCACCTGAATGTGCAGCTTCTCTCAGCTTTACTGAGCTGCATGGTGATTTTCAGCTCATTGTTTAGCTGTTTGGCCCACAGCTTTTTGGTCCACTCTCTCTGCTCTCATAGAGTGTTTTTCCAGCCGTAGCAGGCAGCTGTTGTCTGAAATAGCTCTAAAAAGGCTCTGTACACTACCTGCTCAGTACCAAACAAAAGACAGACAGAATTAGCAACTATCTGGTGAACTTAGTGGAGCATTTAGCAACGAGAGCCAGATATTTCCCTCAGGAGTTGGTAGACAAAAAACAGGGGGGAAAGAAAGAATATGAATATCAGACATGATCAGGTGGCCACAAACACTATTCCAGGTGGATGGTAACGTTGCTCTGTAACTACTGCATGTGTGATAAGCAGCTGTTTGCTAACAAGTTAAAAAGTGATAATGTGTCCATGTGGTGTTGACAACTTGTTTCTGCTTGTGGCCAAAAGTGGTTAAAAAGAATCTGTTTCTCGAAGTTAAGTAAAGTTAGAACTATCACAATGTAAAATAGTTGATTTCAAAAATTCTGCATTTAAGATCTTGCTTAAAGGTTTTAATTGAAGTGTTGATCCATAAGACGACATATTTGAGGTTTTAAGAACCAAAAACCATCTCAATGTAGTTTAACATCACCTCTCTCAGGCTTCTCTCTGGAGCTCTGGGAACAATAGGTTGGTGAGCCAATCAGAAGAGAGGAGGCTCTGAGCCTCTCTTCTGAGTGGCTGACTGTTTTCTGAGTGATCTAATACAAATATAGCAGATTTCAGGTAAACTCTCAGAGAAACCAAATCCTGCAAGGTTGGAGGGTGGGTCCCGATGGGCGGGGCTTGGGGCATGGCTGAAGGCGATGGCTGTATAGTTGCGACATCACAAAGTTACAGAAGTCCTGACGGCTGGTTTTAAGGCTCAGTTTGTGTATTTTTGGCTGTGTGCATTTCTCTGTGGACTGAGTGCTTTGATAGTTACACAGTATTAATATCGAACCTAGACCAACCCTTGGAAATCTCACTTTATATATATATATATATATATATATGTGTGTGTGTGTAATATGGGACCTTTAAAGCTGTTGTGTTAACAATTGATGAAATGACTACGTTTAGTGATACATAGCATTAATATTGGTTATATGCCACTTGAGCCTGCTAGCCAGGTAACAGTTTGATCAGTTTAACTGGGATGTAGTAACATAATGTTAAATCTTTGCAGACATTCCGAAATGCAGAGTCAGCACTCTCAGTTTTGCGGATTAATATTTTTGTGATTATTTTGTGATGATAAGTGATTTCTGACCGTCATGATGACAGATTGTAAGACAGATCTTGATGAATCTAACTGACAGCCTCTGGACTTCATATTCCTAAAGCAGGAGGAAGTCAATAAGTGCCTACTGTATGTGCCAGTTATCGGACAGGCATAAATGATGACTTTAACAGCAAGTGAGTGATTGCTTGCTCAGATTAGATTCTGAGGTTTAGTGTTTGGGGACAAGGCCACCAATATGTCTCAGGCCATTTGTTTGGTCCCCTGGACCAGTGGGAAGTCAATCCACAATCAGATTCTGCTGGTAGATTTCCACAATGATGGGCTGACAGTTCAATCAGTTGTTAGGCTCTGACCTTACCAGCCTTCAGTTGTCATGAAGTCAGGACGTGCATGTATGACCGAGTGTCATCTATCTTCTTTATTACTCTTGGTATAGCTTAATTAACTCAACGGCATGATTGAACGGTGAAGGCTCAAGCGGATAATTTAAAGGTCAACTGGTATTACTGGAAAGTGTCATGTAATTCTTTATAGAAATTTAAAGGAAATAAAGTACGAGTTCTGTCCTGCAGGGGGGCGGGCAGAGATATTCTGCTCCTGTAACGCAAGATGACCAGTGATATACACACCATGACCACACTTTAGGTGCAAGTGGTGATTCAGGACCTATCCTATTCCTCTCTGGTAAAGATCATGACCTTTTAGTGGTAATTAGTTTTACACATAATTTGACTGTGATTTTTACACAAGACAGACTTTGAGTTTTATTCATACCTCTATGAAGCCCAGTGGTAATTACAGCTGTCAGAGCTAAATTGGGAGTAATCATCTGGAACTATAAAAATGTAGATCTCCTACACCTGAAAGGTCAAAAGTCAAGACTATTAAAGATTCTCAAATCTTAGATCTAATTTTGTACCATTCTAAGAGCATCTTACCTCTTGATGTAATTGATGTATTTCCTGTTAGACCCCGTGGGACATTAATGCAGGGAGAGAGCATAAGAGTGTATTTGATTGAAGCATGAAGGGATGGGATAGTACATCTTTATTGGGTGACATTTTTTTGATTTACACCTAATCCCAACACTAATGTGTTTTTGATATAAAAACAAACCAAAAAATGAATGATTTTCTTTGTAATTGTTAAAAGAACTCTTTATTTTTCTTCAAATCCCATCAAAAGACGCATAGTAATAATGAATTGATCTTTCTTAGAGTATTGTCTGTGTTGCCAAAGCCTGATAATGCTGTACATAGAGCTCCATTAGCAGACAACTCGTGTATTAATCCGCAGGTGAAAATAGTCCCCAACAAACGAACTATTTACTCCTGTTTGAGTATTGTTTGATAAAAACCATAGTGCCCAGCTGCTTTAGGAATTGAAAATGAAATTATACACATGTGTGATTCATTTTTATAGATTTAAATTTTCAGAAGAATCTAGTGGGCTTGGGGCTAAGAGCCAAAGACAGGGAAGGGAAGGGCCATAAAGTGATTGTTTTGGGTCTTTTCATGGGATCAAAAAAAAATGTAGAACATCCACTTATCCTTTAAGTAGATGTTATACTTCTTCAATAAGATATCTGTCATTTGAGCTTTTTAGATAGCAAGTACACATTTCAGAAATGTAAATTTTTTAAGATTAAAATACACTTGTAAAGTAGATATTAACTGTACACTTTCCTCCTCACCATGGCAACAGTTTTAGAGAGAGATTCGTATGAACAAGCAGAGACAAGGAAGACTTGTTTGTAGTCCGGCCAATGATTAAATTTGATGCTGCAAACTGTACGGACTCTATGGTTGTCCATGTTTTTCCTGCACAGCCCCACACCTACAAGAACTCTGCCCCAGGACAAACAGAACAAACACATACTGTACATATAGAGAGCTGAGGCCCTATATGTTAGAAATGGTACATAGTGATAGGAGGAGACACACCATTAGATGGATGCTGTACAGATCCAATATATAGTTTACCATATACTGTAGATATAGAATACAATCCAGGTTATAAGAGGATTACTGTCAAAAACAAAACTTTTTGGTATCCAGAATAAGCAACCTTAATTTTAGATACATGCATTTTTAACTATACAATGTGTTTTGAAAAAAAGGGTCAAAAATCTTAACTCTGCACGCACAAGTAGAAATACAAAAACTTGTTTTAAAAGGTTTTTTGTGTCACAGCACAGTGACAGAGGAAAAAATGCTTCTCGTGTGTCAGCGGTGACTCTGCCAGCTATTCTTTTCCTGCATGCCCCAGTATGAGTCAGTCTCTATCTTCAAGATGGACCCTGTGAACGCACTGTTCCTAGCTACATGACTGGCAGGCAGTATCAGAAATCAAATATAGATGAGAGTTCCTTTCCTGGAGCTGACATGAGACCAAGTCTGTTTTTACGGGTCAGGACCTCAGGTGGGTCATACAGCATGTGGAGTATGTGTTATATATATTATAATAATTATTAGAAAATTATAACAATACCTTCTTTATATACTATATACTGTACTGTACTATATAATTCTAACTATAGGAAAAAAAGAAAATAATGGCTGTAAAATAATAACTATACAACACAAGGCTTTTGAAAAAGTATAACAGAGAGCTTAATTTTACAAAATGAAATAAAAAGTGTAGCTTATCTTTCCATTTTTCATCTCTATGGTTCATTCCAATAGTTAACCAGCAGTCTCATCTCACATCTTAACAACTGAACACCTTTAACATATCCTTTTCTCTTTCTTTCCCTCGTCCATCCAACTTTCCACACTTGTGTCTCTGACGTCATCTTTGTATGTGAATCTCACTCAACGACTCAAATTGCAATGATTGGCTGAGTATTGTCATGTGACCAGTGCCGTAAAGGCTAAAAAAAGTCACCTTTAAGGATAGAAACGAAAATTTAATAATTCTCAGTAATTTATAGGTTTTATATTTGGGTCCAGATCTGGACCTAGATATATGTTCTGCCTATGAGTGATATCTGTTCTATTTTATCCATTTCCCTCATGCTATTTTATTGAATACAAAAGTATACTCCAGGTGACTTTACAGCTTCACTACTCTCTAAATGCTTGTATCAGCCCCCATTAATGTAGCTTTATGAGAGCCATTTGGAACCAGCTAAAGGTGGAGCGTGCATGTAGAAGCTGATATTTGACGTAGCACAGATTAGATTAGATTCATTTTTGTTTTTATCTAAACCCACGACTGGGGACAGTAAAACCACTGTCATGCCAGCCACACTTAAAGCTGCACTAATTGGGGCGTCGGGTGGCGCAGTGGGTTGAGCGGGCGCCCCTTTGCTGCATGTCATTCCCCCTCCCTCTGCCTCCCCATTTCCTGTCTCTCTACTGTCCTGTCCAGTGAAGGCACAAAAGCCCCAAAAAATATACTTTAAGCTTCACTAATTGATATTTTTATGTCAATGATCAAATAACTGCTTACAATGTGAAACATGTCACTTGTAATGACAAAACCACAGAGAACTATCACCTGATTTGGCAATTTCTTTCAACTTTTTATCATCTTTCAGCTCAGCTGTTTTGAGTCAGTCTCATTGCTCTCATCAGTGGCATTACCAACAGAAGCAGATGATTGTTTTCAAGTTAGCATTGAGTGTTGAGCATTTAGCAGCTGCAGATATTTCTTTAGGAGTTGGTGCAGACCAAAACAGAGCTAAAAGAGAGTTAATATTTGGCTTATGTTTTGTAGGAGGCCAAAAAAGCAGCTCCAAATAAATGCTAAGGCTGATCCATATAGGCTGAAATTTTAAACATGCACCTGTGGGCTAACACATGCCCTGTCCATAATATGTCAAACGTGTGTAATGCTGAGTGATGTGGAATTCTGCCCCCAAACGGCCCCAAAGCAAACAAGAAAAAACAAATTAAGGCAGCTTTAACTCTACACAGCGATTACCTTGATTACTTTTTTATTATGCAACAAATAAGTGTATATGGTAAATAATAATACTACATACATGTTTTGACAAAAAATATCAAATAAAAATGACACTTAACAGTCATTCTGGGTGGATGGAGTTTGCTCAGTAAATTGTAGCATAACCAGCAACACAGACATAAAGACAGAATGGGAAAGCGAGTTTTGTGGAAGTGCCATTTAAATCCCAAACTAGTGGCATTCAACAATACATCAAAACAGCTGCCTTTGTGTTGTGTCTGAGTACTTAACTGTTTTATCTTTCAGTGTTGATGCCAGTCTACACTCCAGAAAAGCATTTTGCTCACTCTGCTCCCCGACTTAGGTCAAGGTACCTTAAGTTCTCCTCTTGTCAGATGATAGCAGGTCTTTCTGTCGTCCTGTACTATAACTGTCACAGTGGACAAGACCAAACAAGGTGCAGAGGGTTCAAATATCTCAGTTTACCTACAAATAGAGACATTTCTGACAACAAATCAAGGCAAAATTACCCCATTTATCCTCCAGTATTGTCAACACATGATGAAAGCTATGTTCACGGTCTACAACTTAAAGATTTTAACAGATTTCTTTCTTAATTAGTTAATGAATCAAAATTTGTATTTATTTAGGTTATATGTGTTATTCTAGATATCTTTTTTTTGAGTGGAATGCACCAAAAGAAACTGAGCCATTAAAAGCTTTAAGATATGTAAATCATTAATAACTGAACCCATGCATTAACTGGAATCTTTCAAGATTTGTTGTCGTTTGTTGCTTGAATTATTTACATGCAAAGGATGAGTGTTGAGAATTTTGCATATTTTTAATGTTGTGGACTATTTTTAATGCAAAATCCACCAAGTCCTGCTAGAAGTGGAAAAAAAAAAAAAAAAGGATTTGAACATTTACTTAGCTCCTAATTTCTCACAAACTAAATAAATAGTTAATTGTTTTGACTCATCTTGCATCGAGCAGCTGGTATTTCATTTTGAACTGGGTCCTGAATTTGATCATGAAATCCTGATAATGTTTACAGGTTGTTGTTCAGTGGACATGCTCTGCCTTCCAATTTAGTCATTTAGCACTGTGTGTGAGGGATTTCTTCCTTTTTCTTTAATTAAATAGGCATCAGTGGTGTCTTAATCTTTTTCCTGCTGAGTAATCTTTCTAAAAACATATTATTGGTGTTGTTGAAGTCAAAATAAATTGTCACAGCACGATAATGGTGCATTTTCATCTCAAATCTGTAAATCCGTTCTTTCAAGTCACACATTTCCAAGTAATTGAAAATGTATGATTGGTTTATCTTTTCTTGATATAATACCCTTCACTTTATTTGATTTTAATATTCACAGTCTTGTTAAAAACAACTGAAAACCTAGGGGCCGAATTCATATTGTGCTCTCTGCCTCCTAAACTTGTACATATTATATATTCTGTAGTCTGGAGTAAACACACTGTACAATGAGACCTCGTTCTACTGCAAAATTAGATTTTTCTGTAACATTTGTTAGTCTACATGCCTCATGATGCCTTCAAGGTTATTCTTTGAAATTGGCGGGACTCCAGATACTTCAGCATTGCACTCTGTGTCACAAACTTTTGATGGATGATGCTACTCCACACAAGGGTTGTGGCTGTCTACCTCCTGAGGCAAGGATAACTGATGGGCAGTGGGTGCTCCCACTCAATACTCGCTGCCCTTGATTAGTATGTCTATTGATTCTATATCAGTGATTATGTAAAAGATGTACACCCATAATTCATACTGATGAAAGGCTGTATATTCAATATCGGACTTACAGCATGGTCCTGGTGGCACGGAGGGGGGCTGTGCTTTGCGATGACAAGCTTATTCTGTGTTGAAGTTTCCACTGTGCCACTGCATAACCAGAGATGTCAAGAAGATCCAGCTCTCAATAAAAAAAAGAAAATCTTGAAAATAGAGCGTGCCTCCAAACATGTCCTTTTGCTCTGAAGGAGTTTCTATTGAGCTACTTATACAGTGTCTCATCAGTGTCAGACAAGCTCATATTTTGCTAAGCATATAGGGGTGAAAATGCCTGATGTCACCAGAGTAGGCTTTAGAGCCTGGAGGGGAAACATGAATACCTCATTTAAATGCAAATAAATCCTCTAGATTCCTCTCAGCTGTTGTGATAATGTGGTGTGAGTATATTGACTTAGTTAATGAGGTGTAAATAGCTAATGGATGTACTCTAGCTTTTATTTTTCATCTGCAGTACACTATCGAGATATCACTCTAGAGAACCTGCTATAAAGTGGCATAACATACGTAGGATTTACCATTTCCTGCTTTCTGAGAACCATCTAGGCCTAAAAATGAATGTGAATTGTGTTTGATGAAAATGCCAATGCTGTTAAAAAGTCTCTATTGTACAATACTGGCAATATTTTGCATCTTTTATTGGAAGTCATTGAACTTTTTTATTCATTCACTGGTTTACTGCACACCCCTAAAAAGACATGTGACTGTAATTTCTTGTTAAAAGGGAACCAGTCAATTTGAACTTGAAGATCCATTCACTTGTCATGGTTCAGCTCTGTCCCCTAGAAATTACTTATTTACTCCTACTTTATAAATAATGAGATAATGTTGTTAAGGGTTGTAATCGGTGTCAAGTTGCAAAAATGTTTATAAAGAATGTATCTGCAAAGCGTTCACTGACCGTATTTTATTAGTTTTCCATACAATATCCACTCATAGTTACTAAAGCTTGATTAACGTTTTTGTGTACTTTTATTTTGTGAAGTCTTGTGTTGAAATTGTAGCTTTCTCTAAAAGTTACAATTTTTATACATATACACAGCCTATATATACATATAGGCTGTGTTTTTACACTTTCTATAAATCGTGCATCCAAGTTGGGTGGTGAATTAGCAACAGCATTTTCCTCCTGGTTTTTTGGCCGGCGACACCCAGGGTTGGAAGCATTATGTGTTCGGATTGTCTATCCGTCCCACCCGGGTGAACTGATTAGAATTTGGTAATCAAAGATCAATGTCCGTGTGACCTCACATAAACACCTTTTTTCGCTTTTTGAATATTCCAAGACCTTTTGAGGAATTAGATTAGATTTTGGAAGTCAAAGGTCAAGGTCACAGTGACCTCATGTTTTTGTAAACGGGATTTATCAGGATCGCCCAGAGCAAATTTCATTACATCTGGGACATACATTCACTTGGACTCAAGGATGAACTGATTAGAAATTGGTGGTCAAAGGTTAAAAGTTAAGGTCACTTTGACATCACAAAACACTCAAGAATTCATACAGTAATTGTGGAACAATTGAACACAAATGCCTAATAGGATGAAATGATGAAGTGAGAACATTTTATATGCAAAAGGTAATTCTAGTTTATGGTTATGTTTAGGCACTGTTAAGGTCAGGGAAAGATGAAAGATTGGTTAAATATGGAAAAAATGAACCATGACTTCTCATTCAACTATTTGTGGCACTGTTCATGTCAACAACCAAGTGCAACACTCTGAATGTCTTCCTAGAGAGACCGTCTGAAAATGTGTGTGTTATTCCCATATTTAAACGATACCACATCTCCCCGCTCTCTATGACTCCGGGCTTCTAAACCTGCCTTTTGATCACTGATGTGGTCGGACTGTGTGTCTTATATAAACTCGATCTGAAAGACTAAAAACCAGCTCTTAGTCTGTAAAAAACAGGCTGCATGATGTCTTTTGTGATTCTGTAGGAGCTTTGTTAAATCTGCATTTAAAAACTGGAGGAATTAAAGAATGTGCAAGTCCATTTAACAATCAACGCTAGTTAAATATACTTGGACTTTGTGTCTTTTGACTTTTTAAAATTAGTTTGTATTTTTTGTGTGTAAATGAATTCTTTATTGTCAAAACCACATTTCTCAAATGGCCCTTTGAGGAAAAAATGAAGTATTTTAAATGGAATTGAACTTTGAATACTTTTTGTTTGGTTCATATATTCTGTTAAAGTTGAATAGAAAAGAGAATTAAACTCAGGTGCCGGTTTATTAGGTACACCAACTTGAACTAATGCGCCTTATAGTCCTGCAACAAATCTTGGGTGCTAATGTTAAGTATTTGATGAAATTGTTTAGGAGATGTGTTGATTTAACTTTACAGTCGTTTTGGAGTCTGTGGTTCGTGATGCTTTACACTGAGAGGTTCTAATATTTTGTTCACTCGGTTTACTTCAGTGAGGAAGACCTAATAGATATTAAACTATTTAATACCACCATAAAGATCAATTTAAAACATGACCATAAAGTTGAGTTAACACCACTCTAAAACACTTTCAATAATAAAAAACACACCTTCATATATTTACATGTGATTATATTCTCTTAGCAACTGTAGAAACACAGCTGTGACACAAAGACACACATCACCAACCATCCACTGGAAAACAAAGAGCATCCTTAAGGAGTCGCAGGTTGTGGTGAATTTCACGGTCACGGTTGGACAGGCTTGTTGAAGTATGATAAGTTGTGCTGGCATTAGGGAAGCTCATATGTCTGGGATGTGATCATCAGCCTAATCTGGATCATTGTTCGTAATGCCAGCCCAGGTTTGTAATAAGTGATGCTAATGGATCTAGATGGGACATCACGTTTACTTGTTCTGAGGCTATTAATCATTGTTAGCCGCTTCCCTTTTGAAAATGACTCTGAAGCGTAGAAGTGTAATTCGGTGTAGGAAACATTAGCACAATTTTCAATTTTTTTTTTAATGAAAATTTGGAAGGAGTTACACTCACTCCTTTTCCTTTATGTGAAAAAATTTAATGGATGTATTATTTGAAATGTCCCTCGCAGGCAAACAGTGTGCTTTCAAGCTTTCTTTTGAACTCAAAGTGAACATGTGCACAGCTGTGTGTGCTTAGAAAAGCATGCCTTTGGTGAAGCCCTCCCCTCGGCGTCCCCCCTGCATCCAAAGGCATCGGCCGTATCATATTTTAAATTATGCTTTTCGCTACTCTCCTCGAGCCCTTTTCACAACAATGCTTCTTTTGCTCTTTTTTTGGCTGGCCAGAGTGGATAGATGGTGAGGGATGCAGGGGGGTGGGATTGTATGATTTTACCACTATTGCAGCATGCTTTCAGCATGGGCGAGGCCATGTCCATGGACGTGGACAGGGACAATCAGTGGCTTTAGTGAAGTAGACACCGCCACTTCACAAATCACAACAGCTTTGATCTCAGCCAAAAATAATGCCAAACAGACTTTTTTGGAATAAATTCAGTACCTTAGATGTCTCTTGCTCTGGTCCACTTTGTTCTAGGCTTTTTTTGGGGAGGCTTGGGCGCTTTTATCTAACCTTCTATTGCGCCTTCAGATGAAAGTAAGTGGTGGGGCTACTGAAAAAAGAAGCTTCTGTTGCCATTTGGAGTGGCCAGATTGTTTCAACAAGTCTCTAAAAATTTTTTCCATCAATTCAAGCCATGTTTGATTAAGAAAAAACTGAATCTTCGAGAGTGGAGAAGGGACAAACGTGTAGTTAATTCATCTAGTTAATTCATCTAACTAAAGGTGTAGAAAAGTTGAAGAAAAAGAAGAGCAAATATTTCAGCTTACAAGCTTTCATCAGTGATCTCTGATGAGCAACACCAGCCAGAGATAAAACCCACTGACAACAGGGGAGTCAATTAGCCTTGCTATAACATTAATCACCTTTGAGTGACAGTTCAGAGATAGCCAGGCAGCATGCCTTCCTTAAGAAACCACTGAAAAGTAGCAATTTATAAAATATGATAAGCTATAAAAATAAATCACCTAATTTAAGCACAGAGGCCAGATTGAATTCTACACACGTCATAAACCTCCAAGAAAGCGTCTTAAATTTTCAGATCTTCAGACATCTTTGCTCTGTCTTCAGCGACTTTTCCACATCCCAGAAAATATAATTTGGAGAGACGGTGATTTGCAGAGTAAAAATGACTATAGACAGCGAATTTGTCATCACATCTATGGACCCGCACTCAGATGCTCAATTATGCTGGTGTGGAGACAACACGTTGTTTTTTCCGGGAAGGAGCAGGGACAAACAAGTGCATAAATCATATTAGTGGATTTACATGTTATGTGCAGTTTAATGCTGCACCTCTTTTCCCACTTTGATGGTGCATAAATAATTCATACTTGAAATGCTCGACATAACCCTGCAGGCACGCAGCTGGCCACCAGCGTTGATAGACTTTGATATATAGTTGAATGTAGGTTGTGACGTTCGGTGACCAAAATTCAGTCGTATTTGACGTGTAGACCTGACGATATCTGCCATTGATATTTTGTTGGTTTTAAGTTGTGTTGCTAAGTAACCAAAATCCAACGTCTTCCCAAAATCTCATGCCAACGCCACCTTCAAATATAAAATACCGACATTCTGGTGGTGAGCAATAACCCGACGTCTGCTAAACGTCACTGTATCAAATAGCGAATGTTGGGTTCAACCAGTTTTCCTTGAAATGTGATCATTTGAAAAAAAGACAAGAGTAGAATTTGCTAATATTACTAAGTATTATACATGGAAAAATGGCAAAAGGAAAAGATAGAAGTAACTGCATGCAGTAATACAGTGATATGTTATGTCAATAGTATTTCCTTGACAAATGGTCTAAGGGATTCACACAAACAACAAAAATCTAACAAAAACAAAAACTACATTGTTTATTCTAAAGCAGTTAAATTAATTCGTCCTCAGGTTGAAAAATCCCATATCCCCTAAAACAACCTAAAACAATAGTGAATAAATGTGAATGTCAAATGTTGTCAATGGCAGTGGTGGAAGAAACACTTTGATCCTTTAGTTAAAGTAGGTATAATTGATATTTTACCCTAAAGATGTCTCTCATGACAATGTGAACACAATGTGAAAGGGATCGCTCACAATGATGAACCTAAAAAGATTAAATTAAACAGGCCAGAATTATCTGCAGCTTCCTTCGGCTTTACAGAGCTTTATGTTGTAAACACAAAAAACTGCTTATTTTCTCATCCAACATTTATGGAGCAACATAATCATTCAAGTGGAGTTGTGTTTCTGGTCACCTTATGAATGTAATGACTCTCTTTCAGCTATGTTTTTGGTCTCTACTAACTCCTGAGGGAAATCTGGCTCTTCCCCAGCTAGTCTGCCATGCCATGCCTGTGTCTGCCATTTGGTTCTGAGCAGGTAGGGGTACAATGGCCTTTTCACTGAAAACAGTTGCCTGCTGCATCTGAAACGACACTATCAGAGCTGTGAGAGTGAAGCAAAACAGTCAAGTTGTTGACCAGACAGCTAAACAGTAGGCAAAACAAGGCCCTTCTCCCCTGATTACTCAGTCTGTCTGGGTGGCTAGCTCAAGGAAGAGTCCTGGTTGTTGCAGGCCACTGGGCTCTTGGGAACCTTCAATGCAACAGTAAATTTTTTGTAACCTCCCCCAGATCTGTGCCTTGAGACAATCCGGTCTCTGAGCTCTGCAGGCAGCTCCTTCCTCCTCATGTCTTGGTTTTTGCTCTGATATACATTGTCAGCTGTGAGACAATTATATAGACAGGTGTGTGTCTCTCCTAATCATGTCCAATCAGCTGAATTTACCACAGGTGGACTCCAATCAAGATGCAGAAACAGCTCCAAAAAATCAAGAGAAGCGGGAGAAAGAAGATTTTTTTCTATTGCTGCAACATAACTAAATTTGAAAAAGGGTCTGAATACTTGCTGAATGCACAGTATTTCAAATCTCGCAGGTTAGGAACCTTCAGTGGTGCTCAAACTGTGGAGCAGAACCCTCCTGCGGGGTATAGAGCGGGCATGACTGGGGCAAAAAACACTGTGGAGTGGAAAGCTGAATAAATCTGCTTCACGCAGGAACAATAGACCAAGAAGAGTGCTTTCACATGTTCAGCGCTGTCAAGATACAGGTTTCAGACAGAAAAATGAAATACAAAAAACAGTGGACAGATTTCTGACAGGTCAGAAAAGAAAAGCAAGCGATGCTTATCAAGCTAACACATCAGTCAAAGCTGAAGTGAAGAAAATATGATGAGGCCAGTCTTGCTGTGAAGTTCACTGGCAGTGTAACAGAAAATCATTGTGTCTTATATGTCCAATAGCTTGCATCATAATGTCGTTTGAGACAAATAACATTTACCTAGGCTCAACCTCTTCCCATCAGCTCCCCACAATTGTTAAAGGCTGATTGAAGCTAAACTAGTTTTTAGAAGTGGGGGGGGGGCATGACAGATAAACTCTGAAAACTTCCGAAAAGTCCTGTCTTAGTGTTACTCAGAGTCTGCCACTACACCAAACTGCTTTCTCAGGCAACAGTGTCTCTCTCATGCCCTCTTTCAGTATCTCTTAAAGGTTGAAGACCTCCACTGTCACACACCTGTGCTCCTTCCACACAAACACAAACAGGTCTTGATAAAACCTAATGCAGCACAGTGACTCAGCTCCTGCTGCAGCAGGTGGGCAACTTCAACACAAAAGCTCCCAGTTACCAGCAGCTCCTGGGGACTCAGACTCCATTGACACGGCCGGTTGTGCTGCCATCCAGCCAGAGCAGAGGGAACCCAACATGAACCTCTGCCTCGCTTTGCTACACTTTCTCAGCAGTGGACTCATACAAGTGTGTTGTGACAACTTGCTTTTAAATGTGAAGTAATCCATAGCGTGTGTACGCCAGGAAGGCATTTGGGCTGTCCATGATGCTTTTCCTCTGCTTGGGTACCAGGCTGAGACGCCCAGATGGAACAGAGAGGAACACAAAAGTCTTGCTGCAATTTTTTTATTTGATATCTACTAACCTCACAATATATCTAGTGATACCAAGAAGACTGCAAAGTATATGTCTCATTATAGGTAGTCCAACTGTATGACCAATGAATGGAAACAGGGTTGAAAATTAAAACGCAGCACTCTATCAAAAGCTTTTAAGATGAATGAATTCCAGGTAATAGTGCATTATGTGTTTTCAAAGTGACATATATAAATCTCTCCTCTAGCAAATTTTTTTTATATCCTTGAGGTAGTCTCATCCAGCTGACCCAAATCTGGCACTCATCTTTAGAAAAATATCAGGAATTGCTTTCTTAATTGGGCTTAAGAGTCTTAAATAGCTATTAGCTGAACTGTGCTTGTGGGTCAAAAAAGAGATTTAGAGGTAATTAAAGGCTGCTTCTTAATTGACTTGTCCTGCAGCCAATATGACATATATTAACTGACCTTATAGTCCTCTTCATAAATCAGTGAGCCCAATAATTTTACATTTAGATCACTTGGAGCTGAACTAATCAGTAATCTCATTCGAAAGTGGATTGGTTGCAGTTTTGCAACGAGCAGGTCTGCAAAGAGAGCACTCATGTCCGCGCCACTGCTCGCACCGACTCGAGAATATGCTGCAAATTACAGAGCAAGGTTAATTAAGGTTAATTAATCCAATTTGGAGACTATGTATGGATAAATTTAAGACCTTATATCACCTGTCATCACATTAATTCACTATTGCCTGTTATTTTGTTTGATACACATTTATAATTGCACTTTGACCTCAGAAGCATGGAGGCATCATAAATTTACAAATTAAATACAAACCCAGGAAAAATAAAATAAGCAGAATAATCAAACATAAAAAAGTATTTCTGGAAATGGAATGAGATAAGTATAAGGAATTGATTTTGTACGATTTGAAGCTATTTAATTTTAAAAATATTGCTATGTAGCTGCAATTTGTAGCAGCTGATTCAAATTTTCCTGCTATTTCTTTAAAATATCTGTACATCATTTTGTAAAATTGTTTATCAGCTGTTTTCAGATGTAAGTATTCCCAACAGGAAGACATGTATCCCCTCCACCCTCCAACCCAGTTATCAGAGCAGACATGGAGCCTCCATGTGATGTATGAATTACATTTACAGAGCTCCACCAGGATATACACCATTAGTACAGTGAATCATTGGAAGTGGTTATGACCTGCTATTGTTTCCATCAACTGTCATACAGAAATTAGTTCAGTTTAACAGTACTTTTGGTGTCAAAACCATGCCACGAATAGCTTTGTAATCTTCAGTGGTGGTGGGCGTGATGAATGAAAGGTAACCTGATTACCACTGGAGCTATTAAAATCCCTCATGTGTGACCCGCCGCAGAAACCCTCTCTGCTTAGCAGCGGGGCTACAGATTGCTCTTCGGCTCATATTAGTGGGTGTATGTCAATATTGATTTCAACTCTTTTTTTCCTACTGCAGGACACAGGGTACAGTAATAGCCCTGATTCCAGTATGCAATTATTTAGCAGGTTTATAGTGGATGTCCTCTGCTACATGCAACATGCCTCGCTGAATATCACTTTTAAAAGCAGGACAAAAAAAATTAAAGAACACAAACAAAGCACAAATAACACAAGGGAAGAAGCACCACTTAGATCTGACAGTGTTTAACACAGAGCAGGCGATCCTGATACATGATTCTATCCACCTGTTTTTATGCCCTTTTTCAATTTGCTCCTGAGTGGAAACATTGGAAATTTGAAAGAAAATTGGACATATCAACAAAAGGTTTTTATGCTTTTATGTAGAAAAGTTGGCGTAGAGATAAAAATAAAATGTGGTAAATTGCAGTGGAAGCAGACTTGGTGAATTAATTATGACACACAGTGATTTAAACATCACTGAAGATATCACGTCCACTGAAGATATGAAAAACAGGTGAAGTGATGAGACTGTAACACTCCTCACATTGATGTAAGAAACATACATGTCATAATTTCATGTTGTTTTTCGCTGTTTAAATTTGACAGCTACTTTTAGTCTCATTGCATCCTTTTCTCCTGCAGTGGTTTAATAGCACCTGACTGAAGAGTTAGCATCATCAGCTGTTTATCTCAATGAGCCAACTCCTAACATTTACATAACAGTAATGAATGGAAACACACATCAATTTGTATTTTCTTTTACTGATTTCCTGAAAGTTTGGTTAGAGATTGCACCACATTTGGATGAAAACTTGACTAACATCTAAAAGTCAACAGGAATTGAATTTCATTCGATCTCCTGTGGATATTTAAGAAACACAAATATGGTGTCAAGATTTCCTAGAGATGTTCCCAACAAGTTGTCTTTACTCCCATCTTAAAAGCCCTGCACGGCCCAAAACCTTTGTTATAAATAATCGTCATACGTGCATCCTTACATTTTATGTTTGTCTGACATTACCCAAGTTGCCAGATTGTGTATGAAACACAAGCTAGACACACAATCCACACACATACATACAAATTCAACCCATCTATTACCACAAACCCGATTCAAGTGGTGTGTGCAGCTGCTGATGTTTGACTGTGGAATTAATTGTTGTTAAATTAACAAGTTTAACATGTTTATCTAATTATAATATTAATTGACATGATGGAATTTAAATCTAAAAATTTTAATATATCTTTTTATGTGTTTATTATGTAGCTATATTGTTAAGTTATTTAATTTATTTTAAACACACAGCAGGTATGTCATAAGCATAGCTCATCCTAGGGCTGTGCAATTAATCAAATTTTATTTTCGATTACAATTTTGGCCTCCAACGATTATAAACACAAGATAATCGAGAGAAAACGATTATTGTGCGGCCTTCAGTTTCACAACAAATTTCAGCCTCCTTACAAAAACCATCCAACGTTATCGGTTCTGCCCTCGGTACTGAAGGATTTAGGAAAAAAGAATTTGGATTTGTTGTTGCAACATAAAAGTCCCCTTCACAGTCACCAACTCCATTTCTGATGGAGACATTCGTCTATGATGCGTTTTTGCTTTTCGCTTCGCAGAAGTTCATCTGCATCTCTCTCACTGACCTTGTGTGTGAGGGGTGGGGCAGCGCTCTTAGTGCTCAGATATCTTTAACTTATACTGTGTATAATGGGAATAACTACATAGACACAGCGCTTTTTATTTTGAAATCCTTTTTTAAATGCTCAAAAAGAATTAAACACCAATGAATGGTTATGTTTTTTTACACAAAACAAAAAAAAGCTTTACATACAGTATAGAGTCAACATTAAAAGATGAAGCGACAGTGGTACATATGGACTGTAAGCTCTTCTGGTCATTCAGCCATAAACAAACCTCATATTAAAACTTAAAACTCCCAGTCTGAAAGAGTGCTGAGAGATCCCTGAGGCGTGTACGGATACATTCATATTTATTTTATATTATATAATATTTATTTATCAGAATAAAGCATCCAGCCTTCCACTACCAACTTAATATCTGCATACTTTTAACTACTAATGACAAAATAAAAAAAGATGAATGCATGTAAATACAACATATGATGTTATCTTGGATGTCTTGGCTATCTTGTTTGCTGAGTCTTTGGGTGCTGTGTTTGTGTTGTTAACCTTTACCAGCATATTTCTTTCAGTTTCCTTAGGCACAGCCCCAGAATTTTTCTTCTTTTTTTTTTTTGGCATCTTTTCTGTGTTAATTCACTTTACATCACAGGGCGTCTTTCCATCAAGTCTTTCAAAACTTGTTAACCAGTTACTGCTGTCTTCTTCTAGCAAAAGTCCCACTGGGGCCGTTTAATTCACTTCCTTTTGATACTAGTGGCACCATCACAATATCCACAATATACACAGATGCACAGAGGGGGTGATTTGGCCTGAGGTAAAGCCTAAGGCTGTTTACCACACAAAAATTTTAAGTTTGTTGCTGCAGGATGTTCATTTTTTTCACTCTTGACAACGTTCCTGAAACTAGTAAAGACACAGAGCACGTAATGATGTTGTTGTATTTGTGTATGATTTGTTTGTGAGGGCGGTGCAGTGGTTCAGTGGTTTGCGCCGCTGTCTCACACACAATGTGGGTTTGAACCTTGGCCCTCTGAGTTTACAAGCACTGTATTTGTCAGGGTTAAGCCTCAGTTTCCGCCCACAGTCCAAAGAACTATAAGCCAGGAACTTTCTGGTGCAGTGTGAGTGTAGAGGTGTGAGTGTGAGCTCTATAATAAACTGGCAACCTGTTGTGAATGTTTCCCACTTGCTGCGTGCTGCTTAAGCTCCACAAGCTGTGACCTTGAATAGAAATAAGACACACAAAAAAATAACAAGGAAGAAAGAAAAACATGGAAAAAAAAAAACAGTAATTTGTTCATGACAGCACTTTGATGTGTTCAAGGATCAGATGTATCAGCCTCGGACTTGTTTTATTTACTGCCCTTTTTTATTTTTCAGACTTGGAAAACTTCAAGACTCACAGAAGAGGCTCTGTATCCGTCCGTGAAGGTCAAGGAGTGGTTCTGCTGTGCGGCCCTCCACCACATTCTGGAGGTAAAACACACAGTACACCCTAATTTTTTAAGACTTTTCAACCCAGTTGGTAGGCAAACAGATGTCTGTGTTAAACTGGAAATTAGGAGCCGGCTGACTGAGAAACACAATGTGAATGAGATCGTAGCGTTTGAAATGTTTTCAGAGGGGAATTTTCAGTTGGAAAGTCTTAGTGTTTGGTTGGGCCTGTGGTGTTTAAGATCCAGCTGTTTCAGTGGCACCTCTGACATGATAATCAACACCTTACATCTGTCGCTATGGGGGACTGATAGATTTCCAAGTGAGTTTTGCATTGCTCACTCTTGTGATCACACCTTTGTCAGGAGCCCACAGCTGAGTCGGCTTTGATTTAAGCCTTATTTTTCTGCTTCATTTCAATGTTGAATTAAAGTCTTGTGTAGCTCATTTTATTCATCATTGTTTGTTAAAGGGAAACAATGTCCTAGATGAATTATATAAAGTATAACAAGGTACACATAATATCCTAATTGGCTAGCTAGATGAGAAGATAAATACCAATCTCATATCTATATTAAATATAAAGCTAAAACCAGGATTAACTTGGTTCAGCATGACATAAAGACTGGACTAGTTTAAAGCCTTTATGTTCTGTAATGTGACATATTTCGGAATGAAATGGAATAAGTGGGCAGGGTATAGTTACAAGAAGCATTTAAATCCAATCTTGAGCTGTAGAGCGGACTGTTAACCTCCACCTCTCACAACAGCACTGTCAGATCAGGCGGCAGAAGACGGGGGAGAAAACACTAAGTCAGACTTCAACCAAGCTCTTTGGGAAATTTAAGCCACATTTTTGCTGACTAATATTCATACACACTGCCCTCACCTGCGATCAGGGCTCGTCTGTAAAATTTTATTCAAGTAAAACTAAAAAGTGGCCATTGCCTCCAGCAACCAAAGACCGCGATGCTGCAAACCCACCAGCAGTGTCTTTGTCATTTGGTGTGTTCTCTCTGACTTCATCATGTGACTTTTGTCACATTGAGTTCCAGGTAGTCCTGCTAGCTGTTTCCTCTTGCTTCCAATCTTTATGCAATGCTAAGCTAAGCTAACGTCTCCTGGCTTAGCTTTATATTTAGCATACAGGCACAAGCTTTGATCAAACTCTTGGCAAGAAAGCGAATAAGTGTATTTTCCAAAATGTCAAAGTCTTCTTTTAAAGTGTTGCAAAGGTAGTGTTGTGCAAGACCTGGTGTTTTTTCCAGAGTTGCCACACAATCCACAGATAAGATAGAAACGTGTGGCATGACTTGGATGTGCCAGCTGGCTCGTATGAAGCTAAATTTCTGAGTTAAAACTTGGTTTTCCTGCAAATTTCTTCATATTTTCTGACTAATTGCAGCAGATGTGTCCTTTCATAGCTCCTTCTCTTCTCTTACCGGAACTGCTACGTGCCAACAGCTGCTTGGATTACTTTCCCCCAACTGAGAGCCACCCTAAAAGATTTCACTGATTCATGCATTGGCCTGCTGTGGTAAAAAATGATGCTTGCCTGGAATCGGTTGTAATTGTTTGGAACTTGTATCCTTTTGGGGTTTTATCTGGTGAAAGCTTGGCAAGCTCTGTGGCAATCTGCAGTTTCAGATTTATTTGCAAATAGTTCAGCTGACATGCCTGTTTTCGATTGTCCTCTATACTGTGAACAGTTGCTTCGCTGACTCTTTTCATATCTGCCAATTTGCGCTGAAGTAATCAAATTAAGGTTTGGTTTTTAAGACCAACGGGGAAATAATTCCAACATGTCAGGCTTCTTCACGCACATGAAAAGCCCCCACAAGACACTTGTCTCCTCACTAATATACAGAGCCAATACAAGATGTCAATTAGAAGTCCATTTCCGTGAGTTACATCCCTCAGCTGTAACAGAAGCTATCACTTGTCATTAGGTTGTTGTGTGGATCTTCCTGCATTAAGCAGATGCACTAAACACAGTGTGTAATGTGTCTTCTATTTACACTGGCTTTGAAATATGTTTAAAATACATATGTGTTTCTATATTTTGGACCAATGAGAATCTGGCATGGAGAACACCCAACCAAATCACTATAAAACCTTTACCTGTACCTGTCTGAACAGACTGTATATCAACACACAACAATATATTTAGCTCCAAGTACATTTAACCATCCACTCATTCAGAATAAAATATGAAACAGCAGATGCCAGATCAAGATTCAGCAGGCTTCCCCGCACATCCTAGCCAGGCAGTTGGCACTAAGCACACACACATACACACAAACACACCCACAAATACACGTTCAGCCAAGCTGCTGGTCAGGGCATCAGTATTCAAACTGGCAACAATGAAAAGCAATCAGTCAGCAGGCAAAGAGCTAAGTGTTTTGCCAGTACTGGTTTTTCTTTCTTGATCTGATATGTTGCTTTTGTTACATCTCAAATGGTCCTTTCATGTGCTGGAAGCAGGAAATAATCTGGCAACGTAGATTTGTTTCTTCCATGTCACGCTGAAGCCAAAGTGATTGTCTTGAAGGAGGAGGATAGGATATCCATTGACCAAAGAGCCCTGTCATTAATCAGCCAATTGCAGTTTCATTTTGTATTTACATACATTGACCACGAAGCGCCGTCATTAATCAGCCAACTGCAGCTTTGTTTTATATTTTGTGTAATTTACATTTAATTGACCTGAAAAGGAAATGATTGGCCTAAAATATATTGAATCAAAATGTCTTACTAAAGTTAGTTATGCTTGGTGATTGCTCACTCTCTGAAAGTGGTCAACGCTTTGTTTACTGGTAGTGGTTGAAAGGTTATGAACTGTAACTTGATATTACAAATAAGTCATTGGTGTATAGCCAGTGTACATTTGGTGCCGGTCTGTAATTTTATATTTTGTCATTCCTGCTATATCTTATTCTTCTGTGCCATATAGTTTAATTGTTTTCCAGATCTATAAAAGATGCATCAGTGAACCACACTGTTGCACTGGATGACATGTGCCTTCAATACCATGAACACACACACTGTAGTTTGATTTGAATCATTCCCACATACACTGTCCAGCTGCTGGTAATTGAGCATCAAAAGTGTATTAATCCAGGGCTGAAAATAGTCCCTAATGAATGTATGATTTACTCATGTTTCAGTGAAGTTCACTTAAAGCTACAGTGCCTACTGCTTCAGGTAATTACGGAGCGTTTTTGAAATATGAAACTGTAAATGTGTGACCTGTTTGTAAGACTTCTGCAGGAACCACTAGTTCTGGGTACAAACACATTGTTGCTTTGCTCTTATATTGGGATTTGTGAAGAAACACCAGATTGATCCTTTAACTACTTTTGCTGAGAACTGTATTAATGTATGCTGTATATATTTTTATATTTTTTCCTACTATTTAGCCACTAGTTTCACTTCATTACCATATATGAAAATCAATAATCAGGCTTTTAAAAGTTTCTTGTTGTACAATCCATTACAGTAAATATCTGGTCTGCATTAATCAGTCAGTTACATTATTTCTATCTGATAAAGCAATGCAGACTTTTTAAATCGATGTGCAATTAAGGTGCATTTTTAGGCAAGAATAATGTAATGTGAATAGACTGTGCTAGATTTTGTTAATTGATCCTGATTTTTATATTGTACAGAAATTAATGGAAGTTCAGAGATGTTTAGAGTACAGTAAATACAGCACAGTGGCACACAAAGACTAACCACATGAACAACCCACTGAACATTGACACACCACATGATGGGTAGTCTCAGGCTACACAGCAGATGTGAGCTCTCCCTACCGCCAACACACTAACACACTGTCATACTTCAATATTCCCTTGAAACTTCTTTCCCTTTATCTCCATACCTGCCCATTTTTGCATGCTCTTTCTTCTGTCCAGCACGTCTTTCTGCATGGACGAACTCATGCTGCATACAGCGGGCAGGACAGCTGTCTGCCATGCATAATGTGTCCTCTGAGAGCCCCCTCTGGCAGGTGGAAACCCACCAGAGCCATGTGCATACGCCGAGGGTCCCACCACTATGGGAAGGTCTACAAACATATGGTACTGAATAGGGATGTCCAGAGCTTTTTCCTTGAATGTGCCACCCACATGCAGAATGTGATTAAAATGCAATGAGGTCCTTGTGAATGAGGGAAGGTGGCTTAGGTGGACTGACAGTCATTATGGTCTTGTTATTGGCTGTCAGGCTACCGATGCCACACTTAGATACATCTCCTCTATGCCAAAGGAATGTCATGAAATATGGCTTCACATGACTGAACATACAAAAGATTTTCTCCAGGTTTAAGCATGCAGTGGCGCTCTACAAGCACTGAATATGTATCATCATCTTTTTTCATGTTTTATTTTCTCATATATAGTTAGATATTCAGGGTTTGGGGCGAGGTAGCTATGTTTTATTATACCTGCTCAAAGCAGCCGGATGCAACATGAAACTGTGCAATATTCTCTCCATTCACAGACAGGGAAATTGGCTCTCAAATATGACCTTGTAATGGCCACACCAGGACACTGTCACCCCTACAAACCTAAAAACACAACTGTAAATTGTGAGGACAGGAAAGTCTTCTCTCCAGGTCAAATACCCCTCAGAATCATGAAAAATACATTTCATGAATATAAATTGTATTCTGTCATCGTCATCATCATCACTTCTCGTTCACTTTTACGTCTCCTGGAGATTTTTGTATTTCCTCACATCCTTCACAGCATTCTCTCATATCACGGTGTTGTAGTTGACCTTTTCCTCATTAGTTATCTTGTTTCCATCAATTTATGTGGAAACATCCACCATTACATATTTTCTGACAGGCCTAATAGATTTGCAATGAAATAATAACACAACTCAGATTGATGGCTGGGCTGCATCCTGAATTCCTGCCCCCAGTAGAGCATGAAAAGGCACAAAAAAACCTTTTCACAGAGGTACCGCGACCTTTCACTACTGTCAAATACATAAAAAGGAGATGTTGCTTAGACAAGTTTTAACCAATTACAAATCCCTGTATACATCATAACTTCCCATTTGCTGATCCAAAAATCTCTTAGCTTCCAATTATTTCTATACAATATGAAAATCCATAAGTAAGTCAGCCAGGAAAATGTAGCACACTCCGCCCATATTACATTATTCTTGCTTGAAAATGCAGTTTAATTGCACATTGATTTTAAATGTCTGCATGGCTTTATCTCATAAAAAAATAATGTATCTCGCTGATTAATGCAGACCTAATAATCACTGTAATGGTTTACACAGTTGAAGAAAGTTTTAAGCCTGATTATTGATTTTCATCCACGGCAATGAAGTGAAACCAGTGGCTTGTATGTATTATGCAGTGTTAGGAAAAAGAAAATAACCAAACCATCTGGTACAGTGTGAAACATATGGGTGGGTAACACATAAAAGGACAAAACAACAGTAGCCCTGTAGTTTCACAGTGGTGAACTGGTGGTACTGCTCTGATTTGAGTGTGTTTTGAATATAGCACCTACTCTCCAACATAACCTGGAGACTTTTGGATATATTTTTCTTTCTCATTTAAGTTTTGCTGCAAAATCCGTTTATTTCAGTGGAATGTCTGTAATTTGTGGATTCACTCATGTTTACAAAGGATATACATGCAAATCTTTCATGAGGTTGAGGTCAACTTTGAGAGGCAAATATGTGCCATAGACCAATAGCAAATCATCAATGCTGATCTATGAGGGAACAGAGAGCAGGAGAGTCCAATACAAGAGAAGCTGTAATACCCTGTTAGCTGTGTTGCACTATTAGCTTTTATTCAAACTGCTCCACAAAAGATGCAGCAGACAGCCCGTTTAATAAAAAAAGAAAAAGATTTGATTCTAGAAGCTTGCTGACATAGAGACTATGAGTAGGTATAGTTAGCCAACTACTGTAGCTGGTGAGCTAACTGGTAACGGAAGACCTTTGTTCTCTGAGTTGGCTAGCTTGCTAACTACAAGCTAGTTAGCGTGGACACTAATGGGACACTAGGTTCACAGTCATCCAGCTGCCCAGGTTTGGGAAACTATCAGATCTGAATAGCATGTAAACAAGAGAAACACCAGCAACCTCAAACGAGACAGTGCGCTCAGTGTAGCACGACAGCAGAGCAATGAAAGTCCTGTCAAGAAATAAAGGGGTTTCTATCCGCTGAAAAGTTAGAGGGATTTAACTTGAAACAGTTAGAGCAAGTGGTGAGTTTGTATTAACAGGTAATGCTGTTACTTTAACACGACAGACGGGAGCAACTGAAAAGGAGCCCAGATCCCTTTATGAGGAGATGCAGCATTGTGGATCCCAGACTGAGGCTGTGTTCTGTGTGAGAGACAAAATAAGAAAGATATTCTGTCACAGCGATCGGTTTACAAGTAAATATAGCCAAAATCACAGCACAGACGTTGCCTTTAATTTATGTGTTTGGTGATTTTGTCAGACAACGTCATGGTTATAAAATCAGGATTTTAGCAGCAGCTTGGAAGGGACTGTTGGTTAACATGTAGGGCTGCGTTTCAGTCACTGTTTCAAACTTGTTCCTTTGTCTGACAACAGAAACAGAAAAACATGTAAATGACAACAGCTTTATTGTGAATTAAGCTGTATTAATATACTGTGTATGTGAGCAGATAGAGGAGAAGAGAAGCAAACCCGCTGACAGTTGGCAGAATGTAAATAGGACGCGATGATGTCAGTTGTTTACAGCGGCCCCAATACAGTTCTCCCCTACATCTTCAATAGCACATTGACCATACACGGTCCAGCCATATAGTAGGTTTTGACCTAATCTTGTTTGTTGCCAGTCGCCTAGCAACAGTATTCAAATGACCACTTAAGACTTTCAGTGTCACATATAAGTTCCTTTTGAAGGCACTTAAAGATGAAGGTATTCGTTGTCAAGGTTTAATCTGCCCATGCTCTGATTAAGAACATGTTTATTCCAGTGGCATTTGCTGATGATAGTGTACATGACTCATATTTAGCAGCTTCTCTTTTTTCCATCAGGGATCATTCTGCTCTTAATCTGATTATCACATGACACATTTCAACATCTCCATGAGTAATTTCCTTTCACAATCCCATATTCAGTCCCCCCCCCTTCCCCTTCATCTGTCTGAGTACTTCAGCTCTCTGAAATAATATCACATGTCACTGTCATACCATCCCCGCCAAGCTCACAGAGCCTTTTCTCCAAACCTTTACAGTTTTGACACAATGTAGCAGTTACCTTACAGTGAAGACAAACTTCAGTGACAAGCAGCCAACAACATGACAGCAGCATGAAATGGGATATGCTGTACTTGCCGAGAGTGACACTCCGAGTTGATTGGAGTTTCTAATCACGTACGAAAAGGTCACAGAAGAGTCTGACTGTAGCGCGCGCACATTTCCCAGAAGACGTGTGTGAGTGACATGCTTCTGAAATCTCTTTTTAAGCTCCTTAAAGTTTACAGTACACAAAGCTGTTGTTATTGTTGCATTTGAAGTGTGTGCATGACTGTGTGTGTGGGGTGTGAAGGACACAAAGAGAGGCTGTGTTAAAGGATGTGGAGCATAATGTAGCCTATACATGCTCATCTGATTCCATATGTGTGTATTGATGTCGAGGACTTAAATCAGACATATTTGTGGTTGATGGTGTGTAAGCACCTCCATCCTCTCTGCTTGGTTACAGTCACACGTCATGTCCTCAGGCTCCCTGGTGCTGCTACATAAACACAAATCCCTCGGTGCCCATGGGGATTTCATCCCAGAAGAAATGCGCTGTCACCTGCTGTGCAAGGGGAAAATAACAATTGTTGAAAACATGACAGCTTCGTCCACAGCACCTAGCTTGCTTAGCAGAGCACTGGACTGCAGGCTTAACTTGAATCCATAACACCTTATAGCTGGGTAACCTTTACAACTATATTACTGAGTTTGCTGTTGCAGAGAGTTCAGCTCAATTAGTGGGATTGTTCATTGCTGTGCGACTGTGAGCGTTGCACTGAACAAACCAGGTTCACTTGAATTGTGGATGCTTGATATCCTGGTCAAAAACTAAACCAATAAAGTGGTTTAGTATTTTGTTTTTCTGCAAGAGTTGTGATAAAACAGTTTTTTTTATCCAGTACATGAATCCTTTACATTTGTTGTGCACGCCTGTTATCTGTAAATATTTCCTGGAAAAATCCTCTACTTTACAAAGAATGTCCAAGTTTCTAGAATAAAGCCGACCTGGGGAGTTAACTGCAACTACTCTTATTATTTTCAATGTCAATTAATTAATTTTTTCTAAATTTTTTCTTGTTTAGATGAAAACTAGTAATCACTTTTAACCAATTCCAATTTCACAGATCCTGAGGTGACAACGTGTCAGATATCTTGTTTTATTTGACTTATCAAAACCAAATGAACCACCAAAAGAGTCATTTTGCAATTATATAAAACAGAGAAAAGCAGCATCTTCACATTTGAGAAGATGGAATTTGTAAATTAATCATTGCATCTGTAGTTTAGTTCATTAGTGTCAATGACGTGTCAAAATACCACATAAACTAGCAGTTAGCACCAAAATAGTATCAAAAATAAAAACAAAATGGCCTTGAAGGGGAACTCCACCTCTTTAAGGTCTAATTACAGATTTTGTGGAATACAACTGCATATGTGAAAAAGGTTGTAGAAAAGTTATGTATGTATTTTGTGGCACCAGAGAAATAGAGCTGTGTGAAGTCTGATAAGTTTCCTCTAGTAATGTTACTTGAGGCCTCAAGAGATATCACCGGCGTAAACATTGGTTTGAGCTGAAGACTACAGGCTTAAAAATTAAAAAAGGAGTTAGAAAGAAGTGAACTTATAGCAAACCTCTGTAGATTGCTCCTCATCGCTGCTTGAGGCTAGCAGCTCGAGGCAACATTAGCCACTAATAGTATAACACACCTGAATCTCTGACAAGTCTCGGTGTTGCATTGCAAGTACTGGTTTTGAAGAGGAATACGTGGAATAAAAAAAAGATGATATCTCTGGCACTGCTGCATACATTTTGGTCCTTTTTCTTTAAACTTTCCATCATGAATCTGACAATGTTACAGGATTAAAATGCCAAATCGGTGTAGTGCTCTTTTAAAAAGTCAATGAAATTCAAGCTGTTAATTGGGGCTTCCCAGCTTGTTTATGTATATATGCTTATACTGTATTGTTGACATACAGTATGTAACAGAAATATATATCCAAAAGCTGTGAATATATGTTTATATCATATACAGTAGGGTTCAAGACATAGACGTGTTTAAACTTAATGAAAAAAAAAGAAAAACATATATAAGCATATAGAATTTTTCTGTGTTTTTTTGATAAAACTTGCATATATAAATTAAATATATTTCGTAAACATGTATCATAGAAAATCGTATAAAAATTCGTCATATAGATGTTTTTAATATATGTACTTACACAGATTTTACTATGGATATTTCATATATATTATAAAGTTATATCTTCATATATGTCTATGTATGTGTCATAATAATAATATATACCCTTATAGGTGACATATATGGCAACATCTCTCTTGATATAGGGACATAAATGTCATACTTTACATTTCTGTAGAGGCTTTATTATTAATGTATATTTTTTTACAGATAATATTTACTCATGGTAGAATGAGGTTACTGATTTGACCTGCAGCATTAGTGTCGCTGTGTGTCTCATGTGTGAAGGACCTCTGAGGATTCATGTTGTCCCATGCATCCCAGTGAGCTCAGTTTTACCTGTTGAAAGAATGATGCAAGCCAGAGCCTGTGTTAAAGCTGCATCATATATTATGTTGCAATCCTGTTTCTCTCCCGCAGGGAAAGGATGTGATAGTCATAATATTTGGATTTCTCAGTGGCATGTGTCTCTGTTGTGTCCTTTCTGATCGAGCACTTTATTAGGAAGTTCATATTAATACTGGGCGGGGCCTCACTTTGCTCTCAAAAAAGCCTCAGTTCTTTGTGGCATGGATTCAACAAGATGTTGACATGATTTCATCACATCATTTCTGCAGATTTGTCAGCTCCATATTCAGGCTGCCAATCTCCTGTTCTACCACATCCCATAGGTGTTCTACTGGATTCAGATCCGGTGACTGGAGAGGTCACTGAAGTTCACTCACTGTCATGTTCATAAAACCAGTTTGAGACGACTTTGGTTTTCCGACATGGAGCATTATCGTGCTGGAAGTAGCTGGTAGAAGCTTTCTGTTCTTGGCTGGCAGGAGTGGAACCTGACATGGTTTTCTGCTGCTGTAGTCCATCCACATCAAGGTTGGACGTGTTGTGCTTTCTGATATGCTTTTCTGCTGACCAAAGTTGTAAAGAGAGGCTATCTGAGTGACCGTAGCCTTTCTGTCACCTCCAACCAGTCTGGCCATTCTCCTCTGACCTCTTATCAACATGGTGTTTCTGTGTCGCTCCCTGGATGTTTTTTTGTGTTTGGCTCCATTCTGAGTAAACTCTAGAAACTGTTGTTTAGCTGTGCAGTTTCACAAATACTCAAACCAGCCTGTCTGGCACCAACAATCATATGAACTCAAAGTCACTGAGATCACATTTTTTCCTCTTTCTGATGTTTTATGTAAACATTAACTGAAGCTCCTGAACTGGATCGGCATTAACATCATCTCATATTAGTTCTAAGTTGTTTTGTTTGCTCAAGATTCAAAAATGCACTTTGTTTTTTATTTCATGTTTTTGATTTTCATTGAAATCCGTTAGATCACCAGCATGACAATAATGAATCCTTTATTTACAACACACATGCTGTATCACCTACCACTCTTATTATAACTCATCTCACAGATTAGAGAGAAACATCAGTGCCAGGATGACAAAGTCAGAGAAAAGTAAATGAGTAGAGATATGTGGGGTAATCAAACCAGGCTGGTCTCACCTTCAGTAATCTCATACTGTATGGATCGATAGGGTCATGTGTGTATCGTACCTTTTCTGCTGCTCACTGGCACATTCTAGCACATAAATACACACACTTATATATACAAAGATATACACTCATGCATAGAGTCACCTATGCTGCTGTGAGTGTCATCCTTTATTCATTGAGCAGTGGACAAGAAAAGCAAAACAGTCACCGCTGTTAAAGGAAATATGGAGTGTCTAAAAATAAGATGTTTTATTCACCCTCACTACCCATCCACCTCAACAGACAGTTATGTTAAGAGTGCAAATAAGACCTACTTCAATATATTAACCTGCACCACGACCAGAAAATTCCTCTTATTAGTGATTATAAAGACGTTAATACAATGTAAAGTATTACTTATGCAATATATATTTTGTAATAATTATTCTCATAGTCTTATTTTGTTATTTGGATTATGATTTATATTATTGCATCCCAATGTAGGCATGAAGGGAAACCTCCCAGCATGCATTGGGGACATGCCCCCCCACTGTGAGTGCATGTAGTGGAATGACTCCAGTTTAGTCATCAGTCTAAGAGTTGGATGTAAAAACCCTGACTCTGTCTATTGTCCTCAGTCAGTACACCGGACGTCAAATAGCTCTTGGTGAATAGACCACAGGTTGCAAAACATTGTAAATTGAAAATGCAATATTGTACCTTGACTTATGGTCAGACTTTTTTAAAAGGGAGATAACCTATTAGAGTTTGAATAAATTGTTTGTCCAATGCTGGTAAAATGATTTGCTCTGCCTTCAGGTTCAGTCGAATGAAAGGAATTATGTTCATTCAACTTGAATTTATTTAGTAGGAATTATTCCCTCAGTTTTTTTAAGGTGCAAGGTTATATTTTTTTTTTTCAGTGTATTTTGATGTTATATGTTTTGAGACAGTGCAAGGAAAGAATTAGTGCACACTATGTGTTGCCAACCATTTCATGAAGGTCTTTTTTAAAATCAAATACAGAGGGTCAGAAATTTTCAGATTCAACACATAGTTACTTTACAATAATCAAACGTTGAACATATCTCCTATGAAGAAGTGTGACGGCAGCGATGAACTGTAGAGACACTGAGTATTTGCACAAAGTGATCAGCTGCTCATGGTGCTGGCCTCCACTACTGGTGTCTTGTGTCATCAGAGGTCCTACCTGCTCCTACAGTCTGCACTGGACGGACGGAGGGAAGAGGCTGAGTGCAGATCAGGCATGACACACCCTGCCAGGCCAGATCCGAGCACAAAGGCAGAGCGGGGTGCTGCCTCCACGCTGCATCCAAACACTCACTCTCCAGCTGACAGGCCAATGTCAGAGCATGCCAGAAATATATGGTAATTACTATCTGCAGAGTCCAAGAAAGGGGAATGGATTAACACAACCTGGTTACAAGACGAGGAGCTGCCTCAGAAATATTTTTTTTTTTTTCCCTCCCAAATGTGCACTGCAGTTCCCCTCCTGCCTGTCTCTGTGGATCAGAGGCAGCAAGAGGAGCTGAGAGGCTGTCACTTTCTCTCTTTTTCAAAGCCAACCGCATTAATAGGCTGCCAGTGTGACCCAGCCGCACTCTTTGTACTACACGATTACTGTGTTTAGTTGTGGACCTAATGCTGCTGACCTCTATTTTCTAATGGGGAGAGAGACCTTTAAGGGGCACTCAAGACTAAAATCACTTGTGTGCGTCTCCAGTAAGAGTGGATTTTTTTTTTTCCTAGTGTGTGTATGTGTGTTGACCCTGTTTGTGCTCCCACCCGAGGCTTTGAGAGCACGGAGCATGTGCATCCTGTCCGGTCCTGTAAAGGAAACAGTGCAACAGAGGATTCCTGCAGCCTGGAGCAGATATGGGAGTACAGGCAGTCAGGAACACAATATGGGATGACAGTAGTTTAACTGAGGAGGGGTTTTCTGAGTTTCTTTTTGTCTGTTTGTTTTTGTTTCTGTGCAAAGAGCACAACCTCTCAAAGATGTTCCCCTAAAATCACTGAATGTGTAGATTCTAATAGGACCAAATTGTGAGTTTGAAACTTTTCTCATGCGAAGTCTGTGGCCATGTTGTTTGGCTGAGTGAGTGTCCCTCTCCTCTCCATGTATTTCAGAAAAAGTAGTTCACATTGTACCAGATCAGCATGCTTTACCCTGTTTGACACTACCCAGCAACCCGTCTTGCTCATGAATGTAATACCACACTACTTACGCTTGCACTCAGAAAAATATTCAGCCCAGGAGAGGACGAGCGTTCACCGTTTTGATGTCAATTTGTACATTTTGCAGAATTCCCACATCCCACTGCTTTGTAATTGGGTGATTAAAAATGCATATTATTGTCACAGTGTGCACAGTGTGTGTTTTACATGTATTATTTATATCAAGTGATGAGGCAGCTGATAATATGTATATTACGATGCCAGACCACTGTGATGTAACAGTCACACTGCAGACGTCCCTTTTTTATTGACAGATGGCGGCTTTGTTTATAAAAAAAAAAAGAGGAGTTTTAGTTGTTAATTCTTGTCATAAATGTTGTTTGAGTTTAAATGAATATGTATTGCTTTAAGCAGTGGTGGCAGATGCCGCCAGGGACAGCGTCAGTGGCTGGCTTTGCCATGAGGCTGCAGCAGCAGGATGAGAAGCAGGCCAGGGCCTGTATTGTGCAGAAATTAATCACATTACAGGGAAAAAAAACAAAAACATGGCTGGTTTTTCAACTGCTGGCTGACGTCATTGACTATAACAGATACATGAGGGCTACATGTACTACAACTGCTGCCCTTTACAAGGAGTTTGTTTGGGCGTTATCTGCTGCATTAAGTTTATTTACATCAAATCAGCTGTTAACTGCACATGCTCATCTTTTAATTTTGAAAAGACAAACTTAAGTGAATTAGATGCATAGAGTTGATTTGAACTGTGGCTGTGAGTGGGACCTTGCATACAATCCCCCAGTGGATGTTTGTATGGATGAAGCCATCAGATTTATTTATCTAAATGTGCATGTACATGGCAGCAGTGAGGTGACTAGGTAAATAAAAACACATTCAAATCGACAATAAGAATACGTACGTACTGAGAGTAAAGGTGCACTCCACCAGCTTTATACATCAATGTCAGTTTACTCATCATGGGGAGAAGAACTCAGCCCGTGAAAACTGTTGTATAATGTCCGTTGCTCTGGAGGAACTTTCAAAAATCTCAGAAAATAACACAGAGGTCATCATCATGGTTATCTTATAGACTACATATTTTCAACAGGACACCCAAGTTACAAAGTGTAGGTGTGACGTTTTGAAAGATGTGGGGTATTTATCAGACAGGGAGGGTCTAACAAAACATGCCATCAAGTTGCATTATGGAAAGTGTAGGATCTAGCATTTGACTGATCCCATATTTTAGAAAATAGAAGTCAAGATGTCTCAGCCTTTCCTACATGAATTTAAATACATTTTACATATGTTTTATCTCTCACAAGTCCCCCAACTTTATGTATTTTACCAAATGACTTATATCCCTTTAAGAAAAATACAAGTAAGCTACTTTCCACCTCTGCTTTTCTGGTGTGTTTTGATGTGATTTATGTGATTTATGTGGCAGCTAGCACATATAGTAGATGTTTTCAGTGCTATTAGGCATTACTGTTTGCTGTATAAGTGAGCACAATGACAGCTTATTCAGTTTAGCTGAACTGTGGAGAGTAAAATAGATATACTTAGTTACTTTTGACCACTGCATCATCTCTGATGTCTGACTTAACATTTGTTAACATTTTGTCAATTCAATACAGTGTAACAGCAGAAAAATCTAAGAAAAAAAACTCTTAACACCATCTGATTTTATCCTGACTCATACTGCACGGCCTTCATTTAAATTCTGTTTGCCACCGTAAATCACTGAAAATATCAATTATTTAAAGTTTTCAAAAGCCTGTTAAAAATGGTCGAAAGACATAAAAGAGACACTGTGTGAAAGCCCAACATCAGCAACTCCGACTGGTTTTCTCAGCTTGTCTCTGCATGATATATAAATAAAGTTATGATACTATAAATAAAACATGTTCAGTGTATTCATTGATGAAAAAACAAGAGGGTTTTAAAAGGGGACTCTACTAAATTGCTGAAGTACTCTGGGAAAAGGGAATAAACTGCAAAGGCTTAGTACAACTAAAGTAAGAGATAGGACCAATTAAAATATAATAAACGTATTTTTAACAATGGATGTTAATTTTTTTTTGTTTTGTCTTTATGAAACTACATGTTCACTCTTTAGAGTAACATTTCCACTGACAGTATACACACATAACTATATGTGTGTCCTTCCACAGGTGTCCGAAGTTAATAAAGACTTTCCTTTCCAGGCTGTCATAAAGAATGATAGACCTGCCTTTGGATTACAGCCCACCTTCTTTGTTTCCGTGCTTCATCTTTTTATCACAATTCAGCCAGGGCGTGATCTTAGCTATGCAAGGACACGGGCATGTTTGACTTGCATGTCTTGTTCAGCCTTTGAATATTCAGCGAGGCCTGCCCTTTGAAGATGCTCCTGTGTCTCCTTATGTGAGTGAAGCAGCTTTATTCACTGTGACTTCTGCAAAGTGATCTTTAACCTAGAGGGAAACCACAAAGAACTCTTGCGGGACTTCTGCAGACCCCTCGCTAAAGGATCATGTTTTGGAAATAACAATAAGCGATAAGAGTGCAGCACTAAGATTATTGTATATTTTAACCTTTGCAACATCTGTTTTTTTTAGATTTTAGTCTTAAAACAACTCAAATTATTATTTAGAGCTCATGTGGAAAAGCGGCTGCTGTCGTAATACAAACAAGGTTGATTTCCTGTTACCATGGCAGTTGTCATTGTAATGCTGCCTCCCAGGGCAGCTGGATTTCTTCTACAATTTGTCTTAAAGATGTCCTGGCTTTATACCAGGGAGCATTGTGTAACCCATAAAATCAATGCCCTGGATGATTTTGTGAAGACCGTTCGGCCAGCTGTGTGAGACATCTCATTATGTTTTTGCTCTCTGTGGTATTCTGCAGCTCATGTTGTTCCGTGCAGGCATATGGGTTTTGAACATAGAACGAGAGCAGGTGCAGCCATAGTCCAAAAGCACTGGAGAGGAAACAAACACAAACAACATGCCTTATCCTGCCTTGAAGTGTCCCCTGTCCCTATGGACCTCTGCTGTGCCATTACTCTGTGTTCAGCTCCACACGTACAGCAGCCAAACCATAAGCCCAAGCCCCAAATGGTGCTGATCGGTACACTACCTGCTCCTCTCAGCCAGCAGGAGGACGGGATCATGCTGTGATAAATGGCCAAGCAGCTAGGGAAGAGGAGAGGAAGGGTTCTTCCTACACTGTTTTGCTTAATTGCTGGCCTGCAAATAAGTGGTGAGGTTTGATTAAGCTCAGCAGGAAAATAGCACATTGTATGCCTGTCAGTTAGACTGGCAACAAACTCAGCAGCAGATTATGTCACAGCATTCGGTTTTGATGAGTCGACATCAATAATTTGAAGAACTCATCCAGGAATAGATCTCGAGCCTGACCTGTAGAGGGCTATTACTCAGACACCTTATCTAATTCATGTAACATGGTTAAAATGATGCTCACTTCTTCAACTTGCTGGACACCAGGAGCAATGAATTGTTTTTTTTTTTTGTTTTACATGCCATCGTAATTCTGCTCTGCAATCACACTGCTAGTCTCTCTGTGAAACTCCCTGTAGAGATGACGTCTGTGGTTGAATATGGTACTAGCACTGATGACTGTGATGACATAGGGATTTTAAAATGGGGTTTATGAATTAAATTTTGTATTAATTGTATTATGTTGTTAAATCTGCTGAACATTTGTTTCAATTTAAACACTGGCTCACGTGTAAATTGGATTATTGACCAGGTAAATGAAGCCCCATAATTACTTAATTTCATCCACTATAACAGTTAATTAATTATTATTACGTAGTAATTACATAATTGCTATTACTTTATCAAATCAGCAATAATTAATTAAAGATAATTCTAGGTCATAATTTTTATGATTTGTTCCCTTCCTTAAAGTAATATGGTGATGTCAAAAAGCTCAATGAACCAGATAACTGAGTGAAGTCTTCTGTCCTGATTAGTCTCTTGAGAAAAAAAGAACGAAAGAAAGAAAGAAAGAAAGAAAGAAAGAGAGAAAGAAAGAGAGAAAGAAAGAAAGAAAGAAAGAAAGAAAGAGAGAAAGAAAGAAAAAAGAACGAAAGAAAGAAAGAAAGAAAAGAGATGACAAGTCTTCAAAATGTGTTTTTTGCTCATTTTGAAACACTTCGACACAATGAAGTGACACTGGGGAAAAGCTGACATTTAAACTCATCGATTTTAGCAGTCTGACAGGTACTTGCCGACATGATGCCCCACTTCCTGTTAGTAATAAGTCACACCTTTGGTTGGTTTCATAACAGCACGTCTGAAGAACTCCTGTCAAATCCTGAAAGTTTGAAACAGTGGAAAATTCTTGATTCTGTCTTGTGAAAAGTGTGATGAGCATTAAAATGAGCAGTTAGCCTTCATTTCACACCTTCTCTGAAGCCATTCATTAAGATGTGTAGAACAAACACCACTGGTGTCTGTAAATTATGAAATGTTGAAAGAAAAATTTACTATATCAAATAAGCTATTGTGGATAAACCAGGGATAATAATTATGGGTTCAAATGTGTTATCTGCTGCAGAGTATCAGGTCGTCATGCACTCTTAATATATATTGGATATTCCATGTTTTGCAGTTTATATAATGGTAAGATTTAAGGAGCTAATAAGGAACAGACCCAGAACTAATATCTACCAGCACCTCTTGAATAATTCTGAAAAGGGGATTAGATATCAGATAATGATTAGTTAGTTGAGAACAGGCTGCTTGATATAATTTTAATGAGCAAGCATAAGTTGCTTAACAGAGTATCTGTGAGTCTGCTTACTAACCAATCATTGCATCTAATGAATTTTTCCTGACTAACTCCAAATCAGCTCATAAACAGTACATAACCAATAACTAATGATTACTTTGTTATGGTGTGTATATGCATCATACCGAGTTTGTTAGGGGCACATTATTAATTCTCAATTACCTGTAGATGATGAACAAAGACGAAACAGACAGAGCATTAAAAAACAAACAAAGGCAAATGTAGAAAAAAAATCCAGATTACTCAAAGACTTCTGACCAGCTATTCGATCTATAAATCAGCCATGTTTTTTAAAAGCATGAGTTTAGCTGTGAAAGAAATGTGAATGTGAACCACATTCAGTGGCAGAAATAACTTACAAATAGCCCCTTTTAAAGTAGTTAAAATTGTTAGCAGCACAGACTGTCTCAGTGTTGAAAAGCTGGAAGTTTCTAGACCAGCTGTTGTTCCTGAAGTTTGGAGAAAATGCAGAGCACATACATACCTGTCTTCTCTGAGTGATGGCACTAACTAGCTTTAGCTTTAGCCAGTCGTCACAATGAAATGCTATATCAGTTATCCCATAAACTAGCATATAGTGTGGCTGTGTAATCTAATGATACAATAATGAGCGCATGTAATGGTGTAATTATTCATATTTTATTCATTGGTTATTTTAGTCATTATGAACGCTAGCTTCAAGTCAGATGGTTATCATGTTGCCATTATGTTATCTGAAGGGACACAGAAACAAGTATCCTCAAGCCAGAACTCGTTAGGAACTACTTGTTATTCATTAAATAGCAACTCGCTAATTAGCAACCCATTATTGGTTCTTTATCAGTTCATTAACTGCTTAAGATTTTATGTACCTAATTCTGAAGTGTTACCTGTGTTCTTTGTTGTTGTGGTCTTTGTTAGAAATTATCTGTTGTTGATTCTTGTCTAAGGAACTGTAATTAGTCATGACAACACATACCCCGGTGTCTCGCAAATCCCTGGTTGTGTATGCAGAACTCACCACATGTAAAATGGCCATCAACCTCTCACAGATCCTGTAATCAATTTTCACCTTAGCGTGGTGTGGCTCTGTCACCATTTTCACTGTCCTCAGGAGGTCTATAACTTATCACACACCAAAATATCTTGGTTCACTCCACTCTGTCACCCAAAAAACAAAACAAATTTAAATTACAAAATCTTTTTCTCTTCTCATTGTCCCCAGATCTTATATTTTCCTGGATCTTTAATGAATACCCAACGTTTGTGAAGCAGGACACGCGTCGCTTCATCTCACAGGAGACAGGCAATCTGTACATCGCCAAAGTGGAGCCCTCAGATGTCGGCAACTACACCTGCGTGGTGACCAACACCGTCACAAAGACCCGAGTCCAGGGTCCGCCCGCTCCACTGGTGCTCCGCAGTGATGGTGAGTCCTGCTTTTGAACAGACCAGCTTCACTAACATGTAAACATTACCAACCACAGCACGGAAGACCGCTGGCTAGTTAGTTAAGAGGTTGGTTCGGGATAACTGCGCTGCATATCATAGTGGTAATCATCATAATTAATGCTAATTAGAGTATGCCGTCTTTGGGCCGTTTCTTTGGATGCAAATGTTTCCTCTTAATTGTTCTGAATTGGCCTAATCATATTCATGTATTTTCAAATGGAGTATATGTTAAATCTGTATTTGCACACAGCCACCTCTTCATTAGACTTCCATAACAGGAAGATTTGTGATGAACCTCTACTCATGTAGAGTTTTTGTGCAAACAAAAATGTCCTTTTACCACTTTCATGTTTGGCTGGTGTTTTTCATCTGTTTTTCTTCATGCTTTCATTAGTGCTAAAAAATGCAGCTCATTCATTCTGCACCGAGATCTCTTGGGATGATTTAATACAGCAGTGTTGAAAATAAGCACCAGTCCTGGTCATGGTAAACAAAAAGCCAAACTTGTTTCTTTGGTACCCCAAAGTAGGACAAGTGGTTTTATGGAATACAAATGAAATTCAAAGGTTAATTATCTCATTGTTCGCTAATTTCAGCATGTCCTTTAACGTGTGGATCTGATGCTTTAGGCTGGCCTTATCAAGGCACTCCAGACGAAAGGTCATTGTCAGCAAGTAATCTAATTGTAGACCTCTGTCCCAGAAGCATGTTCCTCACTGTAACTAATATAATGTAGAAGAAGAAATATGAAGCTAAATGTAATTTTCACAAAAAATGTAATTTATGTGGGTTTTTACCTTTAATTATAGCTGATCTGATGTAAGAAGATACACATAACTCTTATCACACAGCTTTGTTAAACTATTAACTATAAGTATTAGTGGTAATGCTTTTTTTAACCCATTATTTAGCCTTTATAAGCTGTTTCTAAACTTATTAAACGTTTAACTCATAACAACATAGTTGCTTCTAACATTTTTGTCAACAACTACAACTCCTATGACACACACCTAACATTAAGCTTTAGCCATGGATTAATAACAGTCCTTACATTGTGTTATAATGTGATCATTCATTCTTAAAACATTTGTTCACATCATTTACAGGCAGGTTTAAAAATGTTGAATGAATGTTTTTAAAACTCATGAGGAAATAACTGTCTAACAACTGTAGTCTGAGTGATTCTGGATTCTTGAGGCAGATACAGTTTTTTTTCTTTTATATTAACACATAAATGTACAGACCAAATTTTTTTTTTTCATAAGGCCTTCCTTAAATTTGGATATTAAAGAATTGTGTGAGCTGTAGCCGAAATGCCAATGCCAACATTTGCTTTTCACCAATTTATTATTTGAACTGTAATTACAAACACGCGAAATTATGTTATCAAGCATTAATTTATTGTTTTGTAAGTTATGGGTTCTTCACAGGATGAGTTATATTTTTTGACAAATCGACATACATTACAGTGTCTTATTAATTGTTAAACTAGTTATAAATGATAATAGGAAAGGTTAAAATAAATTGTTACCTAAATTAGTGTTAGGATTAATACAACTAGTATTGATAATGTTACATGTATACGTGAAGAATCAAATGTAAGTACAGGAAGCAAAACAAAAAAAATGCTAAACATTGTGCTGCAATCACAGCTTTTCATCAGTTAACCTTTAAATGTAATTGTGTAGCTCTGCTGTGGTAATACAAGGCTCATCTTGCAAACTCAGTAACAGAATAAAAAGAAAGGACGAGGCAGTTTTCAGGGGAATTAGCCAACATACTTCAAATTACAGCCTATGTCACATTAGTAGACAGAATCTCTAGTGTTCTCGAGATAGCACATATAATTTAAAGAAAAAACTGTGAATTGGGTTGTCCATATGCTTTTAGCATTTAATAGTAATAATAATATATATGTTAAATTAAGAAAATAAATTCTTAAAGAAATTGTGAATAGCTGGTGTGATTTCTTTTTTTTTTTCCAGAGCACTTCTCTTCCCTGCTTCCTTCATCTCTTTCCTCACCACGCCTTTATCTCACCAGGCAACAATAGATCAGCCCCACCTCACAGTCATGGGGGCTCAAGTAGAGAGGGGGCAGGCAGGCGCATTAAACAGGTGTCCCCTACAAAAGGTTATGGTATGAGACAATTACCCGTCCACTTCCACCTGTCTGCTCTCACATGGGTGATAGTGCTGTGCTTACATTCCAGTATGAGACAGTTGTGATAAGGATCTGAATTAGCTTTCACAGTCACTCAGGGAGCCATCCTGATAACACATGCCTCACCAAATCAACGAGATGAAATTGGCCTGTTTCCTCCATCTCCAGAGCTATTTGTGCAACACAGGCCTGAATTACAGCGATGGGGGGAAAACCTATTGTTACACTGGCGGATGAGAGTGGATTAAAATACCATATTGTGCACCCAAGGCTGAGAGCTGGCACAGTTCGGAGCAATGAAAGTGTACCCAATTACAAATTTGTTGATATGATTTACCTTAGTGTCATTTAAGGTGAAGAATAGAGTAGCATACACGTGTGCCTTTCCAGTGATGTTAGACACTCCAGTCTTGATTTATGAATAAGTCTCTCCCGAAGCTAGAAAAAAACCAGAGAGCCAACATTCCCGTCTTCTCCTTTATCCCGAGAATTTTAGCATGCACAGCAGCAATATTATAATCCACCAGAGCTGCTTCACCGACAGTGAATGGGAGGCTTTGTAGACACAGTGGCAGTACCCAGGGGGATTTTATGGGCCCATTTTCTGGTTCACAGCTGTTAGCACTACAACAAGATGAAACTCATCTGGATGTAAAAGCTCAAACCATGTATGAATTCTCGAAGTTGTTTTTTCCATTCAACATCAGTGTGTTGCATGTCCACTGGAGAGCTGTGTTTTGGCTTCTTTTTCTCATTATTTTCAATGGGAGAGCGTTCTGTGACAGCGCTGAGAGCAGAGCGCTCTTCTGCTGCTCAGATCGCACAGCGGTGGAGGTTGAAACACATTTCAGCTTATAGTGAAAAGACGGCTGCACTTGAAAAAGGTTTTCAGTAGTTTTTTAGCAACAGCAGCAGCCACAATTTGTGTTTTCTTTTATTTATTTATTTTTGTTTGAGTTTTTTTAACTTGAATCAAAAACAGAACTTTTTTCCACTAATACAGATGCTCATTTGCATTTCTCTTTCAGGTGTGATGGGTGAATATGAGCCAAAGATTGAAGTTCAGTTTCCAGAGGTTGTTCATGTTGCCAAAGGATCCACTGTAAAGCTGGAATGCTTCGCCCTGGGAAAGTAAGTCAGGCTCAACATGCTGAATAGCATATAAAAGGAAAAATATTACTAGAGAAGCTGGGATATATATTTTTTTTTTCATGTGTTTCTCCACTTTGCTGGAATCCCCATGTGTTTCAAGCCAGGCTACATATCTAAGAAATTACAGGGCAGGTGTTGTGGTGTAAGAATCTTCTGATAAAATATCTGGTTTTGTGACACACTGCCTAAAGTTAGAATAGTGAGAGGTTGTACTTCACTCCATTTTCTTCAGATTTACATTCACCAGAGAATAAAACCCTTTAATTGTGCATGTTATCAGGCCTTTGAACCTCCTACCAGTCAGCTTTAGCCAATTATGTTTATGCACAAAAGGAATTTGATTCTGCTTTCTAGTGACTCTCAATATAGTCACATGCACACAACAAAGAAAAGATAACCATATACAATAATATAATGTCTATATACAAAAACCAAATAATAAAACAAATAATGCAAGGGTGTGTGGGAGAGCAGAGAGCTGGAATACATACATACTATTACTGTAATAATTCATGTTAGATACTGTATGCCAGAGGTGGATTGTGTTCAGTACATGTATGTATCCATGTCTATTGACTATGTACAGCTGCCTTTGTTTTATATTTGATATACAGTATATTCTGTGCATTCTGTATCTATCTCTATATCTATCTATCTTCATCTATTCCTTGGAATAGATATATTTATGGGGTAAAAACTAAATGTTGTGCTCCGCAGTCTTCTCTTACATTAAATATTAAGGAACTCAAAAATTTACCCTACACCACAATTTAAGGTTAATGTGGGTACATTTGCCAATAATCTTGCAAAATTAGGGAAATTTGAATCAAAGGAATAGAAATACTTTTTGGGGCTGTGAGAAACAGTAGCTTCTATATGTACAAATGATTCTATGCTTTTTTAAAGGACAGTCTGCAAATAATTGGGTTTGGCATGTTTCAGCATTCAGAAATTTTGCAGTGCTAATTCAGCACATATCTAGTAAATGTATTAAAAGTTTCAAACAGTGATCAATAGATCAATAGAACAATCAATAGATATCTTTGTATAACTTTGTATAATTCAAGATTTTCTGCACAAACCTGTTTGTCACTTTTATAAAAGAGATATGGATTAGGGCCAAACGATCATATTGCGATATGATTTCAGTGGGAATGGTCATTTTTGCATTAATTTTCTACAGAAAAAAATATAAAAATGATTTTTGTTGGGTCTTTAACAAACTAGCATGTTCCCTTATGTCTGAGGACTGACTTGTAGGACGGGGCGTCTCACCACAATGCTTTATTTATGGTCTGATGTCTGACACATTCAACCCATATTAAAACAAATTGCAGCTCCTGCAATTTGGATATTGCACTTGGCCATATTGAGATTTTGATAATTTTTCGATTAATTGTTCAGCCCTATTAGGAATCACAAGTAACTACGCTTTTCTGCAGATTTTCCACTTACGAGTAAGAAGTTATTCACAAAAATTTGACATCTGTGACTTTGGAGGGTTAATCTTCTCTGTTTTCACAGCCCAGTGCCCTCTATAACCTGGAGGAAAGTGGACGGCGTGCCCTTCCCCAGGAAAGTGGACATGAGGAAAGCCAGCGGTGTCCTGGAAATCCCATATTTCCAGCAGGAGGACGCCGGCATGTACGAGTGTGTGGCCGAGAACTCGAGGGGAATGAACACCGTGAAAGGAAAGCTCTCGTTCTACGGTAGGTGATCCTGTCGTGCATGAATATTTGACCAGCGTGCACCACATCTGTCAGAGCCGCTCAGACTGAGAGGCAGCAAAAGCAGACACAACTGGTCCTCTAAGCTGCCAGTGGCTCATGTGGCATACATGAGGAGGGAGGTTCGTTTTAACAGCACATCAAAATGATTAAAGGCTGTCAGCCATGATGCCTCTAATATTTTGATCCAGATTAAAGGAGTGATGCGGATGAGGCTGAGCCCTTGGATACGACCTTGTTGGTGAGCCTTGTATTGGATTCCACCAGATGGCATCATGATTGACATCCAACTTGACTGGAGATCAAAGCTGTTAAATGTACTATACATAGACCAGTGGCACATATGTCAGGGACATAATCTGCACCGCAGCATCTGGATTGACAGGAAGGGGGTTAGTAGATTGACTCATTGTTGCTGATAGTCCTGCGGTCGGAGTCACACCCGCTGAGTTCAGATACTAGAAGTCCTGAGAACCACTGACTGGGATGTGCAGACTGCTTCCTCCCAAAGTTAGGGCTACACGACTATCTGCCATTACAAAATGATGGATAGTGCAGATTTAAATACATATTTTAAAGGGCAGCAGGGATTTTTCTTTCTGAGTGGGTCTTTTTATAAACTACCTGTTTATGTTACCATTAAAAACCAACACTGGTGAACATGTACCTATGTTTGAATTTGCAATTTAACGGTTGTTACAATTAGTAAAATAAATTGTTGTGACTAATCTTCAAGTTAAAGTTTTATGTGATTTAATTGTTCCTATACACAGCACATGAAGAAACACCTGTGGGCTATTCAGACCTCAGGGATTTCTCTTTCTGATATTGCATACCATTTTCTCTATGTTTATTGATGCACACTTACAATGTAAGCTATTACATAAGTTGGTCATATATGTCCAGCATTCTTTTTGCTCATACTATAGTAGCTGCATGTTTTTCCTCTACATTCACCTGCTTTCTGTCTAATAAGACAAGAAACATGAACAATAATAAAGTCAGTATATGGTTCATTTATATTGAGTAGCATTAAAATGGAAATAGTTCTGCAAAGCACCTCTCAACAACAAGGCAAGTGCTGCACCTAAGACATAAAAAGGCATTAAGACAAGATGTAAAAGAAACAGGGCAATCTAAGAATATGTATATGAATAAGAAGTATATGTGTCTTTTGGCGAGAGCAAGAGTGTCTCAAGTTTTGCGTGCGCAGTGTGTGTGTGTAGAAAAGTGATCAAATAACTCACATCAATCCTCAAACCTGTGATTTCTGGGTGTGCTCTCGGTGTGTGTACTATTCTCCCACAGTGAAATACACAAAAGAAAATTGAGGATTCACTGCTGGACCAAAATTAAAACTAATTAAAGATGGTGATGGAACAGCTCCAGGAACACCTTGAAAAATAACTTGTGATTTTAGGTTTATGAAGCCAAATTTGGGACTGGGCAAAATTAATGGAGCATAAGATTCTTAATTTTAGAACTTTAGATTGAGGCAAATATTATGAATCCCACAAGTCCGCTCATATAAATAATCAAAGTTGGCAGACATCTCTGACCTTATTAGTTTAAAACAGCTAATATGGTAGGTATGGATAAAATAATGCCATTCCATTTATATTTGAATAATATTGTGACCTGCTCAGGTTTGCCAGGCTGTAACTGGTGCTCTGATTGATCCATGAATTGCCCTCCTACCTCGACCGCTCTCTGTTTTCCTTCTTCTGATTCTCCCCTCTTCAAATCATGCTGTCAGCTCTCAGAAATAACTCATTTGGGGTATTAAACAATTGACATTATTTACTGCAGTGCTCTTAAGCTCTTATCCTCAGTCACTATACCAGCCCAGTAGCATGCTGGGATCTACTGCGTCTCCCCTTTTTTGATATGTTTTCTTTCTTTCTCTCTCTCTCTCTCTCTCTCTCTCTGTCCTGCTGTCTGCAGACAAGTGATAAAAATCAGTAATCTTATTTTGAACTCCCTTTGAATTAAGCCTTTGAGACATTCGTCAGCAGCGTGAGCCATCGGGGGAATCGATAAGGGTATCGCTTGTAGAGCCAAGCAAGCTACAGTGGACAGAGAGCTGGGCCTCGTGTTAGACAGGAGATGAAGGTGTAACTTCACGGTGGCACTGTGCTCATTGTTAAAACATTTTCACACCTTTCATGTCAATTTTAATGTACCAAGATGAAAAAACACATTTTGTTCTCCCTCTAATAATGTCGCCATAATGTGTTTGGAGTTTGATTGGATATGAAGGAACAGGATTTCCCATTAAAAGTAGTGTTTTTAAAATGTTAGACTTCTCTTCATCCTGTCTTGTGATGTATTGATGTATGTATTCATAGAGCAGTAAAAGTATCGACTGAAATGAAAATGTATTATCTGTGCTGCCTTAGAATTACATTAGTGATTAGTTGAAGCTGGGGGTGAAATTAGAGTCATTATATCTTGATGCAAAGAAGTTCAGTTCTTGTTTGCATGTAGCCACCATCTTCTTCCCTGTTTGTCATAAATCTCCTCACTGGAGGCAGTTTTCAACTCAATCCAAGCCAGAGACAAGTGGTTTTGTAAAATTTCCATCCCTGGAAGAAAGGCTTTGAAAAGAAATGGCCCTTTGCCTGCTTGTTGATGTTGATATTACTCAGAGGGAGAGTAAGTACAGAGCTGTGACAGGTTAGTTTCCCTGTTGTAGTCACATTTGTGTTTCTGCAGACTTACCGCTGTATTATCTCATAGTGATTTCACTGATAAGGCAAATTCCCATCTTTCCTCTGCTATAGCCACTTGACGTTTGGCCTGATTGTGTGCGAGCTCGGCCCGGTGCAGGCAGAGATGGGCTGCCTGCTTTCATTTGGTGAGTGTTGACTGAGAGTCAATACGTTCACTGTGGGTGAGGGATAGAGTGAGGGTCCCTGACAGTGAGGAGGGGGGGAGAAAAAAAACAACAACAAAAACAACAATGCGGTGTTGAAAGGTGCAGTGGGTGGGGCAGCTCAGCCAGGCTCTGATGGAGGATTGCAGTAGCATGAATGCTGCTTGATGGTAAACGACAGGTGATGGTAGAGTTTTATAGAGTACATTTCTGCAATCTTTTCTAGTGGAGTCCTCGTCCAAATACGTACATAAAAGCACATAGCAAACAATTCAAGTGTAGCCACGCATTATACAAAGCTTGCATTGATTAAAAAAATTCTTTATTGGGTAGAGAATAGACCAAAGACAGGGTCGGTGTAGATGCAACATCACACAGATGGAAAATAAATGCCTCCTCTGCAGCAGGATAAATAACAGATCTGTCTGCAGCTCTCAGTCAAAGGAAATTGGAACCCTTTTTACTGTTTGCACGGATAGCACAGATAGCAGATACCTACAGCACAGCCTCAGCCAACCTTGTGCAGGCGCCTTGGCTGCCAAAACCATCTTAGAGACCTGAAGTGACACGTGATCCACTGTGCAGGACTCTGTCACAGATACACAACACCACACAAACCCACCCCCTCCGTCCCCTGGTCTCTACATCCACCTCTTCCTCTTCAGCCAGTCTTTCAGACTTCTTTCAATCTTCTCTCTGTGTTTCTGAACACCCACATATGCACACACTCTCTGGCTCACACATTGCAGAAGCTGTAATGCACAGAGATAGCGCTGGGATGCTTTTGCAGTTATTGAATTTCTTGCTGTCCTGCTTTATACTCAAAAATAGCAAAATAGTGTAAAGCAGAAGCCAATTAGAGCAGGATGTGTACTGTTACCGAAAGGCCTCCACAAAGGTCAGTCCTTGAGAGTGACATTAGGTGAGGACTGTGGAATGGAAAAGTGTGGTCAACCATTACTCTTGTCCTGCCACCGGCCTTGTGTGATATAGGATGATAGTAGCTTGACCTACACATCATCCAAAATGTTGTTGCACAGAGAGCGCTTTACTGATCTACTTTTATTTACTACTTTTTTTTTTTGGCTTAATCATTAACTAGCCTTGAGTTACTTGCATGACGCAGCAAGAATCAATTCTCCTCCTGTATAACTATACCATCATTTACTAGGATCGTATTGAAGGGAGGATTTTTATGGCACCAGTGGCCACCCTAATGTATATAGATCTGGTTTTCATCATTTTTGTTCTATTAAAAGCGCACTGGGAGAACTGAAAGAAGCCATGAACGCTGCTAAATGTGCAATAAATGTGGAATTCAGAGTCACTGTCACTAAAACTCACCACAGACAACTGGTGGCTGCTGTCACTCTGAAATCTACTGACAGGTCTTTTAATAAAAGTGACTAAATTTAACAAAATTTAATGACATTTCCTGTTTTCCTGTACATTTCTACCAAATAACACATTATGGAGAACTTTGTCTTCCACAATAACATTATTTGAAATGGTCTGTATGTTGGTGTATTAGTGAATGAATCCTGCTCTTTTATTTATTTATTTATTTATTGTCAGTCACTGTATACAGTGTTTTTTGTGGTGCTGCTTTTGTTTTTGAGCTGTATAAAATGTTTTCCCGACTGTTAAGATATAGCGAGAGTACTTGTCATTGTATGACAATAATGACAATATATCAATTTTAAATAAAATAGAGACCTGATACTTCATGATGAATAATGTAATTAATATAATAATAAAATAAGGCCGAATAGAAGGACAATGAAATTAGACAGTAGAAATAGAAAGACAGTAGATGATAAAATATCTAAATAAAAATAAAAATAGAAACCATTAATAATAGTAAAATATGAGATAATTAATTAAAAGCCACGTTAAATAAATAGCTTTACAGCTGTCAAATGTTCACAGAGCTGCATCTCTTATAGCTCCTGGCAGGCTAATCCATAGTTTTTGAGCACGGTTCAAATAAGCTGCGCTGCCTATTTTTTGCCTAAAATTTCCCTTCACCAAGAGTACTGTCCTTCACAGTTTATTATCCTTGACTGATGTTCAATTATAGCAATTTTGGGGGGAATATTGAAAGTAATAAAAAAATTTTACCTGAAAAACATGCAGAGGAAATGGACCTCCAGTTGTCCTCGTAGGCTGCTGCACAATCTGCATTTCAGCTCTTCTTGAACTGGCAATCAATGTTCTTTATGAATCACTCAAATTATGCTTTTTTAAGATGTTTTTACACTCTTATGCTTCATGTTATATTATAAAATAGTCCTTTATTAGTCCCGCAGTGGGCCATGTGCTGTCATGTATGATTGCTGATGTAATTCTTTTTTATATTCTCTCTGTGCAAAGCAAATTCCCAGAGGGGCAATAAAGGTTTCATTCATTCATTCATTCATTCAAAACCTTCCAGCAATAAGATAGCGCTGCCTGGAAGTAGCCTGTCAGGCAAAATCCAGGGGTAAAAAGTATGTAAAGTATCTGTTACTGCTCCTAAGGCTTCACCGCTGTGAGCACATGGTGATGACAGGTGGGCAGTCAGACTACTTTGTCAAGAGATTTTAGTGACTTAATCAGACTCAAACTGTAACATTTTGACAGATTTTGAATCCCAGTGAAAATTATGGCCCTCGCTTATTTATCATTTCCTTACAGCCAAAATATTTTGTCACTATCAAAACTCTCCAGTTCACTCTCACATTTTTTTCTTAAATATTTCCAGCCCCTCCTCATCTCATTGAGAAACCCCAAGATGTGCAGAAGCTCATTGACGACTCGCTGGTGTGGGAGTGTAAAGCCACGGGGAAGCCGAAGCCGTCTTACAGGTGGATGAAAAATGGAGAGAACCTGGAGTCTGCTGAGGTGAGACCTGCCAAGCACTAGCACATCTTTTGAGCTGAAGATAAAGTTCTGCTTCCAGGTTTAGACGTTCAACAGCAGCTTTTGGCACAGATGTTTTCTTGCATCCTCGCTGGTGCTGCTGTTGAATGAAGAATGTGAGCAACCATGTCCTGTATTTTCAAGGCTTTATTGTGCTGCTTGTTCAGGCTTTACTGACTAATTACCACACATTATCGTCTTCTTCATTACAACACGGTGCCTCCAGTGCTGCAATACATTATGTTATTCAATTCTGCACAACGGCATTTATTTTAAAGGAATTAGACTGTGTCTGCTGTGCTTTGCTGTGCTTACAGACTAAACTGTGAACAGGCCAAGTATTTCACGCTAGTCTGGAAAGCACAGTGATGTAAGAGCTGCCCTAATCTCCTGTTAAATCTCTCCTCGCCGAGTGCAGTTATTAATCCTGTGCCACCAAACGCGAAAAAGTAAGATTCTCTATATAAACAGTGTATCCTACGTTTGTTTTAGATCCCTCTGAATCCCCATTATGGTTATTATGATGACTCCAAACATCCTACTTGTGCATCTAACTTTCTTTTCCTTCATTATGTTGGATTATTATTTTGGATGCTCTAACCTGGTTGTTTGGAAAAGATTGATTGGACACTCAGGCGCAGCTTCCACCTGATAAATAAACAGGCATTATGTTAATTTGCTTCATTATGCAAAAAAGGCGACAAACACACCAGGGGTTATCGATCAGTACTTGAAAGTTATACATGTCGTCGGAATGAACCCAGTCTGTCGTTATATTAGCAGAGACAAGACTCTGCAGAGCTCTGTCTCATAAAAAAAGAAAAAAAGAGAAAAGATTTGACTTTGCTACCAGGGAAGAATAATCAACAGTCTGTTTAGCTGGTGGCTAAAGTTTTTATCAAAACCCTTTATAAAGGTAACAATCTTGTGATTGTTGGGTACTAAACAAAACAACCCAGCTGTTTTTATTTGTGTACAAAAACAGGTAGTTTCTTAAGGATGTTAAATACCGGAGGCATTCTAGTATATATATCATCCTTTTTTTCTTGTTTTGATAATGGGACCTTACTCCTACTCCTTTTTCATTTCAATGTGAACTGAATGAATTCAAATGAAAACACTAGAGCTTTAAAACTATCCTCAACAACCACACACCACCATCTGGATTCATAGCGTGTATGATTTAAGGTTGCAATGGCTGTGTGCTGATTGTTGTGCTGCAGATTCCCCCCTTAACGGTTGACATAATAAATGGATATGTATTCCGAATGCCTGGGTGAGTGGATTAATCAGCAAAGGTGTTACATTGTGTGAAATGCCACCATTAACCACAGTGGCTTAATGAGTGGATGAGGGAAAGGTCAATGATGTAAGGAGCAGTGGGGGGAGGATGCGCCGTTTGTTGTTATTTATTACAGTGAATCAATTGAGACCTTTCTGATGTGTAGTTCACTGGAACTTGTTTCTGCTGACAGTTTTTCTAAACTTTGAGCAACAGAAGTGGAGCAATCAACCTGTAAAAGTAACTAGGCCTAAGTTATGGGACATATCTGTTGTTGGCAATACTGACTACACAGTACAGTAGATTTCTAGGGGGTCATGATATTTAAAGGTCCCATATTTTACACCTTTTTTTTTTTTTTTTACACTTATTTGTTGTTTTAAGACCCAAAAACCATCTCAATGTAGTTTTACATCTCAATGTAATTTTACATCTCAATGTAGTTTTATATCTCTCAGGTTTCTCTCTGGATCTCTAGTAAAAACAGGTAAGCGAACCAATCAGAAGAGAGGAGGCTCTGAGCATCTCTTCTGATTGGCTGACAGTTTTCTGATTGACCGAATAAAAATATAGCAGATTTCAGGTAAACACTCAGAGAAACAAAACCTTGCAAGGTTGGATGGTGGGTCCAGGTGGGCGGGGCTTGGGGCATAACTGAGTGCAGTGACTGTGTGCATTTCTCTGTGGACTGAGGCTTTGATACTTTCACAGTATTAATATAGAACCTAGACCTGCTTGATAATCAAGAGACATGGAAATCTACCTTTATACTATATGGGACCTTTACAGCTGAATGTATGTGTGTTCAATTACTCAGTATCAGTCATTTAGAATACTGTATTTAAGAAGAAATTTCTAGTGTTTCACTCTAAATAATCATAGCTTTCAAACTGGTTTTAAAATTACTGTGTTCTTTGTTGGACAGACAGTGAACATGCTGCTGCAGTGTGACTGTTTCCCAGGCAGCCCTTACAGATTATGAGACTCATGGTGTTGCTTTTTATCACCACCCTATGTCAAAATAGCGATGGTTTATTGGAATGCTTTGTTTCTTGTGGCTGTTTTCATCTTGAGGACCTCTCTCTCTCTCTCTCTATCTCTCTCTCTCTCTCTCTCTCTCTCTCTCTCCTTTATTGACAATGGCTGCAGGATTAAGTGACTATGCAATTAAAGGGAAACTACAGCGTGAAACAGGATTTAGTCCATCTAAAGGAGTATGGGACCACCACACAGATGGTTTATGTAGTGCACTTGAACTGGGTTCAGTTATTCCCGTTCGGACTCCAATGTCAAAGCACTTTGAATTTCAAAAATGAATGATGTAATTTCAGTGACGTCCACCACATTCTGATAAGAGGACGGGGGAGGTTCGAATTTCCTGCCTTCCCCAAGTTATTCAGCTCAAGTGGAGCAAGCAGGCAGCGCTTTTGTTCTTACTTGTTTGCAAAGCCATAGTTGAGCTCAGTTCATGTCAACTTGTAGTTCTTTCTTACCCATGCATATACAGTAAATTAATCAGATGTCTGTCAATAGAATTAGCTGATTTCTTCCACAGTTCTACCCTGGCGAGCACCAGTAATAACTTGTTGTTGAGATTTTCCTCTCATTGTTTATGAGATCAAACTTTTGAGATTAAAATGAGTTGCATTTGAAGAGGAGAAATAAAAAGATTATTTTCTACCTTTTCCTTAAACCCACAGTAGTGGATTGACATTGTTATGATGCTCAAGCTTCTTTAAATTTTTATAGCTGTTTCACATCATTCTCTCAGAGGCCTCCAGTAATCAGTAATTCTGAGGAATAGAGCTGTTGATAGCACACTTTTCTACACCATTAAAGTCATTTCCTTCATTGTTTTACATGCTTTTGCAGTTTTAATATCAAACGAATCAACCCAGTGTTGCTGGGAAATGACATTGCCAATCATTTTCATTCAGCATAAGGCATACAGATGGTCCCCCCAGGTCTCCGCATGAAAAACTGCTGATTTGAGAGGAACGTCATGCTTAATTAATAGCAGCCGTAAACAGGAGTGCTTTCCATGCACAGACTGATATACGCCACCATTTGCCTCCCTTGCCAGCAGGGATGTTCGTCCCTGCACATCCAGAGCTTCCAAGCGTTATGGAAATTCAGGCACAACCTGCTCAAACACAGGATTAGTTTGTGATCTTTCACTGAGGACAGTCTCTCTTTTCATGTGACACTACCTTAATCCTCCCGCGACTGGAGTTCAGGCCGCTGAGACACCCCTATGGAAATGGGCTCTAATGACATTAGGGGTGAGCCTGAGGAAAACATAGGAGATGAAGGGCATGGGGTGGCAAAACCTGACACAGCTGCATAGAGATGTATAAAAACTGTTCAAGGATTTAATACTATAGTGAAGGAGCTGTGTGAGAACTCAGGTTCAGAGAGATAAATGTATATTGAGGATTAAATGCACTGATCCAACTGAGTTTTTAGTTCATCAGGCCCAGCCGTCCTTAAATAGATCTTAATTTGATGGCTCAGTGACGAGCAAGATTTCCCCCGCAGGCAGGCAGGCAAAAAACGATAGTCCAAACAGATGAAGAGGAGGTACAGCATGACCATGTACACAGCACTTAGTATGTATAGGGCATACCTATCAGAAAAGCAATTTTCACAATGCAGTATACCTCAGATGTTACGATACCCCC
>NW_019525301.1:1240041-1311890 GCF_002814215.2 Seriola lalandi dorsalis
GTGCAGTCAGAGATATAAATAGGGCATGGTTTTATTTCACTCTCATAAACATGCAGATTGATTAGGGTCATTTTCTGCTAGCCTGCCTCCATCCACCCAAGCCTTTCCCTCCATTAGTGATGAAAACCTAGATTTATTGCCACGTCTGTCACTTCCAGACCATAATTCACTGGTGCACTGGCTGCCTGTTTTTATGTAGATGAGCACTGGGAATAAGGTATATTAAAAGCATGTGTCTCTGTGTCCATAGGAGCGCGTACAGGTTGCCAATGGGGCGTTGTCAATCAGTCGCCTGACCCTGTCCGACATGGGAATGTACCAGTGTGTGGCCGGGAATAAGCATGGCGAGGTCTACTCCAACGCAGAGCTGCGAGTTATAGGTAAGACACTGGCTGTGTATGCGTGTGTGTGTTCCACGCATGCGTGCATACAGTATGTGCGTTGGCATGGAGACGTGTGCGCAGGCATACGTGTTTGTTTTCAAGTTTGCTCCGTCTTCTTCCTCTGCTCAATAGCGGCGGACGACCTCCGGCCTCTCTGTTATTGGCCACTAATTGAACAGCATTAATTAGAAGATGAATGCGTCCGGCTGACAGTGATGTATGCCAGAGCTGCTCTGTTCACCAGCCTCACCCATCTGCCCCGTCAAGCCTGTCACTCTCCACTCTGGGCTGGTAGCAGTTCCCATTCACTGTTCAACCCCCCAACGCGTGTCACCCTGATCATGTTGCCAAGCTCAAAAAGGATATTGAAAAAGAAAACGTCAGGGACAGTATCAGACAGTCGCAAACCTTTTTGAAAAGGTCACATATTTTTTAAGTGGTTTGTAGTGAGGGAAAGTTATCATGTTGGGATAATCACTTGTTGAAAAACTAAAGAACAAACTGTTTCTCTTTCCGCTGTGAAAAGAATGGCAAAGTGGCAAAAAAAATGTGGCAAAGAATCACATGCAGCCGGACTGAGAATAATAACAAGTTAAATGAATCTCATTAGCTCCTTAACATCAAATTTAGCTTTCTGATTACTAATTGTCCTGATCGTACATAATGTCATCTATTGTCTTTGAATAATCCATGGCAATAAGGCAGTGTATCAATGATCCTATTTTTTTTTTTTTTTGGGGAAAATGAGATAAATTAATATCAGATAAATAATCAGAGATATTATGGAGGAAAAGGGATGTGAGGCTTTTACAAACACTGGATTTTTACCATGCTGCGCTTGTCTCAGCTGTTGCCCCAGATTTCTCTCACAATCAACTGAGGAGCCAGACGCTGGTGAAGGTGGGAGGAGATGTGCTCATCGAGTGCAAGCCCAAGATGTCTCCTTGGGGTGTGATCTCTTGGCGGAAGGGCAGCGAACCACTCCGAGAAAGTAACAGGTAAAACAACATTTGCAAATTTTGTTCTGATTTTACCGCACTGTGAGGAAGGGCAGGACTGTTCCCTGCACGTGCTCTGATTACTTGAAGCCAGGTTCGGCTCCCTGGAGGTCATGTTCATGTGTATTAATACAGGCAACTTGCTCTCCCCAGCTGGTTGCAGCGTTGATGATGATGTCATCAGGGTTTGATGATGTCATCAGTTATCTTAGCACTGGCTTGAGGCTTAAATTATTTTAATTAACTAAAAGAAAAGTGGAAGTGTGTTTTGAAAGAAGAGGGTAGAGAGAGTCTAATGGAAGGCACTATCAAACTGCATTATGGGCAATGTAGGATGTAGTGTTCTGGAGCTTGACCCATATTAAAGACAAAAAGTCCAGATAACTCGGTCTCTGCTAGTTGTAATGTGACCATTCATTTTTAAAGTTGATAGGAGTGCAGTAGTAAATTGCTGTAATGCCTCTTTAAAACATACATTTTAAAGGGTAATTACACAAGTTTCTCTCATAAGTTTATTTAGAATGAGTGAAAGTGAAATATTGTCTTCATAGCAACAAGCTATATTGTAAAATCAGTAACAGCTTGGACTTACAACAGACCGATGCGGCCTAAAAGTTGAAATTTTTTTCACTTCATCTGTTGCTGTCACCAACAGGATTTAATTTACTTCTCAACTTCCATAATATCTCTCAGAATAATGAATTTGTAATGACAAGCTAGGTTTTGTATGATCCCTCTATTCATCTCACAAAAACACTGTGTCCATGTGCACCAGAAGGCCCCGGTCACTGTGGCATATTTTATAGCTGTATGTCCATGGAGAGATTTTGATGCAGTCCTCAGATGTTCTGTGAGAACACTCGCAGAACAGCTAAGAGGAAAAGCAGCATGAAGCCTAACTGAGTAATGGTTAATGGGGTTTGCCACGTTTTATCTCCAGCTCTTTAGTGGTGTCCAAACAGACCAGCTGCTGAGTAAATCCAAAGTGCTAATCAAGTACTTTTCACCTCAGTGGGGATGATAAAGGCTCCAGAAATCAAATTATTTGACTTCTGATACATTTCCAAGTTTCTGAGGAACAGAAGGCGGTCTTAGCGTCCTGCCACATTTGACCCCTGAGATGTGATGTGTGTGCTACATGTGGTAACTTTTGCCAGTGTGTGTGTGTGTGTGTGTGTGTGTATGTGTGTGTGTCTGTCTGTCTGGATGAAGTGTGAAGTCTGGCCCAGTAGCCTCATTGCAGACAGGGGTCACCCATTGGGTGTCACCACTCTAGCATGACTCCACTCTGACAGCAGGCCAGTGTGCACAGTGTCTTGCCAGGCTTTGCATGTACACAAAGCAGTGTTGTTGCTTGTCAAACAAAGTGGCGGGGAATTTGCATAGTGGTTTCGCTGCTGGTGCCCTTCACTCGCCCTGTGCCACTTCCATCACACATTTCAACCTCTCAGCGCCCGTGCCATTTTGATTCTGTTGTTTTAAATTCATAGTTTAGATCGATTTTACATTTGTCTTCGATGTGACATGAATTGATGCCCTGGTGAAGTGATAAATGAAATGGCGGTGTCTGTACCAATGTTAAACAGATGCTTTGTGATTCATCACTTTCAAATTCAAATCACTACATGTACTTGTCCCTCAGTCTTTCATATATATATAAATATATTTGTGTGTGTGTGTTTGTGTATATATATATATATATATATATATATATATATGTATATATAGGTAAAAAGAGGTAACAGTTTGCGGTGGTTGAAACATTTATATATCCTCCTTATCTGTAATTGTAATTATATTTCCCATATTCATGTCTGGAAGAATCTTGTAATGTCATTTCAGACACCCCTAAAATGGGCCGTACCATTTCAATAATAACCTTGACACCTTGTCTCGTCTGCCTGTCTCCTTCCCTTCAGTGACTCACGTCTCTGCTCCCATGTGTCACACAAGCAAATTGAGACACTGTAGGTAAATGTAAGTAGCAGTAGCTAAATATCTATATAGCTTGTTTCATACACTTTACTCTCTTAACCTTCTGAGTTTCCTAAATAGATTGTATTAAACATCTAAGGATGAACGTTAATGTTAGCTAATTTCTAACTTTAGCCTTAAATTACAGCTTAGCTAACTCATGTTACCTAGCTGATAGTGCGCCCTTCATTTACAGTGTTGGCTTGGTATTTCATCAAAATGTCATATATTGTCTATTTTTAGCAAATGCTGGTGCTCAGTCATGAGTAATGAGAAATTGGAGGATTGGTTGTTTTGACATCAATATAAAGTTTATTATTGTATTTGTTGTGGTGGTTTAGTCTTTTACCTTTTTGATATTAACTGTTATAATAGTCACCTCCTTTGTTTTCAGGACTTTTATCTGCTTGGGTAATTTAACAATATTAAAATGCATGTGTGCTGAAGGCCGAGTAATTGTAGTAGCAGTGGTGGAAAGTAATTAAGTACATTAAGTTCTTAAGTTCTGTACTTAAGTTCCATTTTGAGGTACTTTATTTAAGTATTTTCATTTTATGCTACTTTACATTTTCATTCCACTACATTACAGAGGGAAATATTGTAATTTCTACTCCACTACATTCATTTGACAGCTTTAGTTAAACAAGCAAGATACTGTATGAACTTTAACACTTGAGTTCACTGAAGCATGTATGTGCAGTACTTGGTTCTCTTTCACCCTGGAAAAAAACTTCACTCCCCTGAGTGTCATTGTGATTGCCGTTCACACTCTGAATCGCATGATGACCAACTGCTGTGATAAATAATGAATGATTCAAGATTTAAATCATTTAACTGTTATTAATTAATTACTTTTAAATAATTCAAATCAGAGAAATTATTTTTGTTGCAGGTATAACTGGTAGATAAATATACTGCAGTTGTTTAGTTTAGATCTTCAGTGAACAAAGAGCAGCGTCATTATGGACAATTAATAGATGGATTTCTCTAATGCTGTCTTTATTCTGGTCGTTTTAAAAGTCTGCTTGATGTTCAGAAATATGTTTTAATGCTTTCACTCAAACTAAATGAATGATATTTGGCTCTGGCCACCTGTGCTGCGCCAAAATTAAGAAGAAAGAGGCACAGATTTGAAATTAAAATTCAACACTCCCAGCTGTATTACATTAAAAGGAAATTTTTCTCCCATCATGCCAGAGTGTATTGCCAGCTACTGAGCGGAGTAACAGTTTACAGAGCTTGAAAACACATGCCAGAGCCTTTAAATGTGCTGATTACAGCTCCCTCTCACTCTCTTTTCTATTATCCCCCTTTCCTCTCATCTGTGACATACGCACATACACCCATGTGTTGTACAGCCATGCGATAAAACTGTTCAGCATCTGTCGTGGTAAATATTAAAACAGTTGTCTCTGCCCACTAATAGCTGTCCTGCCCTGTAGGGTCGAATGCAGCGTTGAGACTCATCCTGCTGTTTGTTTGGAAAATCTTTAGTGAAAGCACAGCACTGATGCAAATGAGTGAGTGTAAATGATGGTGCGTGGTTTCACACATCCGCTGTGTGATAAGCAAAACTGCTGCGTTTCTTGCTTGTTAATTTTTTTCTTTATATAATAAGTCCAGTGAAAAGATTGATATTTGTATGCATGTAGAGTCCGTGTATGTATGCATGTCTGAGCACGTCTGGTTGGTTATGCACCTGTACAGAAAGGTGCGAAATCATGAGAGGTAGCTGTGAACCCCTTTTGTTGAAGATTAATTGCCTTAATTGCGTTAGCACTCCACAGTGGCTCCTGCAGAAAGGGAACTAGTGTCACCAGCTGGGTAATCCATCTTCATAGCAGCAGCCCCCTTTTTTTCTGCAGAAGACCAGCGTAGGGAGGGGATGTCTTATCTACCCCAGACAACCCTGCAGGGACGAGGTTTAGATGACATCAGCTGGAACAAAGCAGCTGAGAGCGCAGAGCAGAGCAGGTCTTGCTGATGAGCGTGTAAGTGGGCCGTATCAGCCGTGGAGAGCAGCCCTAAAAAAAAAAAAAAAAAAATCACGCCATTTCAATATGTCACTGGCAGGAAGAAATCAAGTTTGCTAGGCCGCTCACTCCTGGACGCACAAACAACTGTCCTCTCACAAGCCGCCAGCGACACATGCTGACGTTCCGATGTTGCACCCTCCTTGCTCAAATGCTCAAGACCATGAGTGTTTATCTCTATCAGCTTTGGCACTCATGCAAATATTTATGCAGGATCTTTCAGTCTTTTGAAGACGGTGTTTGGGTGTGGCTGGGACAAATCCCGCCACTGTTGTTGTCAGGAGCTGTGATGCTGCAGCGTGTTTCCTCAGCTGCACAGTTTGCTTTGTTGTTTGTTTTGCATACTGTACTACTAAAGAAGAGGATAAGTTTTAGCTTTTTTTTTTAAATATGAGATTAATATAATAATATTATTAATAATATTTATTTATTTATTTATTTTTTTTTTTTTTTCCTTTTTGCATTCATACTCTGTTGCCTTCTTCTCTTACCCAAGCAGCTGATGGACAGTCACAAGTTTAGCAATCCATGGCAATTCCTTTTAATAAGCACAGTCCAAAAGGTCATACATCTAAAATAAATTAATGCTAAAAATGCTAAAAAATGTTATTGTACTGTGTGATTTTCTTTCTTACTAGGTTTTGAATCATGCCCCTCAAATAAGGTATTTAGAGTGGTGGTGGTACCTAGAAGGATTTAGTCCTTTGTGTATATTATAATTGCAGAGAGGAGACTGTACTAAGAACAAAGTACACCTGGCAAAATGTTGCCCAGTCTAAACTCCGGTTGGGCTCCATACATGCACAACACAGACACACAGTCTGTCAGAAATTTGTTTAATGTACTGAGTTATTTATTGAAAATCCCAAATACTTGTATAATGCAATAATGCTTTTTTCATTTAACAAAAACCATAAATAACCAGAAGACAAAACAATAAACACAGATCAAACTGAACACTAGGTCACACTATACAAACCTACCAGTGAACACAGACTCAACAATAAAATAATCAGGCTTGACAACCTAAATAAGATATCAAAGGGTTAAATAGATAAATAAATGAATAAGAAACCAAAACAATTATATTTTTGTTTTGGCTTGATTTATATATATTTTTTAATTCAACTTTATAATTTGAATGACATTTATCAAAGGATTTCAGATTCAGTAATAACTTGTGAACATCCTCTAAACTCTGGTGAGGATTCATTTTAAAAACATTTTTGACATTCAAAAAAGTCCAATAATTCTCTTCATAAATTTAAAACGAAAAACTTTTTGTGTTTGCCTAAAATCACTGCATATCACTAATACACTGCTGACAGTCTGCTCTGATGATCTATGTGACTTGAGTTGGAGAAGAAATAGTTCCGTGATGGGCTTGAAATGGGGCTGATGGTCCTTTAAGGTACCATAATGGTTTAGTGGTCACCACAATTTATTCTTCAGGCAGAAGCTGTGCTGTTTTTTTTTTTGTTTCTTTTTTATGTCTTTCAGCAGGTGATTTAAAGGAGCTGAGAATACTTCTATGTTTCATTCTTTATTTCTCCACTGATTTCAACCCAGGAACGGCTCTTAGCTTCTACTGCTACTACATACATTGAAATTGCGAACTATATGAAACTATGCACCGGTGTTAGCTATAGTAGCAGTCGCTGTGCACTTGGGAGTGTTACCGTTTGAGTGACATCTTTGAGAAAGGTGAGTTACAGGAAGCCTGTTGCCATAGTAACGTCTGTTCAAAGTTTTATCAGCTCCCTTTCTTACCCCCCAGATTAGTGGTTTCAAACAACTCCAGATGTGCAGTCCCACGGCACATAGAGAGAAACATAAAGGAAGGGCACTAGAAAAAAGTGGAGAAGTAGTAGCATATAAATAAAATGTCTCCCGAATATTAAAATTCAGATGTCACTTCTTGTCGTACTGCAGCTGTCGAGACCCTTCCAGGATTCCTGAGGAAGTTTTTACAGTTTAAGTGAAGTTCACTCTATTGAAATTGACATATCTTAAATGACCAGAGTTTATTCTTATTTGTTTTCTAAATTACAACTGAGCTTCAACTCTATGGGGTGTGTGATTCTTAATGAATATATGAGAAAAATTAGAGGGAGGCGGAAAGTTCCATATTCTTTCACCTTTTGTATTAAGCAGATAAGGTTAGGTCTTGATGCATTTACATCCAATAAAAACTTGTGCAAAAATAAAATGCACATTGCTGCCAAGTAATCTCACAGCATCCCATTGTCTATGTGGCCTGCTTGGCCTTTGATCAAAAAATAGCCTTTATTGGTTGGTTTGGTTGTGAAATGATAAGACAGAAAGACTAATCTTGTTGGGAAAAGGCTTCCCCTCCTCAGTGGCTTAAAGAGTCTAATTCAACACTGTCTTATTCTGTAAGTGCATTTATGGCGGCTCAGTGCAAACAAGCTGCTTCTTTCTCACACATTGCAAATAAATCACTGCTTATTCAGACAGTCAGTCGGGGCGGCCACGGGTTCCAGAAAACACGACAATTAGCAGGGCGTAGAAATGTTTACACCACTGTCGTCTGACCAGATGGCAGGAATTTCTGGCATCAGAGGCCAGAATGGTGATGGTCGTCTGCACGTCATGCATCAAAAAGGATTCAAAGAGAGTTTCCTGGTTACAGAAAAGTGAGCAGAATGTGTTTTTGATGAGATTTGAAGGTATGAGATTAAAATCAAAAATTATTTTAAAAGTATATATATGATGTTGTGTGTCATACAACATTAAATTGGCCATGTTTCACTTATTTTGTCTTTTTCACACTTGATTTAACGATGACATTTTACCACGACGTATTCAGTTAACCCGATTAGTATCTGCTCTGTATGTTTTTCACTTCTCTGTGTTCTCAGTGACAATGTGGAATGTGTCTTTTAAGACTCTCAAGTATCATACAGGCCCAATTAAAGACACCCTGACTCTGAGATTACTCACACTTTCAGACTACTCCAGTTGTATTGTTATTAGTCAAAGAGCAGATAGTCCTTATCCTTGAAGCATTTGCTCTCATAAAAGTGAATCATGAAATATTTTAGCAGAATATAAATCCTTGTTCATCAGTCTCACACTCACACACTACACTTATAGGCTCTGAAAGGCGATCCAAGTAAATCTTTCTGGGATTTTTTTAGACCAGGCTTTTGTCTTTTTAAAGATCCTCTTCATCTCTGAAACTGATATTTTGTGGCTGATTGACAGAAGAATTTGTCCCCGGCCTGTTCCTGTGGTAAAGATGTGCATTTGTACTCATCAGGAATTCATTGAAACATGTTACACAAGGATAAACTGTTCCCGGTTACACTTGCCTGACTAAACACTTGGAGGGTTGATCAACTGTAAAAGTCACACTTTAAACAAACTTAAAGGAAGTTGTTACAAGCTACAAAGAACCCAATGCAACAGCTGGGCATAACCAAGCGGCAACCTCCGGGGCTGAAAGATTTCCTGCAGTTCCTCTAATGGCCACTCAATCGCCACAGACTCCAATGTTAAAATGCTGAAACTTTACAACGGAAATAAACATGATTACAGCCTGGTACAAAAAATGGTTTGGGCTAATTCCCCCTTCATGACAAATGTACAGGTGGTGAATTTTATATCACCCTCCTGTTTAAATTTAATTTGGGCTTAAAGTTATGCATGATTGTGGGCGTGCTGCTTTGAGTGACAGGTGGGTCAGGTGGGAGTTAGGCGGAGTCAGGAATTGCCAAGATGGCGATGGCCCACTCTGAGCTTCAAAACTGCTCTTCAGAAGCCTGTGGGTGACATCACGGATGCTACAACTTAACTTACAGTCTATGGGCATAACCATGGTGTTACAGTGGTCCTCTCTCTAGTCAAAAAAATAATCTGATATTGAGACCAAACACATCATGCTGGATGTGTACTTGTCATTCATCATGTCTTCATCTTCTTAGTATTTGTACATCAGACTTAAAGACAAATACAGTTACAGCTAAGACAAGTTTTAAAAACCTTTACTGTCAGTTCCCCTTGAAATACAGACAGCCATCATTCTTCTGGCTTTATCTCTCATTGCGCAGTGATTCCATGTTTAAAAGGTCCAAATTACACACACCCTTGTCATAAAGAAAACACTATCACAACTCAAAATGGCCACATCCGAGCAGCTTGACACGCTAATGGGCTAGCGGATTCAAAGTCGGCACAATTTACTTCGAGAAATCAAAACGCCGCTGGGAAATTGGCGTGGATGTCAGCCCCTGCTTCCTCACGTATTTCTTATTTTATCACTCGTCACAAATTGAGCTCAGATTTACACTTTGAGGCCTCCTTAATTCTGCTTTTTACTTTTGCCAAAACATTGACACACACACACATACACACACACACACACACACACACACACACACACACACACACACACACACACACTGAAGGAGCGAGTTGTGCCGCATGAATCAGCGAGCATGAGAAATTACTATCACAGGATGTGCTCTGACTCATTTCGTGCCTGCAGCATCTGCTAGGTATGTTTATAGCTTTAAGTGGTGTCTGTTAATGTCGGAGCTGTAGGTGCGAGTTTAACACGACAAGTTTTTCCGAGTGGCTCGCCGAGTTATAGTGAGACGACACAGGGGGCTTTCTGCATGTGGCGTGGATGTTGATTAGCCCATTAGTCTGTAGAGAACACTTGCTATAGCTGGATTGGCTAGATTCTGTCTGTAGTCATGACCCACTGGTACAACTGTCCCTCATGCATATTATATATCCCTCCTACATTGGCAGAGCAAATAAGCATGGCTGTCACGTAAATGAAGAGATGTCTCGCAGAGTGATCTCCATTTATAGGCCCATCTGCTCTGCCAGACGCACTCCAGAAAGAATCAGTGTCAGGAGAACACCAAAACTGCAGAGGAGGCATAGCGGCGAACTTTGCATTAATTTACTTATCGCACATCTTCCTATCTTTCTGTGATGCCTTTGTTCTGTTTCAAGGAGATTTTAATAAGAGTCTCATCAAATGTCTCAGGGCTTAATTTTATGAGGACTTGGAATTAATAAGCTCTGTATGGAAACAGGTGTATTAATAAAGGTGGTGATTAAATGATCTGTGTGAACGAACGGCCCAGAACTGCTATTTCAGTCTCCTCATTCTTCGGCTGCATGCTGTTATACTTATTAAAAACATTGTTTATCATGTTTAAATGTCACTTCACATTTTTTCTCATCAGATCTCTAATTTCCTCATCTGCTCCTAATTGAACATCTGCTGGTGAAGTGGAGTTCTGACTCTGTGGAGGTTAGCAGTGTGAGTGAGCAGTGCCGGGCCCGAATACTGACAGTTTATGTGCCCAGAAGGACTTATTTCATTACTTTGCCTTGAGGAAAGGTTTACTACCTGACAAGCCTGCCGTACAACAGCTGACTGGTGCTTTTCATTTTGTCTTTGCCTACACCTCTTCCACTCTGGCTGTAGCTTAAAAAAAAAGAAAAAAAGAAGAAGAAGTCAACGTGAATGAGCACAGTTTCCTCCTCGCCTGAGAACGGGAGCAAACTGAGGATTAGCGCTTTGCTGATCCCAGCAGCTGCAGACAACACCCGACACTGTTCAGAGGTGCCTACCAGAACACACATCCGCATAGCAGATTAAATGTTTTATTTATCCAAACATGTCACAGAGCTAGAGCTGCTCAGGAGGGGGAAATAATCTCATTGGTTGGTTTAAACCTCAGTGGGCAGCGCTAACAGCCTACATCTGTTTTGGAGGGAAGGCCAGGTAACAGCTAGCTTGATTTGAAGTAATAAAAGAGCATTTCAATGGTCAAAAGCATCTAATCATTAGTCTTTCATGGCTTTGGCATCAATGATGTTGGAAGGTGAGCAGGGTCGACAGAGTGAAGGGTAATGATGGCAGCTCAGACATGCTATTTGTTAGCAAGGGTGACTAATCTGACCATGACAGGGCAGCTACTACAGGCTAACTAGCCCACTCATATGACTTAAAATAGCTTGATTATATTTTAATAACAGTTAGCAAGATTTCAAGGATTCATAATACTGGCTTTTCTCCCTCCTTGTCTTTTCTCATGATGTGTCCAACCTTCGGCCGCGGGCTGCCCAGAAAGTCACTTCACCCCAGATGAATATGAATCACTAGTTTGATATATTTGTGGCTCTGAGCAGGGGGGGGGGACTGCACCATGTGTTTGACATGATGTGATCATCAGATAAATTTGGATTAGATAAACGAGGAGCGCACATTGCTCACTGTGGATTATCAACATTTGCCCGTATTAGAGACATATTTTATTTGTGCAATAGGAGATAAACATTTACTTCACTGAATCACCAAAATTAGATTTTTAGGCCATGCAGTTAGAGAATTGTGCTTTATTTTATCTATACAACATGGTAGATTGTTGTTGTGTTTTTTTTTTCCTTTATATACTTTAGATCTAAGTTTTGTTCAAGAGGCTTTAGAGTTTTGAGATGTGGTGAGTCACAGTGTCATCTAAACTCTCTCCACAGTTAACTGATTTGTCCAACTCATACCTGATCTGGGTCAGTTGACCGGTCACTGAACTCCTCCCTCGAGGCATGGCAGGGCTGTCAAGCTCTGGATTTCTCCACATGCTGAAGCAGTGTGCCTCGGACAGTGATAGTCCGCACATAAAGAGTCTGGACAGTCTGTCTTTTTGTTCAGCGCTGAACTGAAACTGAAAAGAGCAAGCTGCAAACTTTAGCATAATTATAATACTAGCACTTACTAGCCCACTGCAGTACAATATCAGTGCTGATTTAATTCCATGTCTTCTAAATGGATCATCAGCTGGTGCGGATGCTGACTTTTGCCTGAAACCTTCAGCCTCAGCCTCAATTTTTTAGCACGATATCATGTACATAGCCTTTAACAGGGTTTCAGTTTTTACATCAGTCATTTGAATTGTTAAGAAGTCGACCAGAGGCAGTATTTTCACCAAAAACTGGGCGCTAACATAGCTTAATTACCCAGCAACAGAATTTCAGATGTTAAATTGTGCGAGAAAGCTTGAGTTTAGTTTGTCATGTAGTCTTATACAGGTCTGCTAAAATGCATGACAGTAACAATTTTTTTTTAATGGTTTAAAAGGGTGTAACTGCATCCATGTGTCATTTACTAACAGGTGGCAAGAGGTTTAAAAATTTTATTTTAATTAAATCTGTCTTGAAATTTAGATAACTTACTTAATGCACACCTGGGTAAATATATATCCTTTTCTCAGATTGTAAAATAGTAATGGGAAATTCTACAGACAGACTGCTGATGGACAGATGATACATCAGTCATTGCTTTTCAGTCATGATCACAGGCATTAATTGATTTTCTTGTTGTATTTAGAGAGACCATCAAAATGATTAGTAGATCAATTCACCTTCCAGCCAACTCTCACATCCCACTGCATCACTCACAGTCGGGGTATATCCCTCCAACCATTAAGACTTCAGATTGTGTAGTCCTATAAATTTTCCATCGGTCAGACTGTACATTTGCTTAATTAGCAGTTTCTCCTTCTCTGGAGCAGGAGGGGGGAGGGGTTGTAAAGCTGCATGGATCTAGTGCTGACTGTCTAAACTCAAATAAATCTCAGACCAGAGATTTCTGAGATATTTGCTGAGATTAGGTCAGAACCCTCTTTACCCGTCTGCATGCCATGTACTGCTCGCCAGGATTATTTTTATCTGGAAGACTGTGGCTGATATCATTTTTCAAAGTGAGAATCCGCCAGCGCAGCATGAGTAATCCATCTTGGTTCCTCTGACAATTTCCTGCGGAACATGTGTGTGCTCTTTATTCCTGAAGGGATACCTCAGCACATAAGCAGAGATGAATATCTCTGGAAGGGGAATAAACCAGGAGAACAGTTTGTGATTAAAGGAATCCTCTGGAAGTACATACAGAAACCCCTGTGCAGCCCGCGCTGATAAACTCCCTCTACTTGCGACGCAATTACCAACACAATCACATCATGTTCCACAGACGGGAGTTAAGATGTTCTCAATCAGCCTGCTTCATTAAGACACCTTCCTATAAAAAAATGCACTTTTACACAACATTTATTTTGAGAAGGTTCATTTGCACCGTGGTCCTTAGACAGTAGATAATGTGTGTGCACGTGTGCATGTGTGAGAGAGAGTGTGAGGGAGAAAAAACTGTTTGTTTTTTTTTCATCATAGGCACGCCTGGGGACATTATGTCATCCTGAGCACTTTCTCCCTTTATTTTTGAGGTGAAACCAAATACCAAAATGTGTTGTACATTTAATTTCATTTATCTCAGCATTATGAATATTGAGGCTTAACTTTTCTTGTTATTTAGAAAATAAATCTAGTAACCAATTCCTGGAATAGAAAATCCAATATTCAAATGGTCTAACAAACAGTACCAAGGGCTGTTAGTATTATAATTCAGTACACAAGTGTACAATGCCTGCCGTATCTATCAAAAAAGTAATAATAATGAAAAAAATAAAAATAAATAATCTGAGCTGTTGAGGCTATGGGGAAGAACTTGCCATTTCCCTGCTCACATTATGGTAATACACACTGGCGCAGTAGCAGTAGTGTGCATTTCATAGAGTAAGAGATTAATACTTGCGTCGCAGCCCAGCACCCCTGTCCCCTGGCCGTGTTTTTATAAAGCAGCCATATTGCCAAAGAGGCTTTAATGCTAGCGAGTGCCCTGGAGACAAGTGTCAATACACAGTGAGCCAAAAGGAAAAGTCATTTCAAGTATTGCCTGCAACTTAACTCCACTCGTAATGTAGCCGAATACACAAAAAACACACATAGCCCTACTTTTAGCTGCAGAGCTTGGCTTTGTTGAGACTTGAATGAGTGCATATTCTGTGTCAATCATTCTTAATCAGCTGCTCTGTCTTAAAGCAAGAGCTCCATGCAGCAGTCGTCGCAAAGGCACTTGTTATATTGTTGTTGAGCTTTGACTGACACCTCCAAAAGATCCCCGTCAGACTGGCATTTTCCACACGATTGATCATAAGGTAGAGTGCTCTCTCACCACTCAGAGACTGGTAAAGTAAACTGTAATTGAGCTGCCTAATAACTTCTAACACTGAGGGTGTGATTTGTGCTCCTTTTTTCGGCTGCCAGGCATTTTTAATGTGATCAGCACTGACTCGCTGGTGTATTGAAAGCACAACTCCTATTTTTTTTGTTTCTGCAAAATTCAAACCTCCACAACTTTTCAGATTCAACACATTGGTTGCTAACTCTCCAATAAGACATAAGTAGTCAGATGTAAGAGAAAATCTTGTCATACAGTGTCTCATACAGCTTTATGGTACTGCAGTCATTTATTTAGTTCCATTTTTGGACCTGCCTGCTTCCATAGTTGTAGAAAATAAATAGTGATAGTTAGCAAATCAGGGCTAAATTTGAATTCACTAGTGTCGTGGAATGCTTTTGATATTTTTATTGATCATTTTTTTTTAATATATTTTAAGTTTTTTTCAAAGACTCTTTTGGCTGAGAATACAAGTAAGCTACACAGCAGGCAGGTTTACAGTTAAACAAGCATGATACATGCTAAGTCTACAGCCAAAGCTAGCAGCTCTGTGAGGTTCTACATAGACATAGGCTAATGGTGCTTTGAGCTAATTGCTAATGTTAGCGTGCTAAAATTCTGGCACAAGCACAATGACAAAAAAAAACATCAACAGCTGTTGTTTAGAAGGTATAATGTTTATCATGATATTTGAGTACGCTTAGCTTGCTAACATTTGTTAAATAGCGTTAAACAAAAAGCACAGCTAAGGCTAATGGGAATGATTTGTTTTTTAGAGAAATTTTGACCTATAGCAGCCCTAGATGAAATGTCAGGGGATCATCAAAGTTATTAAGGGACTGACCGACGGACTAGATAGATATTTTTAAAGTTTGATAGCGTGATAAAGTGTTTTGCGAGGGGTTTTGTTTGGTTGACTCTGCCACATTCAAATTTCGTCAGACCTGACTTTACATTTCAAATCAGTTCATCATGTCCTATGATGGGGCCCTGTGGTAATGCTCTGAACATTTGCTGCAGCTAATGATCCATGTGACAAGGTGAGAGTCATTGGAACAGGTTTGAGTACAGCAAAAATCTATATCAATTACACCTATATCGGAGAATTGTCAAAAGTAAATGCCCAGGTGTCCCTGTTTCACCAGCGTCAGCCAATCGCTTTGTTGGCTCAAAGAACAACAACAAAAAAAAAAAGAACATTCCTTCATTGTGGTCTCTAATTGACCGTTAACCTTGATGTTGACAACTTCACAAGAAAATAGAAGGCACATTCGTTTAGTCATGACGCTGCATAAAGCAGGTATCTGAGAAGTCGTACTGCAGTTGCATCGTGCTCGGCAGGTTTTAGCGTCCTGGGTCTACGCTGCACAGCTGGGCTTGATTTATGCCGCTGACAAGGCCGTTTCTCTCCAGCACAGCACACTGTGGGGAACCTTAGGAGAGACAGCCTTTCAATTTATCTCAGTCTGCCCCTCCCCCCTCTGCACTTCAGGGTTTTTAAAGCAGTCAAGAGCATAGATCAACACCTGAAGTTAGGTCCCACCCCTTGTCCCGACTCAGAGGATATGGTGACCTCGCCTCTTTTCTCAGCACACTCGCCACATTACAGCCTCTCGCCTCCAGCGCTGTTAGCAACACTGTCGTTTTGATACAATTATGATTAGAAACATCACCTGCGGGTAGGTGGATGATGGTCAGCGGAAATAGTAACACACAGACCTCACCTTATCTGTGAGCTCACCGCGGCGGGCAAACACAATATCAAACACATCCCCTGCAGTACTTTTTTCACACTTACTTTTTCCATTTAGTTAACTGGTATTTGGGAAGTGAGTTAAGCAAGCTGTCTGTGCACTGGGGCAATAATCTGTGTATAGAGGGCCTTAGCTGAGACTAATTATTTGCTGAAATCACCATAAGCTTGTGACGATCTCTTTTCCTGTGGCCACATGGCTGAGTAATTCCACTGATAGAATCTTAACCCCTATTTTCACAAGCTGTTTTATTTACCCTATTAATTAAGTAGAGATGCACACAGGCCTCCACCCTGCAGTCATGCCACCAATCAGCCATGACGTCTCAGAGTCACTAGAGTATTCATGAACAGTCCTGTTTAGGACTCTCAAATCAGAGTCTGAGCTGTGATTACGCATATTGTTTGCATGTTGAATTTTTATGAGTGCCCTCCTATTCTTGGACGACATTAGCCAGTTAGTGTGTTCATGTAGAAAGAAAGCTAACATGATTTCACTCCCTGCTTGCTGCCATTAGAAAACACGCTCCACATTCTAAGCCCACACTTGGTTCAAAGCCACTGCTCTCAATGTGAAATTTTGTGACTCATTATTTGGATTGTGACAGTTTCCACTCACAATGTAGAGTTTATCAAACAGATCAAAGACAAAATATGTCTGAATCAAACATCAAAACAAGGCTTTCAAGTGTCTTTTTGATTTGCAAGGAAGCTTACAAAAAGGCAACGTCTGCATCTGTTAACAGTGTCTCAAAGAGAATGTAAGGAAATAACAAAAACAGGCTTTTACTTTGGACTAGGCTCTTTCCTGCGATTTCCACTTCACAGTGCCCATGATAGCTGCTCTGTGACTGATGTTATTTGTCTCTTTCATCTTGTCACAGAGCGGGGAGGATCAACACTGTACAGCCCCTGTCCTCAGAGGCTTGATCTCATCCAAAATACACACCTGTGTTTTTTTTGGATTACACGAGTGCATTCGGCCGTCTAGCTGTGCTCAAAATAATTGCCTCCTTTTAGGAGAATTATTGCCATGTCCATTAAACCTGTGTGAGGCACGGATGAAAGGAGTGGCACTTGTGTTCATCTCACCTGTGAATTATTGATACCTGCCCCTCCGCTGGCCCCCCTCGGGATGGAGGTGGGAAATGTCTCCTCATATAATGGGCACGCTGCGCAGACATGTTGTCGAGGCTTTGGCAGAGAGGAGAGAAGACAGGAGCAAAACCGAAATGTGTTAATAGTAAGCCCCCCCCCCATCTCTTATTCACCACCGCTGTGTCTCAGTTGACTTCTACTGTATTTGACCTCATCTGTGCTTCCATTAGCTTCAGACTGAAAATGCCGAACACTTATGCAGACACCCCGCTCTGCTCCTCTTACTTTAATGTCAGTGAAAGAGGAAGTGCCTCCCCAGTCTTTCATATGAAGCTGCAGAGACGGCAGACGATGCGGTGAATGGCTGAGAACAGTCTGGGCTCCACGGGGGGGCTACTGAGGATTTAACTCCCTCTAAGAGCCATTGTGCTCGCATGCAGCACCACTTGTTAGCTCTCCACAGAGCCTACTCTTACAAGATGCATGGTGCATGAGTCACATGATAGCTATTTTGTGCGTGAGGATATGGGATTGTGGGTACACAGAACGTAGTGCACAAATGCAGGTATTTAGTTATGTTGAGGTATGGCTGTGAGGCTCGCGCTGGCTGACTTGAACTGGGTCAGAGCTCGTTCTAGTTCAAATAATGTGTTTTCACTCTCACTCAGTACACTAGTTAATTGATAGTAGATGCATATGTGGAAAAAAACAGCACTGTAATGCAGAAGTATTAGCTGTATTTCACTTCTTTTTTCTTTAGATAATGTGACTCATGAGACTAAACTTGCTATACACACAGGATGCCAGCAATGTAATGTAATTAATGGATGGCAGTTGCTTTAATTGTGCTTACTCTGCTTAGGGTTATGGTCTTGTTGTAGGACCGTGGTGCCATTTAATGGGCAGTTTTCCTACATATTTATCAGCCTCCAGGTTTATTGTCATTAACTGTGGGCCCTCCCTTACAGCGATATATGCCCCTCATGTAACTGATGGTCACTACTGGCTACTTTGCATTCAGCACTTTTTCTCTACAGCCTCATATAAACCAAGAAGTCTTCACTCAGCAGCACCATGTGGTTTCAGAGGTAGACTCCTTTATACTAACTGTCTCTGCAGTTTCTTATCACATCCACCACTTGAAAAAGAGTCAATGAAAACAGTGAAGCACTGGGAAAATATAACACTGTGTCACACTGTATCAGGCGCATTTCACAAGTACATCCAGTTAAATGTATCACTGGTGCAAAACCAAACAGCCTGCGCAACTAACAACAGTGAAAGCTGATGAACCGTTTGTCTGTGTCATGTGTCATTTAGACTTCTACTCTTCTTCTCTGTTTGAGCTCAGACCCCATCATCAATTATTTCTAACTGTCAAATAGCAGTTCAATCAATCAAAAGCAGTAAAGGAAGTTTCAGCTGATTTGAGGAGGTGACATCAGTCTAGATCGTTAGATCCACACAGTATGTTACTTTGAATTCGGGCCTAGTAAGAATCTGAATACAATAGTGACAGATTGTTTTAATTGGTGTTTTACATTTATGTCAGTTACAGAGGGTTAAGGAGCAGCCAATAATCTCACATTTACTTTTCCTTTCTATTAAAGTTATTATAAAAATATACTATAGCAAAAGCTTTTCTGAAACCTTAAAACCCCTATAATCAATGGTTTTATAATAACAATAGATCACATGACTAGTTAAGTAACAGGGGTTGCTCTTAGTGATGAACTCAGAATATTACCCGATTCTTCGGTGCATTATAACGTCTTTCAGCTCGTGTAGCAACCTCACTATTTATAATTGCTTTCATAGTGACATAGTGACGTTTTCAGGCCACAAACAGCTTTCAGCAAAAAAGCTCTCGGATATATAGACTAGCTGCCCAGCATAGTAGACAGAAGAAGTTAGCAACTAGATGGTGAACATGGTGGAATATTTCCCTTAGCAGTTGGTTTAAACCAAAAACAGAGCTAAAAGAAGAGTGGATATTAGACTTATATTTGCCAGTTGGCTTCTTAGTTTAGACTTGTACTGTTAAACATCTGATAAGAGATGAAAACAAACAAAAGAAGAATTGTTACATGGAGTAATATTTTGCCACCCAGTGTCACAGCAACAAACTATGAACATGACTTTAACATTCACGGTTGATATGGTGAAAATTTTACCTATTTTATAGATACTGCAGACGTGGAGCAACACTGGCATTTATTTGTAGTTGCAGTTCTGGTCACATCATGAATGTAAGTTTTTAGCTCTGTTTTGGTCTCTACCGACCCCTGAAGAATATATTTGGCTCTTTAGCTGCTGAATGCTTCGCTATGTTCGAGAGCTACTCGCTAAGTATGCGTGGCTGTTCTTTGGTGCTGTGAAAGTAGTGAACAGTGGGTTTTGCTTAAAACAGCTGAAGACGACACTAATGAGAGCAGTGAGAGTGAACCAGCACAGTAGAGCTGTGGACCTTAAAAACCAAAACAATTAGCTGCATGATGCTAAAGCTCTCTGCAGAGCTGAGGGAAACTGTAGAGTTGGGTGATGACTCTCTGGGGGTTGTTCACTACAAGTGGCACCAACCCCATTACTCATTGTCATTTGATTCATTGTAAATCTCAAAATATCCACTGGTGCAGCTTGAAGTGTTTGTGCACATGTCTGCATAGGTCTGGAATAACACATGTGCCTCTGTGTATGTCTGTATATAAAGATCTCTCCCTTTAGTTAAATGTGTGGTTTGCTTGAATCTATAAAACCCTCTCTGCCATCTAACAGTGGATGAGTCTGTTCACTGTGACTCCTTTGACTCACAGGTGAACTCATTCATAGGTGAAAACAGCAATTTACTGGCCACACATCATTTTCTCCCCCTCACAATCAGGCTGACGCCATTTCATATTTACAGTGTGCACATTCAGCAGAGCATTTCAGATAATTAAAATTCAGCCTTCTTGTGTTGGTCCACCCTTGATTTCCCACAGTACCTTGGTTTCAAGGGCACAATTTCCATGTTTGCTTGTTATTTAGAAAATGTGAAGTTTTGTTAAGGCCTTTTGACCTTTCTTGAAGCACTCGTGGCCACTGTGTAAAGGGCATGAAGCCACCGTTGTCCTAGATATCTTGAAGTCATGTTCTGAATTAATCAGCCCTGAAAATACAATCCTATTTCTCATCGTCATCTGCAAAGAAGCAGGACTTAATAAGAGATACTGAGAAATGTTCTCTGCTCTGTATTAGTCACGTATTTTTGCTTATGTCAGCCCCAACTCTTACATTGTATGCAGCATTTCTTACTAACAGTGCAAGCCAACAGTAATATAAATAATTTGCTTTTTTTAACCACAGGGTCTCGATTCTCAACAACGGGAACCTTCGGATATGGAATGCAACCAAATCCGACGCAGGTCTCTACACCTGTGTGGCAAGAAACCAGTTTGGCGTGGCGAGCAGCACAGGAAGTGTCACAGTTAAAGGTATTTCCTATTCCCTCTTTAAATTTCATCACTGTCTCTTTTACAGCTCAGTCAGCAGGGACCCTGACCAATAAAGTACTGGACACCTTTTTCAAATGCATGTTTTTCACTCTGGCAGCACGCAGAGTTGCTTGATATTTCATTCTGCTCCTTGAAAAACTAACTGATGTTTTCGATTTCATAAATAAAAAATGACCACCATAGAGAAGAAGGAGCGATTTCTGAGGCATCTGACCACCTCGCTCCATCTTCTGGTAAGTCATGAGAAGCTGGGGTTTTTATTTATTTTTATTTTTTTCTTCTTTCCTCTGTACTGTCATTACTACAGAGACAGAAACACCTCGGTTGCTATGTCTGTTTGCAGAGGTGTTGAAAACATTCAGCTCACTGCCGCCGGTACTGTCAAAGGATATGCTGTGTGAAAAAGGCCTGGTGTTGTTAGATCATCTGGGCTGGGGATTGCATTTCTGCTCTGGTGCTGTGACTTATTATACTTCATTAAAAATGAATGTGAGCTGGGTATAAAGTGCTGTGCATTGAGTGGCTTTATTCTGTGCACACTGCTGTTTTTCTGTCCTGTTTCCACAGGGGGATAGTGTTCTCACCTCCTTCCTGGGGGATTTGCTGACTTATTCAGCGAACTATACCCTCACTGTGACCCCCTTTTCACGGAGGTTGCATGGTTCATTTGTGTTATTGTTGTTTGTTCTGCCTTGATCTTCCTTGTCAGCTGGCTTGTGAAGATTTATAGAACTATTGATCTTCAGTATATCGGCCTTAGGGAGAAAAGTTCATGTCTCATATTTCACAAGCTTTGGTATGGATTTATATTGAATGTTTATATGTATATTTCAACAGATTGATGGAACAATCCTACCAAATATTTTCGACAAATCAGAGAGCTGCAATTGCATTTCTTCAGTTTCACCACAAGCAGAATATTCTGAGATGTTAAGACGCTGCGGGCAAGATTGTGCTCCGCAGATTCACTCAGCACATGTATGCACGTATGCTCATGTGAACGTGCAGCACACACTCATCGTTTGTCTGTGCCGCTCTGAACCTTTCACCTGGTAGAGGATGAACTGCACTGGTCAGAAAAAAAAAAAAAAACTAATAAAGTGGTGACAAAATCCTTCCAGTTCCCCAGACTTTATGATGAAAAATGTTTTGGTGTTTTCCCCTTCTCTCTGAAGTTAAATCATTTTTTATAAAGTCTAGAAGACAAAGCTTCTCCTTCTTCTTCTTCTACTGTAGTTTATGATTTTTGCTCAAAAGTTCAATCCATTTAATTGTCTTTTTTCAGCAAGTTAGCGATCTGTAAAATCCCTTGAAATGCCACGTCAACACAACAGCAGTCTACTAAAATATCAGTAGATTTTTTTTTTCTCTAAGGGGTTGCTATAGAAACCTGGATTAATTGACTTTTATTTAGCCCTGCAGGCTAGTTTTTGATAGATTGAATACTTTGAAAAACATTGATTAATGTCAATGTGAATAACAGCAAGAGAAATGTCCAATACTGTACCTACACAGTAATTCCCCCTTTTTTTTTTTTTTTTTTTTTTTTTTTTAAAAAAACTCTGTGCCAACTCTGTCTTCTGTAAATCACTATCAAGGCATGTTTCCTTTTTGTGTTGAATTATAAAAGACAGATTTCATATATTATGAATGCTTGAAAGTCAGCAGCAGTCAAGAATGTGGGGAGAGCTTTAAGTGCACCTTGCAGCTGATTTACACTGATGCATCACTGTGCCTCCCACTTTCTTTCTCACTTTCTACAAAAATGATCAGTAACCATTTGCATTTTGTGTTTTTCTAACTGCAGTGAGATTTTAAAGCGCAGAGCTCGATTTGAAGACATAATAAAGACACTGGACCTGCCTTTTACCCATTTATCACACATGGTGTAAATCATACAGAACCCCCCTCCCAAGCCGAGCGGGGGGGGGGCAGTGAAACCTGCTGCTGTAGTTTCAGGTCGATGGCCTGTATGTGATTTTCCAATCAAGCTGCAAGGAAACACACCCTCATATGAATGTCATCTCAGCATAAACAGACAGCGCCCTTATCCACTTATTATTCTTGTGAAAGGGAATACAGATTTTATTTGACACCTTCTCTCACTCGCTTCCTTTCCATCATCATACGTTAAAGCTGTTTTCTGTAGCTGATGTACAAATGTTCCTGTATATGATCTTGTGCCTTTCTGTCACAGTCAATATTGTTTAGAAAATGGGATGGGGTAATTTACATGCACTATTTCATTGAGGATTGGAAACCTGTTTAGCGGGGAGAAATTTGTGTTGCGGGAGCGGCCCTTATGGGAGATGACAGTAGTTTATTCAAATTGACTTTGGTGATATGAATGCTGAAAAATACCTGTCAAAAACCATTCGGTGTCTCCTGCTGCGAATAAGCCACCTAGCAAACAGCGCAGGAGCAGTCACAACAGATGAGCCCTGTTAATGTCCCCATTATTCCAACACTGGGGGGATATTAGCAGATTAATTGCACTTGATTATAGATGTCCTCCCTGAATTTTGATTACACTGGAGATGAGCCGTTGCAATTAGGGTTGCCTCCGATCATTACAGATGGTCAGTGAACTCAAAACTTCGAAGATCATACTGTGTTCACTTCTGGTTGCCTCTGAAAACCCTGAAGGCAATTCATCTTCCAACACTGTGACACATCATAGCAACCCTCTGCTTTGGAGGTGCGTATCACAGTGACAGAGTTGTATTGAAAGGTCCAGTTTTATACTTTACTGCTGTTTTTATACACGTAAGAAGATACAGTGTATTTGTGGTTTTAAATACTGACATTTGTACCGAGAACAGGGTGATATGTGTCGGTCTCAGAGTCTCTCTTCTGACTGATTGTTTTTTCACCGACGCACGGCCAGGCTAACCACAGGTAACAGATTGTAGCCTACTGCTCTACCTTGAATAAACCTCACCTGCAGATGCAATTGGCAAATATCAGTCAGCACTGAAATGAGCTGAACGGATGGTCAAAGTCAGACTAAGATGCTTTAGTATTTCAGAAAAACTAAACTAACAATACTACCATTTGGATGGCTGTGCAATGATATTGTGGCTTCCTGATGTCCAACGATTGTGCAGCATTTCCTCGGCATCTTTGTCTTGCGAGGAGCATGGCTGAGGGTGGTGACTGTATAGTTGGGGCATCACAAAGTTATGGAAGTCCTGACGGCTCGTTTTAAGGCACATTTTGTGAATACGGGCTGTGTGAGTTTCTCCCTGGACTGAGTGTTTTGATTCTGTAAAGTACCTAGACCTGGTTTATAATCATAAAAGACATGGAAATATCACTTTCTACAATATGCGACCTTTAAGGTATTTGACCCTTTTCATCCATGCTACAGTTGGAGCATGACTCTCATGTCTCCCACTTTGGTCCAGACTAAAATATCTCAACCTCTATTGGACAGACTGCCATGACATTTTGTTCAGACATTAATGATCACCAGAGGATGAATTTACTTTTCATCGAGCGCCATCATAAGGTCAAAATTTGAATTTGTCCAATACATTGGTTTATGACCAAATACGGGCAAAATTAATTATATTCCCACAAGCCTCAGATTGTACTTTCTGTTTAGTGCTAATTAGCTAACAATAACATGCTAAGGCCCCTTTAAACTGTGTGAATTTGGACTATGTGAGATGAAATTTGACAACTGTGAGAGAGACATTGTAAAATCTTTTGTCTTCAGTCCAACACAATAATGTTCGATCGCACTCGGATACATGTCAATTTGAAGGTTTGGCAACCTGTAAAAAATTCAGAAATTTAGGACCAAATTCTCACAATGTGACTGCTGCCACGAAACACATTTACAAAGCAACCAAGTAGTGTATGACGTGAAATGATACAAAATACTTTGGCCAGCACAACATTTCTCAAGTGCCATTTTTAGATAGGTGTAGGGAAAAATGAAATACTCGCACACAATGATGTGAACAAGAGGTTTGCAGGACCTTGCAGAGCTGAAGACTGCTGCATTTTCCAAACATAAAGAGCTGTGCAGATGAATTAATATCCTTGTGCTGCACTCATCACGTAGCTTGGCATGACTAATATTATGACTAAGACTTTATTAAACTCATCTCACCCATGACTTGCAATGAACTTACACAATCTTGTTGTCATACAATCTAAAGGTGCCTTAAGACGGTGAGCAAGGCAGACATACAGTACGTGATAAAAATCAACATCTTATCTCTGTCATTGTGAGCAAGTTAGCACGCTGATATTAGCATGTTAGCTCAGAGCAACACAGTGTCTGAGTGCAGCCTCACAGAGCCACTGGCATGCCTGTAGACTCTCAGATTTGTTAGATAAAAAGGATTTTCTGGGATCACATGAGATTTATTCTGAACTCAGTCTGAAAAGATGGCGCTGATCAATGTCTTTGACAGTTTTGGGCTTTTGGTGGTTGAAGACAAAGGATAAATCATCTGATTAGTTGACCCGCAGCTCTTTTCGACACTGGAGAGGAGAAACAGTCATGAAAATTATTTTAGTTTTATACCAAGCTCTGGGAGGTATTTTTCCAAGCAAAACCCCTTTTGTCCATGTTGAATGGCAGCGACTGTGTGAAACAAATGTGATGTGTGATTCCTGACAGCCATATAGAAAAATAATGAGCAGCCATCTGTCAGTGATCACCAGCAGGTTGCTACAGATGTGCCACAGCACAGCATATGAATACAGCATTGAGAGCATTGTATTGTATGTGCCGAGCAATGTAGACAAGATTTTCCCTGCTATTGCAGTTTGTCCTTGGGAGACCTATGGAGAAATAAGTTGTATTTAAAAAAGCCGTGTCAGAGGAGCTTGTGATCTGCTGATGAAAGCGTTCTTCTTGGTTTGTTGATTTGAAAGGCGGGGGGGGGGGGGGTAAAGTTAGGAGTTGGATGATTTCTTTTTATAACGGTCACCACATTTTTTGTTCCAAATGACCTGAGAGATTGCTCCGAGGATTGGAGGGCTTCCTCAGCAACGTGGAATGAGATGCATAATGTTACAGCGATTTACCTTTAAATACATGCTATGAACCAAAGCCCTGTTAGATTTTGCAGATCCTTTTTAGAGGCGGCTTTTGACCTGCCAGAGACAAACCATTTCCTTTACAAGTTTGTGTTTGTCTTGAACCGACATGCCTCCGGATCCACACACGAGTCTCAGATTGAAGCACTCAGTTTGAAGGGTGAGGGTGAGGCACTGCTCTGGTAAATTTGTTTTTAAAATTCCCGGATCACTTCGCCTGTGGCTCTTCCATGCCCTACTCTATGCATTATTCAATCTCACATCACTCACCTTGTGTGAAAAACTATAGAGTGTATAGACACTCAAGGAGAATACATGCTTACACATTACAGTTTTAGACCACTGAAGCTGGGCGGGACTGTCCGCAGGGGGGTTGGAGGGGGGAGGGTGTTGAGCATTATTCATGAAGGGCTGCTGTTTGTGAGACGAAGACTGGTGAAACTGGCCATGTGAGGCGTGACAGTACATCTCGGAGAGGAGCAGGAAGTCATTTGGTAACCATTAGCTCGCGCTCTCTCCTGGTCGGCCATATGTTATTGTTGCACAGCTCCTCTGTGTGTTCCCACCGTAAACCTGTGTCAATAAGTCATCTGTTTGGCTACATTAGGTGTCTGGGGTCCTACACTTCCTTCCGTTCCTTTGCTGTAATAGTAGCACTGTGATTGTTGTTGCTGTTTAACAGCAGCGGTTCAACTACATGTTGCTTAAATAATAAAAGATTCATCCAGTTCTTGTTTATTTGAGCATAAAACAGTGCAGAGGATAATGAGACCTTATAAAGTTTTTCTTTTGTTTTTTTTCAACATTCAAATGCCACTTGGCTTAAATATAGATCTCATGTAGGTTGTTAGTTCAAACATCGATGTTGACATATTCGTGACTAATGTTGTCTTACAGTGGCAGGAGTCATCTCTTTCCTCTTTAAGTAAGGCACATTAGTAAATGGAAGTATTGTGACTATGTTCTACTGTTCTGTTGTAAAATGTCTCAGAGGGGGGGGGGGGGGGGGGGGGGTTAGTGTTCGGCTCAACAAAGCACATGAGGCCGCAGCAATGTTTCCCTATCTTTAGCCATGACAACAATCCTCCGCTGACCTTCACCAAGTAATGTTAGTTACCTAAACCAACCAGACCTGAAAGCAGAAGTCTGGTCTTTTAACAAGTATCGTGTGTGTATCATCCAAAGCCTGTATTTTTGATTGGTCTCAGTTTCTGCTGAGGCAGCAGATGGTCGGGTCATAGTTTGGTGTCAACAGCATGAATTCATGAACCCAACCTGCTTTGTGTCAACCGTCCAGGCTGGTGGTGGTGGAGTAATGCTTACCTGCCAACATTTAGACTTCAAAATAAAGATATATATATCTTTCCTGGATGATGGAGGGTGTCAGTGGGGGAGTGCAGCAGCTTGGGGTTCAAGTAAATGATAACATATATACATAATGAACACACAACAAGATTCATTTGAATTTTTAATAATTGTGAATTAATTAACATTTAGCATTAGATAAACATTAGATGACAGGTTTAGTTAAACTTGTAAACGTAACAACTATTAATTACTTCCACAGTTGAATGTCACACATGCTGCACACACCACTTGAATCGGGGCTTTGTGTTGCCAGACTGTGGTAACAGATGTGTTGAATTTGTATGTATGTGTGTGGATCAGAAAAAAACATAAAAAACATATGAATGAGGATTTATAATAATATATAATTTAAAATAAAGGTTGTGGGACATGAAAATTATGTCAGATTCCCGGGAACAACAAAAAAACAAGAGAGGGCCGAGAGATTACCTTGAAATACAAGAGACTGTTGGCAGGTATGGGAATGTTTTCTTGGCACACTTTGGGCCCCTTAATACCAATCAATCATGGTTTGAATGCTGCAGATTATCTGACATTCCCTTATGGCCACAATTTACCATCTTCTAACAGCTACTTCAAGCAGGATAATGCTCCATGTTTCAAAGCAAAAGTCGCCTCAAACTGGTTTCAGGAACATGACAGTGAGTGAACTTCAGTGACCTCTCCAGTCACCAGATCTGAATCCAGTAGAACACCTCCGGGATGTGGTAGAACAGGAGATTGGCAGCCTGAATGTGCAGCTGACAAATCTGCAGAAATGATGTGAATCAATCTTGTCAACATGGAGCAGAATCCAACATCTTGTGGAATCCATGCCACGAAGAACTGAGGCTGTTTTGTGAGCAAAGACAGGAACAAATAAGCCTGTGGCAGAGGGCCACAGACAAGCTAGGGAAGTCAGAAAGTATTGAGAGATGGTGTAACACCTAGTTTGTACTGGTTCTTTGTTGAGAGAGATATAGAACATCACTAATATCACTCACCATATCCTTTAACTTTGACCAGGATCTTTATCAAACCTTAAACAAGTAGGTTTAGTTACCTAAACATAACTAGAACTCATGGCTGACCAGGATGAGGACTGAAGTCTCGCTAACATCAGTGTCATGACTTAATCTATACAAACAGGTTCACAAATGGCTTTGCAAATATACGTACCATATCCTCTGAATTGTGTTTTGATCAAAAACTTCACTTCTTCTTTATGGACAGTTTGTTTGTTTTTTCAGTCATGACAGCCAGCAGGAATGGGTTTAACAGTAAAGATACGAACATGAATGCTACAGCCAGAGTCAGTGAGTAAATCATTAATACATGGTATGTTAAAGATTATTCAAATCGTTCAAATTACAAAAGAGTCTCCATGTCAGTGCATTAGATGGAGTTCATTAGCCAACTAAACTATCATTCGTGAATGATATTGCACCTGGAACACTAGTTTTGAACTTATTAACTTTCATGTATATTTAATTCATGACACGCATTGGTTTGACGTTTGATTAATCCACGGTCTGTTATTCATAAACACTATGACAAGTAGAGCACTTTTGAATTTTTCTGCATCTTAAGTACAAACTGAAACACGCCAACACCTCAGCAGGACTCCCTGAGATACCAGCCAGTCTGTCTGAGCGTGTTAGCACACTCTCTAACTTGTCTCTGATTGACCCTGCTAAATGAGTGGGTTACTACCCTCTCGTTTCAAGTGGCAGCAGGTAACAAGGCATTATACAAGATGGAAAGCAATCAAATCATGGTCAAAAGCCCGGTGTGTGGTGGTGTAACCAACCTTGGTTGTCCATATAATCTGTCACAAATGATGACAGAAGAGGGTAATAAGGGAGCATATTCCCACCGTCGTTGTCGCAGGGAATGTCTCGGGACAGTAGCACACCGCGAGGAGAAGAGTTCATGTTAGGAAAGAGGCAGATACACTGATCCTGCTGGAGAAATAAAAGGAAACAAAGTTTATATTATGTTTCCATGTTGCAGAGATGGAGGAGTAAATATTTTTGACTGTGGGTCCATGTAAGTATTTCCCTCTAGATCCTTCTGCTCTCTCCTACTTCCTTCTCCTCACATCATTTAGAGTAACCGTCTCACCATGAAAACCCCAGCAAAACAGTCCTGACACATTTCTTAAAGGTTTTTTCTTTTTCTTTTTTTTTCACCTTTTAAATTTTTCAGCTTTCCTATTTCCTCCCTGCTCTTGTTCTACAAGGTGTAGCTGGCCTTTAGAAACAGAGCAGCTAGACAGAGCAGTGGCAGACCCTTGAATACCTCCTGTGTGTTATTACCACGTTTTTACTGCGTCACCATCGCTCACCATTTAGCCCCAGCAATAGAGAACTGGGCCTTTCAGACACACTTTCATTGTGTATATGACAAAACCCAGCAGCTGATAGCATTCTGGCCTGATATCAGAAACGGTTAGATAAATCACATTGGAAGCGTATGGTGGTTGTGTGTGTGTGTGTGTGTGTGTGTGTGTGCGTGTCAGGGAGGAGTGGGAGGGGGCCAATACAATGAAGGTATCGAATTCACTCTGGATGAAGACTGCACTGCCGGCACTTTCAACATGAATCTATGCCTGTCCAGGGATCATTTGCCATGGTTAATTTAGTCTGTGTGCTCAGAGTGGCAATTTCAACCAAGTAATCACAGCACCCCCAAGAGGGAGATAGGTGTTGTACACTCTGAGAACAAAGCCTTTGCCTCTCATTTTCCCTCTCTCATATCCTTCCACCTTCCTCCTCCTCCTCCTCCACTGCTCACGCACAAGTGCAGATAAGGGACGCTTGCCTTATTCCCATGTGATGCTATTGTAATGCACTGCAGGCTTGAAAAGAGAGTAGTCACTGGAAGAAGTGCTCACTGCTGTTTACTGTTTTCCTGGCGGTGCGTTTTGGGAATTTCGGCCGATCGGGGGGGAGTCCCAGGCTGAAGGCTGAGCTGACAGTGACACATGGAGGCTTCTCTGGATGCAGGAGAGACACGTCTCCGAGTCCCCGCAGAGACAAGCTCAGGCTGAGACTAATACCAGTTATTGTAGCTGTGCACCCTACTTTGCTGTGTGCTCTGTCCCGTATATCCCTCTATTAACTGAGTCTGACATATCCATAAGGATGATGGAAGGGCTTGGCTTTTTCCAAAGCCATTTCCTGTACTGAATCATAACGCCTGGAAAAGAGGAGCAGAACAGTGTGTTTGATCAAAATGTTGGACAGATGTGAATGTGTGTGTTTCAGAGCCGACCATCATCACCACCCTGCCGTCCACGCTGGACGTCACTGTGGGGGAGAGTGTGGTCCTGCCCTGTCAAGTGAGCCACGACCCGTCTCTGGAGCTCAAGTTCACCTGGTTCTTCAACGAGCAGCTCATCCACTTCGGGAGCCACGGGGGATTTTTTGAAAAAGTGGGGGGTGTAAGTGCATAATCCCTCATCACATCTGCCAGTGTGCGAGGCTATCGGGCCTCCGATGTTTAAACCAGCTGCCCATGTGTGAGACCTGCACAGGTTTCACATTGACAAACAATCAGAGACGTGCACACAGTGGGGGGTGGTTAGAAAACACACTGTCTCAATGTCATGATAACATACTTAGGGACATTTTCACGGTGTAGAAGTTAGGCAATCTACTGTAAATTAATACAATTACTATTTGACAGTACATTTATATGACGCAATCAAAAATACACTTCTAAAATTTCATTAATACACACAGCACTGATAATAAACTGATACACATCTGTCGGCTCAGGTTATCTAACATGACGCATTAAAGTCCAGTGAGAAAAGGAAACGAGTAGCAGTGATACCATTAACTGAGACAACACAAAATTCGCCCCACAGGGAGTAAGAAATGAACTGTCTATGTCCCAAACCCACAACAGGTTGTATTGGTTCAAAGCACAGAAGCTCTCCCACAAGAAAAGTTAGCATTACAAAAAAATGAAAGTAACATGAAATTAAGAGCAATTAAGAGAAACTCCCTGATATAGTAACCTCATATGATTTTTACCATCAAAATATACTACACTAGATTTATGCCAAAGATGTTACATAAGTGCAAAAAGTGAATACAGGTAAAGCTTAATTCGTAAAAGACTGGATTTAGTATTGATAATAAGTATTACTCATCAGCTATACAGGAATAGGAGAAGACGCCTGCTTGTTTTTTTTCTCAAACAAGTTTACATAACATTCTCAGCAGCCGATCAAACTGAACACATGTCAAACTGATGACTTATCATTGATTAGAGAGCCTGAAATATGCTGTATTCATTAAAGGCCCCATCTTTTACACTTCCTGTATTCTATTTGAAGTGTTGATCCATAAGAAGATATATTTGTGGTTTTAAGAACCAAAAACAATCTCCACCAATCAGAAGAGAGAAGGCTCTGAGCCGCTCACTGTTTTCCGAGTGATCAAATAAAAATATAGCAGATTTCAGGTATAAACACTCTGAGAAAAACCAAATCCTGTAAGTCCAGGTGGGCCGTGCTGGGGGCATGGCTGGTGACGGCTGGTTTTAAGTCTCAGTTTCTGAATACAGGCTGTGTGCATTTCTCTGTGGACTGAGCACTTTGATACTTTCACAGTATTAATATAGAAACTAGACCTGCTTTATAATTAAACAACACTTGGAAATCTACCTATATACAATATGGGACCTTTAAACACTCATAAACACAAACTAACACTTTATGATAAGTGTGAACTGTCTTACCTTAAAACTTTCTTCCACTCCAGTTTCTTTTCAAAACTGCCGACCATCTTATTAAAAACGGGTGCTCCGACCAGATCGCTAGATACTACCACTAATTATTACACTCTGAGCTAATGAGGTTTCCTTCTGGGAATATTGGACAGTTTTCACGCATTACTTTTGCGATTCACGCAACACCCTTATACTGATCACCTCCATGAGTTCACAGTCATTACAGATTGTGTTCCTCTCACAGTGAAGTCACAGCTTTTACACCATGTTTGTCAGATGACCCGTATTACATAATAAGTAATTAAGAAACGAGCCTTATTGTCGTGTGTTGACGAATGCTCATTTTATTAGCACCACTGTGCCCTTTAGACATTGATTTATTTTTCAACCTCCCTTCAGAGATTTCATTGAATAAAGGTCAAGGGGTGACTGCGAAGATTCATTGGTCCATCAATATTATACTTCTTCTTCTTCTTTTAGCAGGGTCATAATAAATTCAGCCGCAGTGCAGAGGGAATGTTTGTATCAAGTGTATTATTTATGGCCAGAAAATTGCTGCCTGTGGTTTATTTTAAAATGAAATTTACATACACACCCTGCAACCAGTCTCAGTCAGCTGCCGTACACTTTAAAAGGTTTCGCAGTTTACACCTCAGCATGTGATGTGTGGGCTTGGTTTTTACCTAAGAAAAATTCAAGGCTCCTTCAAAAACTGCCGGCGTAAAGAAAAGAAAATACAGCGCTGAGGTGTCCTTCCTGTTTCTTTTATGATGTAGGTGCTTCTTGTACCAATCGTTTGCAGTCAGTCTCCTCTTCCTAATAAATTGCTGTGTATCTACACTTACATTGATTAAGCTCCCAGCCACTCCACAGAATTCTCACAGCCATTGTGCCACAGCTTTCCGCAATGTCCAATTTATTACCTAGAACCTGCTGTGCTCTGCTCTGATGAAATGATAATGTAAGAGTGGGAATTGCAATTAGAGATGGAATAAAAAGGCGCCTTAAAAGAAGTACCTATTAGACTGGCCATTAGACTGCTCTTACAGCTGAAACAGCTCTATACGATAATCAAAATTAAGCTATTCCAGTACATTTCTGTACTTATATTGACAAAATAAAAGCATGGTGCATGTGCCCAAGACAGAAAATGGAAGAAAAGGCTCCACGAGGAAATATAGATTTACTTTTCAAGATACACATACATGAAATTGAGCTTTGTGTTCAACTGGTTTTGTTCCCATGTGGCCCGGAAAATCAGTATTGCTCTTGAATTACATTAGCTGGAGTGTTTACCATGTTGTTTATAGACATCTGTGTGTGTGTGTGTGTGTGTATGTGTGTGCGTGTGTTGAATGACAGCAGCATTCGGCAGGAGACATTATGATTCGAAACATCCAGCTGAGGCATGCTGGGAAGTACACGTGCGCCGTGCAAACGAAGGTGGACAGCATTTCCATCGCTGTTGACTTGGTCGTCAGAGGTAAGCTACGTCCAATAGATAAGCTTCAGTTCAAAATAACCACATACATATTTCAGCTCACCGATGTTTAAGGTTGCACAGCAGTCAAATAATTTATCATTCATCGACTGCTGAAGACGACAGGAGCTTGTTAGTGATTAATGTTTACTGTGACTGGTGGTACCTCGCTAAGGAAGAAATAAAAGAGTAGAATGAAAAGGATGGCAAAAGAAATTTCTCTCTTCAAGGTTTAAAGCAAATTTTGTGTCTAATTAGACCGAATAGTTCCCAACGGTTTCACACTGAACTGACTTCAGTAGCCGCAGGTGCTAAAACCTCCACCGCTCTCTCCACCATCTTTCTATCTCTTCCTCATTTACATCCCCCCCCCATCCCCTCCCTCCTCCGTCTGTCTCTCTATCTTTCTCTTCCTCTTTCCTGCCCGGCTATGCCATCTATCAGGTCCCCCGGGGCCCCCCACCAGCATCCATGTAGAAGAAATCACTGATACCACAGCCTCTCTGTCCTGGAGGCCTGGTCCTGATAATCACAGTCCAATTACAGCATATACCATCCAGGCCAGGACACCATTTTCCCTCGGGTGGCAGGCTGTCACCACAGGTAAGCTCTCTCCAACCAGCTGCGGCCTCCTCCAATCACATGCAGGGTGTGGGGGGGGGTCACTCTTCATTCTGCCTTGCCTGTGAGAATATTGGAGATGTAATTTTTACCCCGGTGCAAAATGGTACGCAACTGTAGCATGACCACTGACCGCCATTTTATTGGACTCCTGGGGATCCTGAAACATGGATCCTGTCCAGATGATGAAGCTTGTTGCCAGGGCTGTAATTTGATAGTGTAGTTAAGTGATAGCACCAGTGTAATTTTTTCCCCATATCCTCTGTAATGGGGCCCTTAGCATTCATGCATGATTGGTATAATGTGCTTTTATCCCGTACTGTATACCCTGTTCTATTGATATTTTTGTGAATTAAGGACAGTTTGAGCTGAGATATTTTTACTGCTCTCATTGATTTACCATGTCAGCTTCATATATTTGAAACAGAACTACATTATGACCTTGTAGGTGCACAGAGCTCCTGTCTCAAAAGAAGAACGGATCGTTTTTGTCATTTTTAGTAAAATTACCAATATTTTTTTCCATATTTTTCATATTGCTATAACTCTAGTTAACTTGCACAATTTGGAATTAAATAATACCATTTCTTTTCATGTGATTCTTTTGCATCATGTTGTTGTTTTATGAGTTGTGCATTATGTGTCCTTGTGAGGGATTACACCTGTCCTATGTACTTGTGGTGGAGTCCTACCAGGCCTGTCAGCCTGGAGGACAGTCTGCTGATGCTAAGCTGACACACACACGCACACACACAAACAGAAAACACTCACAAAGAAGTTTCTGGATGCTGAAGAGGGGCACTGTGTGTTTTATGCCAGTTCCTGACGTGGTGGGGGGCCACCGGCTGACAGCTACAGTAATAGACCTGAGCCCTTGGGTGGAATATGAGTTTCGAGTCCTGGCAAGCAACACGATCGGGACTGGCGAGCCCAGCAAGCCATCCAAACAAGCAAGGACAAAGGGGACCTGTATGTACTGCATGAGCAGAAAAACATTTCCTTATGTATCACGTTTGTTTTTTCGATTCAATACAAACATTACATACTTACTTTCTTTTTCCTTTTTAACTAACAGTTGAACATCTTGGGAAATACGCTTGCTTATTTTCTTGCAGAGAGCGAGATGAGACCCTTGTAGTATCATGTTTTAACCCCTGTAGCATCAGACATGAGTCTGTCCATAAAACATGACACTACAGCCTCAATAGGTTAACTCGCATAAACACTGGAAAAAGGGGAACCAGCCTAGCTCTGTGCTAAGGTTACAAAATCCCCCTAACAGCAATAGTTACATGATTCTTAATCCATAAGTGTAAAAACAAGTTGCAAACAATTTCTAGCACATAGCTCCCTGTTGTTTTAACACTTAAGATTTGTATTACATGTTATATGACCTTTAGAGGTGCTGCTAGGTGGATTTTGTTATCTCTGGACATAGCCAGCTGTTTTGCCCCATTTTCCAGTGTTTATGGTAAACTAAGCTAACGGCCTCCTAGCTGTAGCCTCATATTTAGTTCACAGACATGAAAATGGCATCAATCTTTTCATCTAATTCTTGACAAAAAGGCAAACATTCCCAAAATGTAGAACAAGACCTCGGTTGTGCCATAAAATTTCAGTACTGCCCAAAATGCAGATTTGGTGTTGGTTTCTCTGCCACAAGAAACTAAAGTTCTACTCAATTTGAACCTTAAGAGAAAAATAAACATCTCTAATCCAGAGACTGCGGGATTCACCAAGGTTAGATCCTTTGTGTGTTTTGTTCCTTTGATATCTGTTGCTATAAAAAAGCATCACTGGGTGATCACATCTGCAAACATGACTCAGCTGCGAGACGTTTGCTGATATCTCACAGGATATCAGGATTTCTGGATGTTTAAGTTCAAACATGTCAAAACAAAGGGCCTCTCTGCCATACTGGAGTAGCAACTTGGAAAATGATTACATGTGCCTTCTCTGTGTCGTGTGAAGTCAACAGAGCTAAGCTGATCTGTCTTCTACCTCCAGCTCCGAAGGTCACACCAGCTAATGTGAGTGGAGGCGGTGGCAGTCGTTCAGAATTAGTCATCACATGGGAGGTAAGCAAGCTCACTCAGGACCCCTCACCCATGGAGGAGGGAGCCAGACGTCATTACTCTCTACGGATCTGGTCCTCTGTTTCATTAATAACAGCTGAACAGCTTAATATATGGCATTTCATTTTTAAGAACAGAGAGGCAATAACTGCTGCTGTCACCCTGGGGGAGAGAAAAATGCTTTTGAGGTTTCAATAAGATAATTAAACTCAATGGCTCCTTCAAAGTCCCAACTTTTTTTTCCGATTGTTTTTCTTTTCTTTCTCTCTTTTTCTTTCTTTATTCCTACAAAACCCCCGCATATCAGCCCAGCTCCAAAAGCTTATATTTATTCAGGCTGCTCAGAATCATCAGACACTGCTGTGAAGCGTTTCACAAAATCAGTGTTGATGTTTCAATATGCAAGGGTTCAATTAAATTCTAACTCCTGCCTAACAAAAGCCGCTATTTCGCCTCAAGTCTTGAAAATTCCCGAGGCATTTTCCTTTTGACATAATAGCAGGGATGGAGTGTTGCATTTTTAATTCTTACTTTTGTTGAAACAAAAAGGGGAATTGCATACTGGCCATTTGTATTTGCATAATAGCTGTAACTCACTAAGGTGAAAGAAGCACCAGGAAGCAGAATAAAAGCTTAAAGCTCATGATGATGAGAAGTCTTCTGTTAAAGGTCCATATTTCATACTTTTTCTGAAGTGTTGATCCAGAAGAAGATACAGTATATTTGTGGTTTTAACAACCAAAAACCATCTCAATATAGTTTCACATCTCCTCTCTCAAGCTTCTCTCTGGTGCTCTAGTAACAACAGGTCATTGAGCCAGTCAGAAGAGAAGAGGCTCTAATCCTCTTGTTGACTGTTTTCTGATTGATCGAATAAAAAGATAGCAGATTTCAGGTAAACACTCAGAGAAACCAAATGCTGGAAGGTGTCATGGTCTCAGCCTGGAGGCTCCAGGGTTTTGTTTTTTGGACTTTCTTGGTTTTTGGTTTTCTGGGTTTTGGGTTTCTGTTCTGGGTTTTGAGTGTTTCTGGTTTGGGTGTTTCTGGTGTCTAGTTTTGTCTTCCCTGTCTTGTGCTCTGTTTCCCCATGCGCTTCCTGTTTTATTTTGATAGTCATGTCGCCCCAGTGTCTGAGTTCTAGTTTTGCTTCCTTTGGTTAATTCCCTGATGTGTCCCACCTGTGTCTGCTTCCCCACCTGTTCTCCATCACTAATCAGTTCTGTTCCTTTAAGAAGCCCTTGTACTGTCTTGTCCTTGTGGGATCATTGTTTGTTTGTGGGTGATGAGAGTTGTTGTTTGTTTCGTCAGTGGCATCGTCCCATGTATGGATTCTGTTTTATTTGTTAATAAATTCCTTGACACTGGTTCCTCCTCCGCATTTGGGTCCACCCCTTACCCCTACTTACCTCAAACCGTGACAGAAGGTTGGATGGTGGGTCCAGGTGGGCAGGGCTTGGGGCATGGCTGAGAGCGGTGATTGCTTTGTTGTGACATCATAAGTTACAGAAGTCCTGACAGCTCATTTTAAGGATCAGTTTCTGAATACAGGCTGTGTGCATTTCTCTGTGGACTGAGGCTTTGATACTTTCACAGTATTAATATAGAACCTAGACCTGCTTTATAATCAAACAACACATGGACATCTACCTTTATACTATAAGAGACCTATAAGATTTTGGCCTGATGGTGGCATTAGAGGAAAAGTTTAGTTTAGTTTAGTTGATAAAATATAATACATAATAATATATTATATACATAAAAAAAGAATATAGTAATGTTATGCACCAACAATAAAATACAACAAATGTACCTCACATGCCACAATATACAAATGTGTGTAATTGGATTTGTCTCAAAAATCCAGCAGAGACACACACTTGTGAACAGAAATACATGATAAAATATGTACATATTTATATTGAAAATAGAAAGAATAATTAAATCATGGAAGAGTGCAGCTGGGTCTTCAATCACTAAATGTGCCGACTTTCATCAGTCTTTTTCTAAAGAAAGGAGCTTAATAAGGTCGATGGAATATGTAACAGCTCAAAATATATTTCAGTGTATAAGATATGCATAAACAAAACTGGAGTAAAGAGTTGGTGAACATTTATGAACCAAAATACTTTTTTGTTCCCAACACCAATTGATTTTGTTTTTTTACCACAAACTCAAAGTCTTTGTGTTGTCCTGCAGCCTGTTCCAGAGGAGCTGCAGAATGGGCCGGGTTTCGGCTACGTCGTGGCTTTTCGACCCCGCGGTGCCACAGGGTGGATGCAGGCTGCCGTGCCATCCGCCGAGACGTCCAGATACGTCTTTAAAAATGAGAGCATCCAGCCTTTCTCGCCTTTCCACGTGAAGGTCGGAGTTTACAACAACGAGGGGGAAGGGCCGTTTGGACCTGTTACTACTATCTACTCTGCTGAGGAAGGTGCGTATGATCTTATGTCTTACACAACATGTTATGGAATAGCTCTACAGGTTCAGCTAGTGTTAATGCATGAGTACAAGACTAGATGCATACAGGGCCAGAACAGAGGCTGCTGTGATTTTGCAGCCCAATCAGCACTTGCAGACGTCTTCCCCACACTTCCCTCCCTCTGCTGTTCAGATGAAAGAAATGACTTTGAAACAGTTTGGATGTTCTTACTTTGAGAGGGGTCATCAAAGCTCAGTGTTACTTCTAAAATCATTTAGAGTCTTTATACATTAACTCCAGAGCCTGGCCGAGCGCCCACCAGGGTTCGTGCCAAGAGCCTCTCTGCATCCGAGATTGAAGTTTCATGGAAAGCTCTGCCCTGGAATGCCAGCAAGAAGAGAGTGCTGGGCTATGAGGTGAGCTACACTGACATACCTTGTTTGTGTGTGCTTCCATTGGATGTGAATCTGTTTGTGTGTGTGTTTGTGTGTGCGCGTGTGTGTGTGTGTGTGTGTGTGTGTGTGTGTGTGTAAGCACGTGTCAACTAATGCTGTTGAATCTTGTTCTCTTCTATTATTGATGAGTTTTTCAGGCTCATGCACCTTGGGCATAGGAGATAATAGCTTGCTGCATGCATAATGGTCCAGCCTAGTCCCATGCCTGTGGGTTTAGTTGTGTTTCTCTTGTTGCTTACCTAAGTACTGTAACCACCCTGATTACTGATGCAATACTCTGAGGGATAGAGCATTTAGCTTCTAATCCACACAACAAAGCAGTTTCAGACAGTGGCTTTGCACTCACTTAGTTCTTGTCATTTTAATTCCGCTCATTATTGAAATCCAAGATTTGAACAAAAGCATTGTTTTCATCCTCGGATTGCATAAAGTGCCAGAATTATAAATTGTTGACCACTAAGAGTCAACAGAGGAGCAGGGCCTGAACAAACCATTCCTGTGAGGAAAGACAAATTATATTTGTGTTGTCAAGCATGCCAGCTATTTCAGCCCTGACAAGCAGGATGACAAAGAAAATCTGTTATCAGTGGAAGTTGATGGCAGGGGATTTTTGAGGATTCTGTTCTTCTTCTTTGTTTTCCTTTTTTTTTTTCATCTGCATATTTGACCTCCCTCTTTACTACACGACTTAAATCATGACACATCTGATGAGTACAGCTGAGGCACGTGCTGTGGCTCACAGCGAACAAAAGGCACGTGAGGTGACATGCTGCGAAGGCTTGTTTTCAGACCGGCTCACTTCTTCCATGCTACTGAGTTCACATCTCCCTGTTTGCAGTTTGCACTTCATTGACATGGTGTAACAGAAAGCTTTTAAGGTGTCCGTCATGTTTTCTGCGTTCACGTCTGTGGTTCTGCCCTGTTGCTTTCCAGCTGAGGTACTGGAGTAGAAGTGAAAGGGAAGACACAGCCAGCGTGCAAAGGACTGTGGGAAATCAAACATCTACTATTATCCATGGGGTGAAAGGCAGCACCACATATTACATCTCAGTGAGGGCGTATAACACTGCAGGGACAGGGCCTCCCAGCACCACTGTCAATGTTACCACCAAGAAACCACGTAATTATCACATCTAATTATGTAGTAGTCGCTCTCTGCCAACATTCAGCTTTTGTTTGAGGTGAATAATGTGTTTTCTCCTCTCAGCACCCAGTCAGCCACCAGTTAAAGTGATGTGGAACACATCAAACTCCAAGATTATACTGAACTGGGAGCAGGTCAAAGCCCTGGAGAATGAGTCAGAGGTCACCGGTTATAAAGTAAGCACCCAGTCACTCTGTGTTATAAGAAAATTGTGGTACCATGGCTCCTGCGCCTGACTCTTGACTTGACTTGCAACATTCGTTCTTCAGGTACTGTACAAGAAGAACCGACACAGCCGCCCCAATGTCATGGAAACCAACACCACCTCTGTGGAGCTCGCGCTGCCCACTGATGAGGATTATATTATCCAGATAAAGCCATTTGGAGAGGGAGGGGAAGGCAGCAGTAGCAGACAGATCACCATCCCAAGGATACCAGGTCAGTGGAGAGCTAGTTAGTGCCTCCCTCGTGGCTGAGCTGAATAATCCACTCCCCTGCTGCTGTCTTGCCAGAACAGATTAGCTATCATCATCTGTGAGGGAACAGGGAGAGTGGGAAAATAATGTGCTACATCAAACATTTGTGTAATTATGGCCACTATGTGACACCATAATGCAAGCCCTGCTTGAAAAGTTGAGCAATTTATTTAAAACACTTTGGAATTCTCATTCCACTGCTGAAGTATTAACTCAAATATTTCTTGAAATGAATGTTTTCAGCTCATGATTACTAAAGCAGGAGAGGTGGTTGATTGAAGAAATGAAATTCCAAAGTGATTTGAGGCTTCTTTTTTTTTTTTTTTTTTTGCTTTTTTTTTCTTAGAGATCAGACTAACAGCCTTGTTCTTTTCAATAACTTTTCAGGCCCCAACGCAGTTGGCTCAGCATCCAAGGTCTCAACTCTATCAGCACTCAGTACAATAGCACTGTCTTTCACAGCGCGGACATCTTTATGACAAACAGCTCTCAGCAGACATTGCATCTGATGCGGAGACAGCTCTACGGTGGAACGCAAACACAGCCCACTCTGGTGTAACTAGATCCATTCATTTAGATTTTAGAGGCAGAAGGAAGAAGCTGACAAAAAAAGCTGACAAAAAAAATAAAAAATATGCCATTGAGATATCAGGGAAGGAGTCCCCTTCAGCACCCAGGCTAAGAAAAGGAGATTGACCGATGTCGTGACTATGTTGTTACCAAAGCAGCTTTCATAAGAAAAAAAGTAAAGAGAAAAATGTCTTATATGCATCTTTTTGTATGACATGTTGAGCTTTTATAGATTTTGTTTTCTTAATAAATTGAAAGTCAGTCTGGGCTTATTGGGGTGAGAACAATTAGGTGCATGGCAAATAAAATCATCAAATTTTCCAGTCTGGAGGTTTAAGAATGTGATTTGACAGCGTACCTTTTGTCTTCTTAAATAGGTTAAGACTTGGGCTGTAAAAGACCAGAGAAGTTTCTTTTTCTTACAGTGGATGAATTATTATCTGTTACTCGTTGCATCTTCACATTTCTGTTTGTGCAATATTTCAACAATATTTCACACAAAAGACTGCATCGACATGTTGAGTGTTTTTCATTATTGGTCATCTGATGTCAAGAGAGGATTAGCATCGAAAATCATGTCTCTAGACACCACATGCTAATGCCTTATGATACTAGTAAAGTTTTAAAGGAGCTATTTGTAAGTTTTGCCAGTGTTAGCATTAACAACTGTTTTCTTAACAGGCTAGAAGTTGTTGTGAGTTCAGCATCAAACTTCATTCCTTGCTGAGAACCATCTCCAATGGTGGAAAGCAACGCTAATGTTAACTCTTGCCTTGCTTATATTTATATCACTTTTATTCCTCCACTGAAGTTAGCATGCCAACAAGCTTGCCCAGCGCCAACCAGACTGTGTCATCACTTTCCGAATCACTGTAGCGTCCAGTCTGCCCTGAGGAGGCAGCGCTCCTCTTGTTGTAAACGCAACAATGGCTGACGCTCTTAACAAGCGACCATCTGGTGGTAAAACTTACAAATAGCCCATTTAACATCTGTGAGCTAGGTGAAGTTAGCTAGCAAAAGTGGATTCAAGATGGATCAACCTAAGTTAGCTATAATGAGTTTTTTTTTTTTTTTTTTTTTTTAAGAAATGAATCTACAGAAAATGAAGAATAAAAAACTATCAACTTTGTTGGTTTCCTCCTCTGTCAGATATTGCTAATGCTAACTGCTAACTAATTACAAAAAGGTCAAAATAAGTCTAAATACTCACATATGATATACACTGAAAGAGTCCTCTGGCCCTTTGTAGCACAACTACAAAAGGAGACAAAATCCAGTCTTTGTGTAAACAGGCCTTTTAAAGTTCAGCTTAAGCTAACATGGGGCGTTATCTGTCTAGTTAACTAATTAAATTGCTATCTCCCAAAGTTCATTGTTTTTGTAGAAGGATTCGTAATGGTACAGGTAATTTTGTTATAAGGACATCAATAACAAACCCACAGACTACAACTCAAACAAAGATACTCCCTTGATTTGCTAACTGATGAATGCTAAAGCTTTGTATAAGCTCTTGCAAAGCTCTAGAATTCAATTTTCACATTAAGGAGGGCTGTTCATTACATTATAATAGGACTCAGAAGGAATCACTTCATAGCCAGTATGGACAGACTGATAACAGCGTCCGATAACTCTTTGATCAAACCTATGACACATGAGACTATCCGTTAACATTCTAGATGCTAATGCAGTAGCACACCGTTTTTTTGGTGCCGGTCCTCTCCGGTGAGTTGACAAAGAACTCCCAAAAAGTTGATGAAGTCCTTCAAGCCACTCATGAAATCATTACCGACCTTGTTACCAGAAAAAGCACCATGCAGTTGTTGGAGAGCATCTCCCCTGGGTTCCTCTACCTTGGGCATTGAACTGCACTGGTGACCGGACCCTCGTGGCTGTCTCATGCTCCTCATTCTTTCAGTTAGCCCTGTGTCTAGAGCTATTCTTTGCCTTCTGTGTGCCTCATCATATGTTCAAAATCCTCAGGTCCTTAAAGAGCCTTAACTTATCATATGTATATCAAAAACATTAGAAACATAGAAATATGAAGCAGCCGCGGTGATGTTTACATGCTGCTGTGTTGGTAGAAACTGTATGTGGTCAGGATCAAAGGTAAGGGGCCAGCATCCTTTGTGCAATGCTGAGGTTAGTTTGAATGGCATTCTGCTGTTTCGCATGGGATATTGGCAATATATGAGGCCTGGTGCATTTTTATAGGTGTGTATTCTTAATAAAAGACGATGCTGCTGATCTTTTCCTTTTTTCCATAGTCTCCTGATGCCATGTGGGACTGCTGTGCTGCAGGGGTACAGTGCAGTCTGTATGTAGCTTGTAAACCAGTTTAGTAGTTTGTAGTACTTTGAAGGGAAGTGTACTGTAGGCTACTGGGTCTTGCTCAGAATCATGCATCAAGAAACATGTAATATACTGTTTTGTACACTTCAAATCATTTATATAAAAGAACCTTTCTAAAGAGATGATTTACTTGGTTTTTATGTAATAACTGTTTCATACTGTAGCTAACTGTTGCTCAGCATGACTGTACTTTGTCCTACTTTGTCCATCTGCAAACCGCCCGAATGGCTTTAGGAACATGCAAGGTTCATACATCTGATAGGTTTGTGTATACCGTGTGTGTACCATTAAAACTGAACCATGATCAGCCCCGTGTCTATGCTTCTGTCTCAGTCAGCCCCACTGAGATGTACTGGGCCTACTGTCCATATATGCTCTACATGAGGGTTTCCTCTGTTGCTGTTTGTTGTTTATACTGTGTTAATAAAGATTATTGATTTATACAACAATGTCGAGCTCTGCCGGTCCATCCCTCAATACATAACTATGTCAGAAATGACGTAGGAGTCAAAATACACCTATACAAGTCAATGCATCAGCCATAAATGCTACATTTAGGAAGAATAGGAATGTTCAGTTTTGTTGACACTGTCAGAGAGGTATTGATTCAGCTATATGTTTATTATTGAAGTTGTGGTAAGTGGTAATTTATGGCTGAGCTGTTGTATTGGATTGCCTAAGATTTTACAGGTGTATATAATAAAGTTGAAAGAATATAATAGAATTGTATGGCATAATCACACAGCGGTAGCAATTTCCAACGGGTTCCAGTCATTTAAAATTGTATTTCCGTAATGTTGGGGGACTTGTGAAAGACAGACTAGAAAAATAATGGTTAAAATAGAAGCGGCAGAGTGCCCTTGTATGGTTCAAGCTCCATTAACATCCTACATTTCCCATGATTCAACTTAATACCAGTAGATCCTCCATGCTGGGAAAACACCCACATTTTAATCAAACTTCCCAGTATAGGCTTTCTGATAACCCTGGTGACATTACCATGACATCATCAGGGGTTATTGTCTCAGACATAACCATGCTCTTCTTCCAATGTATGGAAAACATCATACAGATGGTGTCACAGGTAGAGAAGTACTCAAAGTAGTAACTTTGTTTTCTTTTATAAGACATTACCCTTTTTTTTTATAACATATAAATGCTGAAAGTCCATCAAGGTTGTTGTTTATTGAAGCGTAAAGTAGTTTGATATTTTGAGTGAAATTACTGCTTTAGTGTGTTGTTTGCAGATAATGCACTAGGTGGCACTAAAAGCACACAAATACCTTGACTCTGCACCACAGTTGTATGTATAGAATTTTGCCACAAGATGGCAGTGCAACATCATCCTTCATTACCCTGATAACACAGAAGCCCTTTATTTCCTATGATGAATTATTGCTGTGTGAAAATGTTCGAGCCACAAACATTTTCTCAAGTCTCACTTCTTCATTACAGGTAACCATGCATAATGAAATCCCTCTCCCCTCTTTTCCGAATCAGAGACAGTGTTTGAATCATACTGAGACATTTATTTATGCATGTATGTTTTCCATTTAGACTGAATGCAAATACAGCAAATACACACCACCAAGCACTAGGGGAATGTATAGCAAAAGGCAGTGGAGAATTGAAGGTGGAGGCTAAACAGCAGAGCAGGTCGATGCTCTTCACAGAAAAAAATAAGCTCATATCCATAAATTGGTATTGTGCTGGTTTTCCGCATTAATGGGGCCAATAAATGTTTTTCATCTCATTGAGGACTAACAGTGCAGATCCAGAGAGGCTTCTTTTTTCAATGCGCTCTGTGTCACATTCTTTACAAGACAGTAATTCACTTTCAATACGTCTCCTCCTCACCTTGGACTGAGAGGAGAGGTCGTTTCTACATCTGCCTCATGGTGATTAACAGCACTTTCAGCTGAGCACTTAACTGTGACTCCCATAACCACGACTCCAAACATAAGGCACCCACTCGTGACATTTCTATTGCTCTGCTGTCCTTCGGATTTTACTTACTGCTTCATTCCTTCAACCTAAAAACACACATCTCTGCTCCTGTCAATTTCTACATAGTTTACAGGATAATACACAGTAGTTTGGATATTAATATATAAATACAGCCCGCCCCCCATCCTTCAACTCACCACCTTGCCCACATTGCACAACTTCTCTCCTGATGCCTACAGTCGATTCTTCTTCCATCAGTAGTGTGTCCAGTACTACAGCAAAGCCAGGCCATTTTTCCCCAACAGTTTACAGTATATGTGCTGCTATCATGGCGAGCAAGTGCCTTCACAACAGTCCAGTGTCATTTGACCAGATAAAATAAAATAGAGCAAAATAGAATATACAAATCATCATCAGATTGGGAATTTCTTTTCCACAGACACATCAACAGCAGGTTGACAGTTTCAAGTCAGGGGATGGGGGGATTAGACGACGAGGGCGACAAAGCCATGGTCACAAGTGTCAGAAAAGCTCCTTTGAGTATCACTAACTGTGTTATAGGTTTTGGTTACGCTTCAGTACGCATGACAGTTCACAGTTTTCTCCCTTTAGAGGACAGAGGATAGGAATAATGGCTGCTTATTGCAAATCTCACAAGCAGTGCACTTGACTGCTTCGGTTAACAGTAGCACAAAGTTAACAATGACGACAACACGGCTAACATGGGTCAGGCTCCATCAGAGGGATTTGTATGTATAGGTGATGCATAGTATAGTATTAAAGGTCATCCAGGATATATGTTCTGTGGATAATCATGTATGTCACACTTGTATGAGTCTCGGCTTTGTCTGCAAGGGGAACAGGGAGGAAAAACACAGGCCTCACACTCACCACTCCTATAAATTACAATTACAAACTCATACACCATAACTTAAAAGAGTTAATTCAACAGAAAACAACAAAAAAATACCCATGTTAATCTTGTGGTTTTGAACTTTTCAGGCAGTGTTTGTGAACATGCACATTGAATCAAAACTGGAAAATCTATTTTTTTAACATTGCTTGTTGAAGTTGCAGTTTCAAGTTGCTATTGGTCCATATTTTTATATTATGACTACATTTAAAGTCTTACTTTGAAGCTGCAATAATTATTTTTATATCAACAATGGTTTAAAATCTTTATATGTAATGTGAAAGTAGTAACAACCGCATAGAGAAAGACAGTATCACCCAACTCTGTGGTTTCCCTCAGCTCTGTGAAGCACTTTAGCCTCTTGAGCTACATGCTAGCTGCTAAGCACCAAACTGCAGACACACTTAGCAGTTAGAGAAGGATGTGACAGCTTAAGAGTCAAATATTTCCCTCAAGAGGCCAAAACAGAGCTAAAAGGCAGTGAATATTTGACTTACATTCACCAGGTGGCCAGAAATATGACTCCAAATGGATGCTAATTCTGCTCTGCATCTGCTGGATGTTTTAATAGACAGCTGTTTGCTAGCAGGTGACGATGTGTTTACAACTTGTTGCAGTGCCTACAAGTGGCCAAAAACATTAATCGAAGCAGGTTCAAGGAATTGATATGATGCTGATATTGATTATTGACAGGGACATTTGTGAGTTTTGCTATTGCTACATAGTCAGTGTTAGCATTAACAGCTGTTTATTCTCAGTCTTGCCAAGAGCTTCAGCCATCATTGCATTTACAATACAAGAGGTTATAATACACCTTCTGAGCAGCGCTATTTCTTCAGGACAGACTGGAAGCTACAGTGACTCGGTATTGGAAAGTGACAAGACAGTCCAGCCGGTCTTGGGCTAGCTGCTTAGCATGCTGACTTCAGTAGAGGATAAAGAAATAGAAGCAAAGTATTAACATTATGATTGGTGTTGCTTTCCACCTCTGGAGACAGCTCTTGGTGAATAAAGAAATGAAGTTTGATACTGAACACTCAACATTTCTTCTAGACTAGTAAGTAAACAGCTGCTAATGCTAATGTTGGCTATGTAGCAATACCAAAATTTACAAATAGCTCCTTTAAGATTTTGAATATGGAATGAATAGCAAACTGATTCGAGATACTTCAGGCACAGCAAAAAGTCAAATAGCTAGTCCCATCACAACAAACTAACTACATTTAAGTGATATCTTTTTAAATAACTTTGTTTGATGCCGTAGTTCACTTGAGTTCTTGCAAAATAAAAAAATGAGTCCTTTTTAAAGGAGGCCTGGATATTAAAGAGCGATGTCAGCATGTTCACACACATGAGGACTGAGACTTCCAAAAACACAAGAACAACATAAACCCTGTTTCATGGTGGACATCAGTAAAATCAAGTAAGAAAACGGTAAAAACATATCGTCACATTTCTGAAACTTATTAGATAAAACATTATTCATATTAAAATTTCTCTACAAATCTTATAACTGTGCCCAAAAACATGTGACCAGCATTTCTTTACGTTGATGGAGAGTTGATGCCAAAATAAAAACAGTAACAGTGAAGAGGAGAGAAATGGGACGAGGACAATGATGTCTGTTTTTGTTGGAGACTGTGACCAAAGCAGCGTCTCAGCTGTCCTCTGAACTGTCCTCATATTCCTCAAGTAGAGTCCGTCAACATTAGTATGTGTCCACTACTCACTGTCTCAGGGTTTTTACAGTTTCTCCGTAGGTGCTCGTTCCCATCATATCAGAGCTTCTTATGGATTTCAAATGGGGAAGTGTCCGCATACTTTTTTTTTCATTCCCTCGGCTATTTTCTTTAATTGAATCATGCAGATTATAATCATCTGATATTATACACATTTCATAAACAAGCAAACACTGGACATAAATTAGATTCTCTATAGATAAAAATGTAAAAAGCTAATAAGACAGCTGTTGATTATACTGAAGTTGTCACAGCCAAGAGGTGGCAATAACAAGCACAGAGGCTGCCACTTTTTGCCACTTGGCACCAACCTCCCCACCCCACCCCCCATCACCAGCATTGTCCCCATACTTTGACTCAGCTGTCCTCTTCTCTTATATACTCATTTCATATGTGACAGTAGCACAGGGAAGATATTTGTGACCTTAAAATAGAAAGAAGATTGTTTTTGAGGGGAAGGTGTTGGGGCTGTGGAGTTTAGGGTTAAAAAGTCAATGATTGAAATGATCCTGAGGGTTCAAAAATGCGTTAGATTAAATAAGATGCAAGCAAAGTTTAAGACGAATGACTCTAACAGAAGTGAATTCAAATAGGAACAGCTGTGACTGGGGTTCTCTTTCAACCTCGCATCACTCAGAGCGGTAAATTATCCAATAGGAGACTCTTCGCTTCCTGTTCCGTGAGGAGGTGGAGGGCTGGGATGGGCCGGGGGAGGACGGGAGGCCTGGTCACAGTTGGTTTGTCTAAAGGGACAGGAGTGAAGGTCTACTGACTGCTTCATGGAGCGCAGTCTGGTCTCGTGTTGGTGTGTACACAGTGGGGTAGAGAGTCCTCTTGGTGGCGTACTGCAGGGTGGGGCAGGAGACACACAGCTGGAGGGATCGTCTCGTGTCTCCCCGTCTCAGGAGCCGCCATGACCAATCAGGACTGCAACAGGACGACAAACACTTTTGTCGTCACACATCACATCAACATGGACGCATGATGAGATAATAGATCCCTGAGCACAAACACAAAAGTCTCTTCATTGTCTTTTTTTTTATCTCTGTGCAGTCATTTTCTATCTACATCGAGACGTTAGGTTGTTTTGTGTCTTGTGATAGTTTTGTGTCTCTTTGTGCTAGATTTGCATATATATGTCATTTTTTGTATCACTTTGCAGTCATTTTCCCTCTACATAGAGATGCAAGGTTGTTTTGTGTCTCTCTGACATTATTTTGTTCTTCTGTGATGCAAAAACTGTCATCTTTGTGGTTGTTTTATATCTCTGTGGTTGTTTTGCATCTCTTTTCAGTCACTTGGTTGACTTTCCAAAAAAATTACTTGACGCAGAGACTTTATCCGGCCTGTTCAGCCATCCACTGATGCACCAAAGCGTAGTAATTTTGTGACATGCACTCCTACACATGAGCAGACTGTGAGCACTCAGAGTCACATACCTCTGCTTTCTGCTGCAGCTCTTCAGTGGGAGACTCTGTTTCCCTGATAACCACTGCTTTTGTCACCAGCATGTCGGGGTGCTGCTGCTTGGCCTCCTGGATCGCCATGGCGAGGGCCTGGAGATGTGAAGCACCAACACATGGGTCATAAACCTCACATATTAACTTCCAGTGCCTTATAACTTACTGTACAAGTATTGCATTTCTATTATGCAATAATATTCCTCCCACCTGATGTTGGTCTACATCATCATCTCCTGTGATTATAATCCTCTTCTCGATTCTGGTCTCTGAGTAGCCTCCTTTCACAGTCTGCACCACACACGCAGAAATAAATTAACTGAATGAATCATAAGCTGATTCCCCACGATTAAAAATTCAATTTTATAGATGACAAAAGTTGTTATCAAATGCATCATTGTTTTTATTTTATTTTTATTTCCACTAATCAGTGTGGTGTTTCTGTACCAGTTTCTTGTCTTCAGAAACATCAAGTTCATCAATTGTACACCAGATCATTTCTCAGTAAAGACATCTCTTGTTTTATTAAAATAGAAACAGATTGAGTCCCTGTTGTTGTTGTTTTGCAGTGTACAGTGAGAAATAGAGATATTATACTTAAATGTCTAGAAAATCAGCAAGATGGTTTTAGTATCAATGTAAAACCTACAGGAGTTTCTTACACTGTTATATCACATTGTGTGGCAAAAAAATATTAAATATATTTTTCCTTTTTATTAATGTCAACAAAACAAACTTATTATTTACATCCACCTCTTGTATTTGTCCATCTAATCTAATCTAATCTCACCAAAGTGGGGGGGGGGGTCAGAATTGTACCATAAATTACAGATGTGGTGGGCTGACTCAAAGCCCCAGTCATTAAATTGTATCCATGGGAACAGATAATGTGTTACCTTGGTAACTTGAGTTGTGGTTGCTGAGGTGACGTTCTCAGCAGTGATGGTCAGCGGGGACACAACAGACTCCCTCCCCTGGGTGCTGGCTTTTACCTACAGCACAATGATTAGAGGGGAGTCACACACACACACACACACACACACACATACACGCTCGTACACAAACTTGCCACAGCCAGAGGTCTCAAGCTCCTGGGGCGAATATAACAAATGTCAAATGTGTTATATTCAAAACACAGAATGTTATCAGGGTCTCCATCTACCTGATTTTACACTCTGTCAACTTATTGAATGAAGACCACTAACACAGTGGGCAGCTTTATAATGGAGAATGGCCCTTTAATACATTTTGTATTAGAAAATTTATTTAAATTAATGATTAATTTTAATAATTAATTTCTTTAGATTAGTAATGACCAGGCTTGCCTCTGGCACTCATCAGGAACTCATCGGTGTGATGTGTCTCCTCAAATTTCTATCACCAAGAAGAAACATCAGAGAGATAGAAGATGCCTCTAATAAAGGGGCACTCCAGGGATTTAGTACTGAACTTTCACGAAGTTGAGGAACTCACAAAAAAATTGATCTTTAAAAATGGTCTGAATTGAAGCTTCAGAGGCAGAGATGTATGGGTTAAATTCCAACGACATTTTCCATGATGCATCTTGTTTTTGCTAGGTCTTTCCAGACTGCTAAATGCCTTTAAGACACCACTCCTGTACGTTGTAACATGAACATTACTGTTCAAAACTTCACCCGATGACAGTTCATTTTCATCTAAATTTTCTCACCCACAGTCTTTGTTGTATAAAAACTGAGTCATTATCACCAAATACAGTACTGTGGCCCACACCCACACTGCAGATATGTTCCTCTCTAACTTTATTCATTTTGACACTTTTATATACAGACTTCTCTCTTTTATATACTTCACGTATAGGTCAAGGCTAGAAAAGAAGACGAGGGGCAGCACAATGGCTGGAGTTTCTTATTTTGCCACCACGCGCATACACATGCGCACGCACGCACACACACACACACACACACACACACACACACACACACACACACAAACACTGTCACATTGATGTATTTCCTCTATAAAGATACTTACAGGGGAGCCATTTTCTTTAAGGGCAACATGAGCCTCCTGTGGGCTGACAACTCCGTAGTTCTGAAGGAGACAGAGAAACAGTCTTGAGATTTGTGAGTCTTTGATAATATGTATGTGTATAAAGAGATCCATTAGGTGATTATTTCTTTCTTTCTTTCTTTTTTTCTTTCTTTTGTTTGGCTTTCCCTGCCAGGAAAATGCCTGCATCTTTAAAACTCCACACCCCCAGTTTGTAACTCAGGCTTTGTGTTGTAAATGTATACACCTCTATGCATGCTTCCTCATCAGAGCCACTGATGATGTGATTAGTTACACCTGTGCTTTGCCTGCAACAACAAGGCAAAGGGGTCTGTGGGGACACAAGCAGGAAACAACAAACACATGACTGGGTGAGCTGCGGTGTCTTTCCTTCTTGTTTTACTTTTGGGATATAATGAATGACATAGTTATCTGTGGTGTGGTAAACCGTGGAGTTGTTACATTAGCAAATGACTCAGCAATGTCAGTTATGCAGCAGTATCTATATAAAGTTTGCACATGTTAGCTAATATTAGCCTCCATAAGCTACTGGACATGCAGCAGCAGCAACAATGTTTTATTGCTTACTTTTATAAAAGGAGGAATATGTTATTTCTCCTTTCAGAGTTCTTGTCTTAAAGCTTCACTCATCAATATTTCATATCAACCACATCTCATCAACCTTATTCCCAGTGAACAGTGGGCAACTATTTGGAGCATTTAGCAGCTGGAGAGTCAGATCCTTCAAAAGTTTCTGGAAGTTTAAATCAGAGCTGAAGCAGAGCGACTACTGAGCTTTCAATTATCAGGTCACAAGAAACAAAACTCTAAATGAATGCTGATGTTGCCACATGTGTGCTGGATGTTCACCACATCAGCCTGTTGACAGTGTGTTGGTGCTGTGTTTTCAGCTTGTTCCTAAACAAATGAAGTAATGCTGCTTTAAAGCAACTAAATGTGTCGATGTACTAGGGTTATTTATATATATCTGAAGCATGTCCATCTCTTTTAGTCAGATTTAGTCAAACAGCACTGGTATTTCATCTAAAATGTTTCAGTATACCTTTATTCAACTGGGAGTCTTTAAAATTATGCTAGGATGATGATATCACCTATAAAATCTTTGTAGCATTTTGTAGCAGCAAAGTCAGAGAAAATTGATTTCAATGAGTTATGAACAGTATTGACAACATATTCCTTAGCCATAATAATAATGATAATAAGAATAAGACTATTGTGCTTCACATGAGTCAAATATAAAACGTCCAACCAAATCAAAGTAAGATGTAAATGAAATTAAAACAACACCACACAATAAAAGCTTTTTTTTTTATTATAATGTGTCCCGTTGTTGAGAAACTCAACACACATGACATGTCTCCCTCTGCTGGATGAACAACATTGGTTTTGGAGATCTTTGTCTGCCAATAGATGACGTCATCCTCCATTTATAACACACACACACACACACACACACACACACACACGGCTGTGGCTTACACTGGCATCTTTGAATATTTGACTCAACACTGATCTGTCACTTCAAGAAACCATTTCCACATCACTGCCTGAGCTCATACACACCATTAGCTGAATGGCTAAAGATCCCGGCAATGATTACAATTTAATAAGGCACCTGTGGGACAGCCAGCCAGCACTCAAATCTTTGCCTCTGGACATGAATGGGATTCGCACCTGCTTTCATCATCCTCATTAATACACTGTCAATACTTTAATCACTCCATAATGATGCTATTATGTCATCAGTGTCTGAGGAATACGGCCTTCATGGCAGTGAAACCCAAAGAAAAATGCTTTCTCCTCTAATGAAGACTAACTCCGGAGCGCTGCAAAAATATATGAAATCCTTCATTGCAAGTCTGTTTGTTGGGCGAACTGATCCTATGATGAGTATTATCCTCACTTGCCCTTTCTACCAATACTTCCAGTTAAAATCTAACGTGATGAAGATCTAGGACACAGAGAAATATATAGCTAAAAAACAATTTGACATTTTGGGAGAGTTAGACAAGAAGACTCTCATGTCTGTGGCATAAATATGGAGCTACAGCCAGCAGCCGGTTAGCTTAGCTTAGCATAAAGAGTGGAAAAACAGGGGGAAACAGCTAGCCTGTCTCTGGTAAGGTAACAAAATCCACCCAACAGCACCTCTAAAGCTCAATAATTAACATGTTGCTGTTTGTTAAATCTGTACAAAAACTGAGGTGTAAAAATGAGGTTGACCGGAAAACATGGAGACCCCATGTAGTCACCGCACCTGGCCGAGAAATAGTCCAGTACAGAACCTGCCATATAACCACAGAGATACCTCCAGATGAAGCCAGGCCAGCTGTTTCCCTGTTTCAATTCTTTATGCTAAGCTAACCGGCTGTCGGCTGTAGCATTGTGCTGAACAGACATGAGAGAAGTATTGATTCTCATCTAAATCTTGGCGAGAAAGCCCACCATCCAACCTTGCAGGATTTTGTTTATCTGGGTGTTTATCTGAAATCTGTTATATATTTATCAGATCACTCAGAAAACACTCAGCCAATGTATAGAAGATGTATTTGTGGTTTTTAGGAATGAGGCTCACAGCCTCTCTTCTAAAAACCAAAAGATTCTTACTCAAATAACGTTCAGAAAAGAGTTTACTGCTTTAATGTCTCTCACTGACTGAAACAGTGAAGCTATTGTCGAGCGTATTAAAACCAAAGACAGCGGTGTGAATCTAGAGCATCAAATTGACAGTTTAGATATTGATAGATATATTGCTCTTGTTGTTGTTGGTTTACCTGCGGTGAGACATTCATGATGTTGGCGTGGACCTCTGATCCATTCGTATGCATCTCCGTCTTGGTGTCGGTCCTCTTCAGCATATGGGCCACGCTCACAGCATTGGGGTCTTTCTTTGCCACAGGAGGCTGTTCGAAACACAAACAGTAAAGTCAAACAGCAGCAAGCCATTTATTCACAGCAAGACCCCTGAGGACCCGGGAAAACAGATGTGTTGCTTACGAGCAGCATAACTTTCAGAGCAAACCATTTCAATACTGTTGACTTAAAGGAACAAATGCTGAAATAAAGTTTTTATTAGATTGTTCAGGTTCATGACAAAATGCGAAAGATGACGCAGCAGGGAACTGAAAGAAACACAGATGCAACTGACAAATATAAAACGGGTGAGAAATTCAAAAATGAATTCATCAGCAAAGAGAATAAAACATGTAGAGTTTTGAACAAAATTAAACATGAACAAAATGCAGCTGAATTCAAAGAATGGGAAATGGTCCAAAATGAATAAATAAAGGAAGAGCAACCAAGTCCAACCAAGCAGGGTGAATCCAGTGGGTGATGATGATGAAGGATGAATGCATTCGGCTGTCTACCTCATGATGTGTTCCCTCCTCAGGAAGTTTCTCCTCTATGGGAGACTTGTCCCGGGAGCCCATCAGACGGGCAGAGTAGAACCTGGAGGTCTCCTCAAAGTCCTCCCGGCCCACCTCTGGCTGTCGCTCCCTCTCTTCCAGCTCCAACATGCCTTTAGAGAATTCCTCCACGCCAGAGTGGAGATCTGTGATGATGGTGAAGTCGACCTCGGCCTCCAGGCTGGAGGTGGAGCTGACTGTCATGCTGGAGCACTTGCGCTCGATGCCAAGGTGGGTTTCCCTCATGCAGGCCACGGTGTCCCGCTCCTGCTCTTCCTCGGATGCTATACTCGGCTGGGGCCTCCTGTCCCCAAGCTCCTTCTGGGGCGGGTACAGAGACAGGGTCACACATCTAATGTAACTGTAGATGGATGGATGGAGGATGATGATGACATGGAATAGGATGAAGTATCATCCTCCTGTTTAAAGGTGGTGTATTCGCTGGGATTCATGGACGATCCAAAATCAAAGCCATTATATTAGATATGCATTTTATTCTGATTATGCAGTAGAAAATGAAAGGCATGCAGTCATGTCAGAGAGGAAATGTTGAATGACTGCGGGATGATAAATAGGGAGATAATCAACCTAAAAGCATAAAATGATGGAATTACAACCTTTCTATCTATTACATAAGCACCAGCCTGAAAACCTTAAAGGCCCCATATTGTATAAAGGGAGTTTTCCATGTCTTTTTTTGATTATAAAGCAGGTCTAGGTTCTATATTAATACTGTGAAAGTATCAAAGCCTCAGTCCACAGAGAAATGCAAACAGCCTGTATTCAGAAACTGAGTAAAACCAGCCGTCAGGACTTCTGGAACTTTGTGATGTCACAACAAAGCTATCATCGCCCTCAGCCATGCCCCCTGACTGCCCACCTGGACCCACCATCCAACCTTGTAGGATTTGGTTTCTCTGAGTGTTTTACCTGAAATCTGATATATTTTTATTCGATCACTTAGAAAACAGTCAGCCAATCACAAGAGATGCTCAGAGCCTCCTCTCTTCTGATTGGCTCAGCGACCTGTTGTTACTATAGCTCTAGAGAGAAGCCTGAGAGAGGAGATGTGAAACTACACTGAGATGGTTTTGCTTGTTAAAACCACAAAAATATCTTCTTATGGATCAACACATCAAATTAGACAGAATATGGGACCTTTAAACTATTAAACATGTCTCTAAAAACATCAAATCAAATAAAACAAAGTGCAAAAAATAACAGTTTGGCTCAACTGACACATGCAGGTTCATAATCCAAAAAAGGTTGGAAACCACTGAATTACAATGGAGCTCCTGAGATACCCAATCTACACTATTGCCACTTCTATCAATTACAAGTACACTTTCTAATCAGATCACAGTAAAAACTGCATCATGCCATCAACAGCCAAGCACAAGGGATACTGTTTTCGACCCACACATTCAACTCAAACTTATCATGGTGATGGATGAGGGCAGCTGAGCAGCCAGTAAAAACTATCACGCTACTTCAACCTTTACAGCTTTTGGGTTTGTTTTTTTTTCTATCAGGAGAAAGTGTTGCAGTCAGTTAGGAGGCATGCGGTATTTGCCCAGTGAGGGGTGCCGAGAGGGGGATAAAGAGATGATGGGTGGAGGGAATGAAGGTGGGTTTAAATTCAAATGAATAACCTTGAAATCAGCAAACGGCTCTTCATAAATGGCAGGAGTAGAGACGGGCTCCTGCAGAGAGGGAAGCAGAGGAAAGAGCAGAGAGAGCATCTGAAGGTTAGAGCGAGCTGAAGTGGATAGTGGGCTAACAGGCAGAGATCCTAACAGCAGAGCCTGACTGGGGCCTGGAAATATGGGTCCAGACCTAAACTGGGATCCTGGTGTGCTGCTCAGTGAGAGTCAAAATCAGGGTATAGCCAAAATTAGCTCAAAGTGGCTAATAAATCTGTGTTTTTAATGTCTTAATAATTGAAACCCAGGTTTAGGTGAGAAATTGAGCCAGATCCAACCCAAGCCCACTGGGTTTGTTGCGATCCAGTCAGGTCCACATGGATTCAGGCACAAATTTCAAGCATACTACTCTATAGTAGTAACATGGCATACAACAGTACAGTCTAAAGGACAGAAAAGAGGTGAGCTTACTGCAACAGAAACAACATATATAGCCTGGTTTATTTGTTAGTGTTAGCAGAGACAAGAGAATCATGCAGTTTGTATGATGAGCAGGTTTTTCAGCAGAGCAGGAGCCACTCTGTGTTGCAACACTACGCTCCTTGAATTTCAACAAGAGAGTATTCAACTAATATTGTCGAATGTCCAATGAAAGGTGCACGGGTGCATTTCAAAGCCCGTCAAAATGACTGTGTGCAAGCGGGTCCACAGGTTCCGAGAGGAGCACCCCCCCACCCCACCCCATCCCCCCCAGCTCAATCAGATCTTGATATAATTGTCACTTCGCCGGTGAGGTGTGCTCGCACAACTGTGAGCTACGCAACACCCCACCTCATGCCTGTTTAATCCAATATATGCAAGAGCTCAACTCAGATGAAAAGGTGGGAAATGATGAAAGCTGTCATGTCTATTCACTTCAAATTCCTTTCATTCCAGTGCCAGAACGCGTGCAAGCCTCCTAATGATACCAACAGTGAAATGAAAGCAGCAAATCTGACTGTGTCAGGCACTGAGCTGTGGTGTCTCACTGCTCGCCGCCAGCTGGGGTTTCACAGTTGGAGGAACCAGTGTGTTTTGTAACACCGCTTAGCTCTCTATCCGGGTGGGGTCGCAGGAGAATAAATGTGTCTGATTTATGATTTATTTTCTCCAAATCTGAAGGATCAAGGGACATTTTGTGAATTCTGTGGGTGTAAGTTCGTCAGTTTGATGTTAGTTTTTTGTGTGCAAACCAATTCCATACTCCATTTATCTCTAATTTTTGGGAGATAATAGCTGTGTGTAACAAAGTAATGGATGACAGTACATTTCACCCTCTCCTCCTCAAATGAGTGATTCAATTTGTAACATTAATGTGCAATAAATTGTTTTGTTTTGTGTTTCCAGTTAGAAAATGGCATGGAGATGTGCAAAAATCATCAGAGCGATGATAATGTGCGAGCCTTCCTTTTCCTTGCCACACTGACAGAGAACAGCGTGAGCTGGAAGGAAATCTGTGGCTCGCAAGTCAGAGAAGGCGAAGACCAACCAACAACCAAAACATGAGACATTGATTTTTTTTTCTGTCTTTCACAGCCAGTGGTGAGCTGTACAGATTTGCCAGACAAGTGTGGTGCATGTTGAGGACAATGTGAGGGGAGAGGAAATTACTGAGTTGCCACGAGAGGAAATGTCCAAACTTTTTTTTTTGATTGTTTTTTTTTGTTTGTTTGTTTGTTTGTTTGTTTGCCACAAGACGGAGCTGAAGTACCGCTCCGCCTGCTCTTCACACAGGCACGAACAGGTAAGATGGATGGAGTGTTTCAAGTCACTGAAAAGGTAGAAAAAAAGAAAAATGGCGTGCGAGTCTGTCTGAAGCTCATGCGATGCTTTACTTCCAATGACTGAATAGCAGATGCCAAGCAGAGTTACCGAATGTCTCTTCTTGGCTGCGTCCAGGCTCGGCTCCCTGCCAGCATTTCGGCTGTTCCGCAGTATTAGACCCGACTCCCTGGCCTTCTGCGTCTTCACTGGTGGGGCCGGGGGAGCCATTTTGGGAAGCGCTGAAATCTTTGAGCCAAATGACTGACTCTCTGTAGGTCCTCTGCCAGGCTGATAGCTGTCGTCAGGCTGTTCTGTTTTAGCATTCCCCTCCAGATCTGTTGGAAACGCTGAATGGAAGGTGGAGACGTCCGTCCAGTTGAGGTCTGAGGATCCCTCCGGAGAGCCCACTGACCAGCGGTATTCTCTTCTGATGGCCCGGGCTGGATCCTCCTGTCCTGTCCTGTCCCTTTCATCCTTACACGCTACGCTCTTTGACCGCTCTGGCTTGAGAGGAACGATCCTGGTGATCTCTGACTGATAGCTGCTGCCTGACAGCCGGTGGAGAGACGTCCTCTGACCTCTTTCTCCCACGAAACCCTCAATATCCTCCGGCCCGGAGTTACTGATCTTTCTCTCGTGTGTCCTGACCTGTCGCAGTTTTACCTCCGCTAGCTCTTTGTTGTCGATAAGGCCCTTCCCTCGCACCTTCATCACACACTCTCCTTTAACACCTGCTAATGAACTATCATGCTCTATCTTTCCGGGTCCGTTCACTGAGCCTAGATCGATATCTGTCGTTCCAACCTGACTGACTTTTCTGTTCCCCTGCTCTGCACCTTGAGATGAGAACTCCCTGCTCTCTACTATTGAGACTTGCTCCTGTTCGCCGTCTTTACAGGCCTTAACAGACTGATCCTTCCCTGATCCCTGATCATCTTTTTTCACCAACACCGGGGACGACTCGCAATGATTTCCTGTTTGAAACATTTTCTCTGGACTAGTGTCTGAGTCTGAGCCCTCGTTTTCTTCTCCGGTAGAATCACTGCCTCCTTTCCTGTAGATGAGCTCTGCAGGCATTCCCAGGTTTAAGCTCTGGGGTCTCCTCTTTTTCCTCTGTTTAGAAACTGTGCGTTCCTTTATCTGGTGCGAGCCTGGGGCCACATCATCGTTTACCTCGGGATCTGAGGTGTGAGATGGTTTACTTTGAGATTTGTCTTGAAACGAGTCTGCGTTCTCAGATAATTGAATCACAAAACGACTCGGCCGAGATTCAGAGCACACATCTGCCTCACTGGACGGTTTCCTTGATGGAAATTCATCAATATGGCTTTTCATTTCTTTTCTGTCATACCCTGTTACCTCTTTATGTATCATCTTGGTAATATCTATCTCTTTTTCCAGCTCCCTTTTCTCCCACGAGGAGTCAGATGTGAGAGATTTGTTCTTTTCTTCTGCCTTCCAGTCATGGTCTTGTTGATAAGTTTCTTGTTTTTCAATCAATACCCACTCCTCAGAGCCCTACATGTTGGTATAGATTAAACACAGTTAGACATGCCAAGCACTGCTGCTGCAGATAATGAAATCTAGGCAATCATTTGAATCACAGAAAAATGATGTAAAACTGCTACAGAATGGTGTTTTGGTGCGCATGCATCTGTATTTAGGAAGTAACTGTACAATATGTGGTTGTATTGTCTTTAAAAAAAATTAGACATGAGTAGGCGGTGCATTTCACTGAACCACAAATATTATCAATACCAAACTATCATGAGAGAGGAAGAGTGAGAGATGTGCAACCTCGGGTGAAGTCACCATAGTCTTCTGGACGAAACCCTCAACAGACAGGCTGTTAACAGGGTCCTTTCCCACCGCTCGGCCCACCAACTGGCCGACGCGAGGCAGAGGAGAGAGTTTAAAAGAGAAGGGAAGAACAGCTGTTAAGAGTCAGACTGGAAATGAGGGAGTGAATTAGTGAGATGCACAACTTCATGCAAAAGGGAGAAAATGGGAGAGGAAGAAGGTAGAAGATATCAGTGCCGACAGGACTTAACAGAGTTATTCTGTAAAAACTTTTTTAATGAACTTCAAGCTAAAAACATGCAATCCCGTGTACCTGACAGCCACCAAATCCACACAACCAAATCAGCAGCCATTTGCAATGCAAATATTCTTTTTCTGTAACTACATCAAAGAGCTGAGTTCGTCTGAATCTCTTGGAAACAGTCAGGAGCACCAAGACTTTCACAGCCGTCTACTGTCAGTCAAACAGAATAATACCCCCACCTCAACACCCCTCCCTCAATCTCTCCTCCTCCTGGAATGAGACACACGGGAGACTGCATTTTCTGCCGCAGACAGCATTTGACATTCTGTGGGCATAATCTGATCATCCCAGACAGCAGATGAGAGATCGTCTGAAGATGACTTGGGCACCGGCAATGACGTGAACTGTCCTATCTGAGGACTACAATCTCTGCGGCGTATCGTCAATGGCCTCATTACCAAAAAAATGTGATCAAAGCCTGAGAGCCTCCGTGATCTGGCATAAAGAAAACTGTGTCCCTGTGAGGCAATCAAGGGACAAAAAAAATAAAAAAGATAACCGATAATTATTTCTCGAGTGCCTCACGTTGAGTAAATCTCAAAAAACATCTTGAAACTAATCTCATCAAGATGTTTCCTTCAGTGCTACTTGTCAATCATCCTGGAGTACTACTCTGAGATAGTGTCAGAATTAATCTGGTGCACCAGAGACAGGCAGATGTGTTCCTCATTATACACACATCTTAAAATAAACTGCAGGTTCTGCTGTTTCTTCCTGTGAGTGACGATATCTGTTAAATAACTATAACTACCATCTCTAATCATGTTCATTTGCTCTCTTTTTACAGTTGTAGCAGTACTGTACGTCTTCCGGCTTGAAATATTCATAGACAATGACAAGAGGATACAAAACAGAAATATGACCTGCTTCACCTCAAGTCAAGCTGCAAAAAGAGACGTGAATATCAATGTCCTGTAATGGAATGTCAAGCATCAGAGGTTTTTAGATTTGAAATATTGACCATAGTGGACCTTTAAGTCCACAGACCCCCCTCCCACACACACACACACACACATACACACACACTCAGCCCCTACTCACAGCCTTCTTCTCTGGCGTGCCAGTCGGGGAGGTTATGGACAGACGCTTCTCCCGATTCATCAGCTTACTGTTGGGCTCCCTCAGGGCTCTCTTCAGCTCATTGATGCTGGCCTGGTGCTTCAGCAACACGTCCTGAGACTTATCCAGAAACTGGAGGGGGAAACGGGAGGAGAAAAGTGCGTGCATCAGCAGGACATCAACATCCTGTTCATCAACACGTCACACATTGTCAGTCTGAACAAGATGTGAGATAATACTGCACATGAGAGGATGGATCTGAAGTGCTTACACTAGTGATGCACGGTACGGCTCTGACGTCATCCAAATCTGCACGTTTGTATAAATCATCCACCCGAACTAATTATTTTCCACGATGTAGAGATCCACACCTGATCACGCATTACCATTACTTCTCAGTGGGATATCACACGTGATGACGGTGACATATTACGCTGAAGTAGGCTGGTTTGAATTAAATAAACATTCATTTAAAGTAAAAGTTCTCTTTTTTTGGTAAAATTAAAATGGCGACAAGTGTTTCCACAACAGCCTGAACACAGACTGACATTTAAATTCTGAATGTCGCTGCTACTTCCTGAACACAAACTATTTAAAAGCTCATAATAACATTTGGCCCCTGTCCAAAATAAATAATAAATCATAATGAGTGCTGCAGTCCAAACACAAAGATGAATTTGTGCCTGATGAAAAATGAAGCTTAACATATGTGGAGAATGTAATTTATTATTCCCTCATACATTATATATGATTGCACCCACCCGCATGTTCATTTTTATGACCCGGCCACAGATATAATTGTGATCTGTGCATCACTAGCTTATACTCACAGACAAACAACCGTACTTACAACTGAATTACTTGATATTCTGCATTTATTTTTGTTTATTTGTTTGTTTGTTTGTTTTTGGACAGTCAGTGGTGGAAAGTAAATAAATACATTTACTCAAGTACTGTTCTACGTAGTGTTGCCACTCCACACGTGTCAAAGGGAAATTCTGCACTTTTTATTTGACTACATTTATCTGTAGTTACTTTTCACACTGGGTTTTATATTAAAAAATATTAAATAAGCTTATAAAATACAATGCATTGCAACATTAATGATGCATCAACACTAACAATGTAAGGTTGATATATAAAATGAGTGGCCCTGAAAACATGGTTTCAAATCAAATGAAGTATATCTCCATAATATTAAATAATCATCGCTAATTGTGCAAAGTTAAAAACATCTTTATTCATAGTTTTTTAAGAGTTTAACATTAAATTTTAATTCAAATGTTACTATATCCTATAGGTGCAAAGGAATATTTGACATCAACTGTCCTGCCCACAAACCAATGGGAAGAGCTTTGACATAATAAAATAGCTTATAGTATAAACTTAACAGATATAGTAGGTTTCCAGAGACTTTAGATGACACAGCAACAATGCAGTCAACTGGTTCATTTTAGTGCACTATCTATGTTTTAGTCATAAGATAATAAGCAACACACATTTTCAAGCTTCTTTTTTCTTAATATCTATAGTAGTTTTTCTATAATCCATCTTGAAAATGTTGTTTTATGAGCCGATCTTTATTTGCATAAAGCCATACAGAAGATAAAATAAAAATGTCTGGGTAGAACATCCACATTATAATAAAGTCTGAACTCTAATGTTCTTCATTTCTCTGGTTTGGTCACAAACCCCCTATTTGTGTAGCAGACATGGTGAATACTGCTGCTCAGATGCATTTTTCAACATCAAGTGGTACATGGAAGTCGGCCGAATGTTAACCAGAGGCAGACAGATTCAGATTCACACTGAACATAATGTTTTCGTCACAGTTAACTTTGATACTTTGAGCACATTTTACTGGTACGTTTACTTGTAATTGGTTCTTCTTCCACGACTGGACAGAGCAGAATATTTCAGAATAGTGAAGAACATGCAATGATGCTTTACAGGCACTTAAAGAAGGATAGGGGCTCTTATCTACAGCAGGGAGAAATTTCACTGGAGACTTTCAAAGCCAAACTTTAAAGTATTCTGTGCTCATAGCTGCCAGACGTTTTAAATTCCTGTGACATTTCAAAAGAAACACAAAAACTTCCCTTGATCCAAGGCAGGAAAATCTCAATCTGTAAAAGCCTCTGAAGGCTACAGGTGCAGAGGAAGAGCTGCACACAACGACAAAAAGCCCAAGAGCCGAAGACAGGAACCTGTACCTCCTGTTTGTGCCGAGGAGTGGCCTCCTGGTCCAACTGAGAGAGCTGAGTTGGGGCAGGAGAACGGGCAGGCACGAGAGGGGTCAGAGAGTGCGGGAACAAGGTCAGGTGCAGAGACAGGATGGTAGAAGGTAAGTCAGTAAGGGAGGCAGGCAGACAGACTGCAAGGCTACATTTGATTCCATGCAAAGACAATTTGAAAATACATCCCAGTAGACATTTTGGACTTACATAGATAATGATATGACATGCAAATATGCTACCAAAATAAAAGTTGAGGTGTCTGTATTTCTAAGGCTTTACTAGGATTTTTTTTCCTTTTATCATATAATGGAGAGTAAGTCCAGTGGTGCAATGCAGTAGAGCTTTTTCAGTGATACCTGAGTCGACAGCCACAGTAAAAGAGACAAACCCAGTGGAAGACAGGCAGTGACAGACAAAGAAAGAATAAAAGATGGACAGACAAAGACAGGTATACAGACAGATAGAGACCAAATCACCAGACCAAATACCTCCTGTTTACTGTCAACTGGTGACCCAGCCTCCTCCTGATCGCCAGCAAGAGTAAAAAAAAAAACAACAAAAAAACAAAAAAGCATGTTAGCAACCCAGGCTCAGCTTGAGTTTGCATCTCTCAGCATAATGACGAAGGGTTAAAAACTGTAAAGCTGTTAGCTGGATTTATGAGCAGTGCAGTGTAAGCATGTAAGCCTGAGTGAATAAGAGTGAAAGGAGAAGAGTTAGTAAATGCTAAATCCACCAAAGCCACCACAGCGTTATGCCCCTGTTGGATAAGCTTCAATTGTCCTGAGAAGCTTGCACTGCACCTATTTACATTAGCTCCTCTGCAAGTCCCAGATTTACCTGTACCAAGGTCAGAGTCCTCTTCAAGTTGACAGAAGCTCTATATATTTGGACTTTCCATAACTTTAACAAACTTTAGCTTAATGGAAATTCATAAAAAGTTTCTGTCAGGAAATCTTCAGTACCATGATCTCTTTCTTTCTGCTTGGAGTGACATTGCCGTCCTCGTCTCTGTCCTGCTCCGACTCCTGGCCCGGCTCTTGTTCCTTGTCCTCCTCGTCCTGCTCCAAACTGGGCTCCAGCTCGGTCTCCTGCTCGTCCACAGACGGGCTGCGGAGACGGCGCTGTTCACTGATGCTGCGGTGGGACAGGCTGTCGTGGTTCTCACACATGGCAGAGACGGGCCGCGAAAACTCTGCAGGTAACAAGAGTTGAATTATGACAGGAGACAAATCAGATGAGTTCATCTGATGCGGGCTTATAAAGTAATAGTTTGACATTCTGGGGAATATGATCATTGTCTTTCTTGTCTTTTCAATATCAAACTTCAGTTGGTTAGCTTAGCTTAGCATAGATACTGGAGGTAGGTAACAGAAACAGCTTCTCAAAGACAAAAACCAAAATGTAACAGTACATGTGCAGGTCTATTTTTGGCTGTGACTTCCTGCACCAAGTAAAACCATCCCTTTGGTAAGTGGATGTTTTAACCTAGCTTGTTTCCCATGCTTCAAGTCTTTATGCTAAGATAAGCTAAACATTAATCTAAATACCCTAAAGTATGAAAATTTCAGCTTTGGAAATGAATACAAGTAAAAAAAAAAAAAAAGACTCCAGACCCTCCATGTGCAGATCTATCGAGGCACTACCGTGACTCTCACCTCCGTCCAAGCTCCTGGACAGCAGGTACCTCTTGCTGGTGGAGCGCTCAAAGTGCGGAGCAGGTCGGTCTATAAGCGCACTGGCCTGTCTGGTTTGAGCTTGTGTCCTTCCACTGTATCTAAACTTTGAACCCATCACCAAGAAGCCCTTAGGAGGAGGCTCTGGAGACACCAGCCTGTGGACACAAGAATGGTAGTGGTGAACATGCTTGACAACACACTGGGCCATAGAGCAAAAAAAGACGGTAGAGTGAAAACTGGAATTGGGAACAGTTTCCACTGCGTTACACTGAAAGTGGATTTCAAGCTAACTTCTGAGGGTGTATTTTCTACGTCTGTTTTGTATTTGCTCTCATCACATTCGAACTATCTTTGACGAGCTGTTTTTTGGCCACATGATAACTGATCAAGATTTAACTTGTGGTTTAGAGTAGATATATTCATCAGGTATAATGGTGCAGCTTAATCTAAATCTTTTGTTTAAACAGAGTCTCTTGCATGGCCAGCTACATAATGAGTATTAGTCAGTCGTATCTCCTGTATAGTGCTGTAAGGTTAATCAGGATCACCAATAAAAGTCTAAGGTGGCCTTGAAAGTAATCTGAGCTGTAGAGACTTGACAACATGTTAAGTCACTCATAGCCAGACCTATCTCCATAGCGCTGAACAATGGTCCGTCTGCAATTATTATCATTCTGCTTTATGGGGAAAAAAACAGTCTGACTTGCTTGTATTCCTTTAAACCAATCACAATCGTCTTAGCCCAGGATGCAGCAACGGTGCCCCTGAAAAATAGTGTTGTGTTTTGGTGGAACATTTGTATGTGGGGAGGCGAGCACATAGAGTAAAAATAAAGATGGACGTCACCCACAGGTTTCTAAAGAGCCTGTGGGTGAGCTGAACTCTGAGCTAATCAATATAAATGTATAAAAATTCATCCCAGTACAGACATGAAGGAGGACAAAAACTGTTTTTGTACCAGGCTGTAAACAGGTTTATTTCTGCTGTAAAGTTGGACATTTCACCATGGGAGTCTCTGGGGATTGACCCCCTTTTGGAGACAGACTCCAGCGGCCAATCAAAGAACTGCAGTTTTTGTTTTTGTCTCTTCAGTGTTGGTTTCGTTTTTCAGCCCAAGCGCTTGAGCACTATCATTAAAATTGCTACTTCCCCAGAAACAAAATGCCACAAAACAGTGCAGTAAAAGACGTATGTCAACTTTGGTTGTTGGCGTATGTTGTTGTTGTTTCCTGTAGCGAAGGGGATTTTGAAAACTGTAACGGGCAGATAGCTGAAGGGAAGGAGAATGGCTCGTGTGACTTGCAGCCAACATCAGGCTTATACCCACAGTCTACATCCAGTGAGTCAGTCTACTGCATGTTTAACAAAGCACTGTGCAATAAACTGAGTTTGGTTACTGCTCATGAAGGTGTACACATGGAAGTGTTTGTATTTGCCTTGATACACATTGAACGGAAAACCTTCCAACCATGAGAGCAGATCGTTCCTTACCGGAAGAAGGTGTGATGCTCGATGCAGACCTTCCACAGCCTCTTGGCAGCTCTGTGGTTCGGAAGCTTAAAACCGATTGTACTTTCAAACTGTTCATACTAGAAGGGGAGAGAGAACAAAGAAATGGAGGGAAGTGTGAAAAGAAAAGGTGAGGGAGGTTTACAGCACCAGATCTATTTACTCTGTTTCTGCTGAAATTCACCTGAGTACTTCTCGCTGGACTAACGTTTAGGGCAACCTAATACATTCATAAAAATTGCATTGAATTCGCTACATCTCACTCCTGCATGAACACTGAACCCAATCAATATAACATATTTGTGCTTGCATTAACACAGCTGCCACAATATATACATGTGAATACATAAACAAAGACATTTAGAACGTTACAACATGGATTTTGCCAACTGGACAAAAAGAGCAGATCAAGGCGGAGGAGGGATAACATCCAATATTCAGACACTAGGAGCAATTGGGAGGAAAACTATTTCATGGCTCTATATTTACACTCTTTATCCCTCTATTCTGGCTGCAGCTGCAGCAGCTCTGTTAAAGGGGCTCTTTATTTGGCTTGATCACAGGCTCACTGTGCGGCTCTGTCACTTGACTGGGTCTGGCCCAGACAGCCTGTCACACTGAGGCTCAGCATGGAGGATAAGCTGCAGCTCTGCACAGCACAATGAGGAGGGCGAGAATATACTGTATATCCTGACTGTGCAGAGGAGCGAGGTTGGAGGTATAAAGCTGGAGGATTTACAGTCTTCTACTCAGAGTTACTGACCACACATTCATTTTCTTTTTTACAATAAAAGTTGTGACACAACATTAGCTACTGTTGTATTCAAAATGTGAGGTCATGGCTTTGAGGAATACTTCAATAGTTTGGGAAATATATAATATGAGGACTGATATCTCTCTCAGGTCTGTACATTAACTTTGCAGCTGGAGCCAGGAGATGCTTAGCTTAGCATAAAGAATAAAAACAGAGGGAAACAGCTAGCCTAATTCCACACAAAATCTGCCTGCCATCACATCTAAAGCTCACTGACTAACGTTAAAGGTCCCATATTTGACACTTTTCCTGTGTTTTGTTTGAAGTGTTGCTCTATAAGAAGATATATTTTTGGTTTTAAGAACTAAAAATCATCTCAGTGTAGTTTCACATCTCCTCTCTCAGGCTTCTCTCTGGAGCTCTAGTAACAACAGGTTGGTGATCCAATCAGAAGAGAGGAGGCTGTGAGCCTCCCTTCTGACTGTTTTCTTAGTGATCAAATAGAAAACAAAATTTCTGACAGACTTCAGGTAAAACACTCAGAGAAACCAAACCCTGCACGGTTGGATGGTGGGTCCAGGTGGGTGATGCTTGGGGCATGGCTGATAGCGGTGACTGTTTTGTTGTGACATCACAAAGTTACAGAGGTCCTGATGGCTCATTCATTTCTCTGTGGACTGAGCACTTTGATAATTTCACAGTATTAAGGGAGAAGCTAGACCTGCTTTATCATCAAACAACATCAAATCAATACATGAATCCATGGTTGTGATTCCCTAGAGTCATCACTGTGAGGTTGCCAGGCAACCAGTGGACAATCCAGGAAGCCCACAACTTGTTGTCTTTACAATTCTAAGCTAAGCTAACTAGCTGCTGGCTGTAGCTTCATATTTACTGTACAGGAATGAGAGTGATATCAATCTTCTTGTTTAACTCTCAGCAAGAAAACAAACAAGCATATTTCCCCAAAATATCCAACTATCCGTTTGAGACACTACACCAGTGCTTTAGTTTTAATTTTCAAGAAAGTTGGGCAATTAGTAAGAGACAGATTAAAAAAAATTGTTGAGTCAGAGGCAAAGATATCCTGACTTTCAGTTAACACACGTCCTTCAAACCCCATACCCACAGTCTGTACTGCAGGCTTTCTGTTATAAATTTGCCCAAGCCCAGATAACCTCTCGATGACATCACTATCATCATCATCACTATGAACATCCGGGTTATTTTCTCAGACCTGATAAAGCTCCTTCAAAACAACAGACGGCATAGAACATCTGTTTTTTGTTGAGCAGCACTAACCATTAGTAGTAAATGGATTTTAATGTGTGAAATCGATAGAGTGCCACTTTAATTATCCTTCACCATGCAGCCTACCTCGCCAGGTCGTATTTTGATGTAAAAGTTGCTCCTCTTGTAAGAGATCTTGAGGATCTTTGGCCAGGCAAAGCGGTTGATCCTCAGTCTGTCACGGTAGATCAGCAGGCCATTGGCACAGACACCCAGCATTATGTCAATCCCTTCAGAATCCTGCACAGAGGACAGCATGGCGGCAGAAATCATCTATTAGCGGCACTGTATGCATCCTCAAAACCTACTGTACTTTCATTCAAATTAAAACTAGCTATAGGAGGAGCCAACCTTAGCATGATGGAGGTCCACACCGTACATGGACAGTTTCTTCGCATTCTCCAAGAAGTTAATTTCAGCCTCTGCGGGAGTCATCCCCCTGAGGGCAGAACAACAATAATATCAGTAACCAACATCAACACGCCGTCTTAAATAATAAGCCCGTAATCTTGCACAGTGGGAGCAGAGTTATCTTGCTAATGTACTTAATATATTCACGTCTAATTGCCTTGCAACCCAAGCCTTATTTGGTCGTATGCCAAAAAGCAAATCCAAATCAGAGCATGGTAAAGATCCTCTAAGTGAATAAATGTTCCCACACTGGCAAGACTGGCACAGTGTAAGTCTCAATGACAGATGGCGCGGTAATGTGGCGGCATCTATCATCCATATGCATGATGGGAGTGTTTCGACACAGCGGAAAACTCATCATCCCAGGAGATTTGTGGACAGATGAAGGTCTGATTTAAACAATAATATGTCCAGTACTTGTAGTTTCGATGGAGCTCCATCACCCTCTCCTCCAGCTCGCGGGTCTGATTTGGGGCGAAGCGGAAATCGCTGACGTAGTCAGAGCCGTGGTCGTCCTGGTCGTAGTCTCCCAGTTCGGCTTGAACGGTGTAGGAGCCCAAGAGGGCATGAGTGACGAACGAGCACGGCAGCCGACCTGACAGCATGTCATCCCTCAGCTGCAGACACAGGTAGTATCTGTCAGATGAGACAAAAGGGGAGGAGGGTGTTGGCAGTCAAACAAGCCTGAGCCAAGGCAAGCTCCAACAAGTATTCAGCATAGTTAATCCATGGCATTTAGTAGCATTCCAGGTCTAATCCTTAAAGAGGAGAGAGGGATTTGGGTTGCTTTGACACCGGGGCAAATATGCCATGTAAATTGTTACAATACTTTCATGTAAACATTTATCTTTAGGAAAATGAAAAAGGCAAATCATCTGTGAAAGTGACATGTGTGTGCAATTTCTGCTTTGATTAACTCTGAGGAGCATCTGACAGCACAGCCAGAGGAGCTACAGCTGCTGATACTGTCGGAGTGTGTGTGTGTGTGTGTGTGTGTGTGTGTGTGTGTGTGTATTGTACCTGGTAATATCCTCAGTGAGCTGGGAGGGGTCTGGAGGGTAGAACTTGACAGCGAAGGCAAAGTGCCACTGAGAGTCTGCGGAGAGATGGAAGGATGAACATCATGTTTGTCTTGGGATAAATTAGAATTACAAGTCAATGATGAAATTGTATCCAACAGGTCAACACATAACTTTGCATCGATTCACATGCCAACAAATCTAATTTACAACTTTACTAATTGAAATTTAAAATATTTATCATCTCAGCAACTTGGAAAAGACACTCACTGCGCATCTGCTTCTTGATCTCCTTGGAGGGGTCCAACCAATTCTGGAAGACAGAGGGCAGAATTCACACACGGCAGACTGGAAACATGGCTAATGCACATGCAGGGGGGGTCACATTTTGCTCTAATTGCTGTGTTGTGCTCCTAATGAAACCCTCTCCATATGCTTAAATAAAGAAACTGAGCCTGCCCCTGCTGAGCCGCTCAAAACGTGCTGAGAGAAGATTTAATCCAAGCATCTGTTTCTTCATTGTGTTGCTAAACCACCAGCAGACAGTTACCTATCTGATCTCATTAAGAGAGCGCAGTGAAGTGCTTCACCTGTAGGGACACCCCCACCCGTTTCTGATTTGGTTGTCTCATCAGTGGTGCAGTGGACATTGACTCTGTTGTAACGGCAGCTGTAAATCATGTTGTTTGGGGGCTCAGCATCACACCCACAGCAACGGAGCGAGTAAGTATTCTTACCCTGCTAAAATTGTGTTTATAAGTTCAAGTTTTATCATCCATGTTATTCTTTCACAGGCTCAGCCTCACTCTTTAACCTTTCTCGAGGTTCATGGGTTCATCCTCTTATTACACTGCTGGTTTCCTGTGATACCTCACATGCCCTGTTTATCTGTAATATACTCCAGGTTGAGAGAAATGACAGCCTCTTCCAATCACTGTAAAGTAGCAATTGATTATTATCTCTGAAAAAACCCTTAGCAGTACCTTAACAGTTACCAATTAATCCTAAGATCTGATATAATCAAGGTGTGATTGGATCAGATGTGAAGAGGTCCCATCTGCCAGTGTTTGTGTGTGTTTGTGAGAGAGAGAGAGAGAGAGAGAGAGAGAGGTGACACACACGCACTGTTGATATTGTGGCAGCCTTAAATAAATCGATGTAAAGGAAACACAGTGACACGTGTAAAAATATTATTGGTTATTATGAAAATGTGTCAGAGGACTTCAACGCAAATGTCCTCATTCACACTGCTCAAAGAATGTGGCCACATGTGGCCCAGACCAGCACCGATTGTGGTC
>NW_019525301.1:1312921-1415861 GCF_002814215.2 Seriola lalandi dorsalis
CTCCACTAACCTGAATACCACACAGCAGCTGCTTATTAAAGCTGACAGTGTTTTTGGCAGCTGGGATCACATCAGTCAGAGTGGAATCGAGGAGTATGAAAGGTTGATACAGCACAGTGCAATCCTCTGCCCCCGTTGGGCAAACTGCAAGCAGTTCTGGCAATCTGAACTGTGCCTTCACATGCACACACACACACACACACACACACACACACACACAATCACAAACACACATACTCCTAGCAGTGTTTAATCAGGCTGCTAAAGACTTTAATGAGCCGCAGGCATTTATCGCCCCCCTGAATCTATCTTATATCAGCCAAGGCCAAAAGAGCACTCAATTAGGAAGGCGCTCTCTGCTGCTTTGCTTTTCTCTGCACAAAAGCAGGGGGAACTTTTAATCACTGTCCGTTCACTCATGCTTTTGCAACCTAAGTTCATAAAGAAATCACAGCGAATAAATGTTCTCCTGAAGAGGAAAGATTAAATCCCTGTTCCCTCAACTGAGACAGAGAAAGGGCATCTGAAATGACATTTCAATTCTCAGGCTTGTTTGGTCTACCAATCAGCGATGACCCCAGACAGTAGGCTCAAGCTGTGCTCTGATAAGCCTGCCTTTGATGAGCCTGACATATTGATCTAAGCCGTAGCCTCACCTACACTCCGAGAGAGGAAAAATATATGAAGTTCAAGTCTGTTTATCTCTCAAACGCACCAGTTAACCGGTCCGTGTGGGCCCGAGATTATGCTCAATCCAAAGCCTCGGCCGCCAAATGCATATCAAGTCACAACATGTGACCTGACAAAGCGTGCACAAGCTGATGATGGTGACAGAAAATATGCTCCAGATGTTAAAAGAGACTTAGTCTTGTCATCTTTCCTACCTTCAAAAGGCAGGAGGCTCCTCTGTAGCCTGTTGTGGAACCACATACCTGCCCTCAGGGAGACTCGCATCAATCAAAGCCCAAAACACACATCCAGCAAAGAACTCTCATGTGAGCCGACAGCTAGGACCCACCAGTTTAGTGTCAATCATATGATTATATGGTAATAAGTCTGGTCTGTGCACTTGATAACGAATCAACAAAGATCAGAGGGAGACATATTTAGACATTCTATTTGAAATGAGCTGATTGCAGCTTAATGTATGTACACATTCATCAGGAACAGAAATAATTAAACCTCAGAGGACACAGCAAAAGAAACAAAGAATACCATTTTTTTCTGACCAATTAAAGTTGGACCAGGAAACACACTCAAGTTGAAAAAGGAGGAAGCTTAAAGAGTAATTTACACTACACTTTGTATACTACAAACCAGTAGTAGTATCTATCTTTATCTATCCAGATGTTGAGATATCTGTTTCTGAACGGTCATCAGTTTTCATAAAGGAATATTTCTATAGTAGAAAGTATTTCCAGTGAATAGGGTTCAAAGTCAGGACTGTGGATTTCCAGAGTAATCAAGTCAAGTCAAGTCAACTTTATTTCTATAGCACATTTAAACACAGCTTGAGCTGACCAAAGCTGTACAAATGGCAATTAAAATAAATAAAATAAGCAGGTAAAAAAATGTATACAGTACGTAAGAGACATATAAGTATAATAACACAAACAAGTAGACAACAAGAAACAACTGCTCAATATGACCACGACAATGGACGAGTTAGTGAGCTCCAGTGAATCTTTAACCTAGATTGGAGATGGAAGGAGCACATCCTATATCAGGTGGCAGGCAAAAGCTCTCGCTGGACATGTAGAAGGGATTGAACTTTGACATCTGAGAGATCTAGGAGCGGATGAGATCTGAGATGTGAGGTGGGGCCTGACCATTGAGAGCCTAAAAGGTAATCAGCAGGGTCTTGAATTGAAAGCAACAGGAATCCAGTGAAGGGAGACTAAAACTGGGGTGATGTGCTTGTGTTTTTTAGTACCAGTCAACATCCTAGCAGCTGCATTCTGGACCAACTGTAAGCAGGATAGTGAAGTTTGATGAAAGCTTAAATACAGAGAATTGCAATAGTTCCGTTTGAGAAGTGATAAAGGCGTGGATTACTTTTTCCAGGTCATTGAAGGACAGAATCGGCTTCAGTTTGGAGAGGGTTCTTAACTGGAAGAAACTACTTTCAACAACAGAGGTGATATGTTTGTCAAGGCAGAGATCGAAATCAAAGGCTAAACCCAGGTTTTTAGCGTGATGCTTCACATATGGGATGAGGTGGTCAAGCTTGCTTGCGAGTTGGGTTCTGGATTTAGAGGGGCCAAATATAAGTACTTCAGTTTTGTTACTGTTTAACTGAAGGGCGTTTTTTGCCATTCAGGCCTTGATGTCCTTGAAGCAGTCCAGGAAAGCTTGAAGGGAGTCTGTAGATTTTAGTGGGAGGTAAAGCTGTTTATCGTCAGCACAGAAATAGCACAAGATGTTTTGTTTCCTGACGATGTTTCCAAGGGGCAACATGTATAGGCTGAATAGCGCTGGCCCCTGGATGGTTCCCTGGGGAACCCCACTGGTGACAGGGGCAGAGGAGGAGGAGAACTGGTCTATAGCCACTGAAAATGTCCTGCGTTTGAGGTAGGATCCAAACCATTTTATAGTGGTACCCTCAATACCAACCCACTGTTCTAGATGTGTTAAGAGGATGTCATGGTCAACTGTATAAAAGGCAGCAAGGTCTAATAAAATGAGGATGGTGTTTTTCCCAGAGTCAACAGTGAGCAGTAGGTCATTGGTCACCTTTAACTAAGCTGTTCCTGTGCTGTGGAGGGCTTTGAACCCTGATTGGAATGGATCTAAGATATTGTTAGTATTCAGAAATGAGTGCAGTAGTGACAGAACAATTTGTTCCAGTAAATTAAAGATAAAAGGCAGTCTAGAAATGGGCCAACAGCTATTTAAACATTTAGCATCAAGATTATGGTTTTTGAGCAGAGGCTGGACAACTGCATGTTTAAAACATGTGGGTACAGTGCCAGAGGTTAAGCAGGAGTTGATAATGGCTTGAACACTAGGGCCAATTGTGTCAAAGGCATCCTTTATGCTGTGCGGGGGCACAACATCATGGGGAGAGGTAGTGAGCTTCATGTTCATAACAGTATTTCTCAATCCGGGCAGAGTAACCTGTAGGCTAGATCACCTGGACAAGGAGGCGGGTGTCGAAGGGAGAGGGAGAGAAAAGTGATCTGTTGTTTCCAATTTTTTTCTGTGAAAAACTTCGAAAACTTTTCACAAGAGCTTGCAGAGGCGTCAATGTTGTGGGAGATGCAGTGAGTGAGGATAGAATTAATAGTGCTGATCAAAAATTGGAAAGACAGTTTTTAAATATTTCCAGTGAGACTGAGAGGTGATCTTTTTTTCCATCTCGGTTCAGCTTCACGACAGGCCTGCCTGAGGGAGCGGGCTGAGCAGAGGGAGGGGAAGAGGGAGATTGATTTATCTGGGCTCAGAGGAGGCTGTGCAGTAGAAGAGATGGAGGCTGTGATGGCCTTTCTTTGATATGCTTCGGCAAGGTGCAGTGAGAGAGTTTATATGGCGTGAGTAGCCAGATGTTTTGACACTAAGCCGGACCTGATAGGGTGGCACTGAAAACAATTGGTTTATGATGGGAGAAGCACGCCTCTTCAATGATGAGTTTGTCGATAGTGAGGCCATATCACATAATGAGGTCAAGTATATGCCCTAGTACATGGGTGGCTCCAGTGACATGCTGGATAAGGCCAAAAGAGTCCAGGACATGTTTGAATTTGTTTGCCATAGGTTTGCCTGGGCAACACACATGGGTATTAAAATCACCCAGGATCAACAATCTGTCATACAATGGGACAATACTAAACAGGAGTTCAGAGAATCCAGATATGAAGTCTTTATCTGTCTTGGGTTCTCCATAGACTAGTACACAGACTAGTGGTGTGGAGATGGATTCAATTTTTAAAGACTGTGATTCAAATGTGGAGTGACCACAGCCACTCCGCCCCCTCTGCCACTACACCTAGGGGTGCTGATGAAAGAACAGTTTGGTGGACACAGTTCATTAAAAGTGGCTGTATCACCTTCACCAGACCATGTCTCAGTTAAGAATAGAAAGTCCAGGTTAGGGGAGGTAAAAAAGACATTGTGTCTTTAAAGATATGCTGTGGCTGATGATTTTAAAGCTGTACTAATCAATATTTTTATTTCAACAATGGATAAAATTATGACATGTCGAAGGAGGCACTCCAAGTTGGACTTGCTCAACATTATTCTGCTAACTTAACTGTCCATTTGCTGAGGAAGACTCACAAGTTGACATCCACTCACGCAGGTTATCACAAATGATGGGGAGCAAGCTCATTGGTCAAAGGATGGTCAGATTCCCTGCAAGCCTTATTTTGTAACTTTTGAGAAGAAAGTAACCAATTAAAGTAGGTGGGCAGAAATAATTATAATAATAAAATAAAAATAGTTATAACAAAACATGCAGTTCTGGCTGATCTTAATGTTAAACCTTACGTGTAGCTGTAGGCTAAAGGTAAACTAGTAAGCTAGCCATGGTTATGAAAAAAAAATGAAAAGAAGTCAATGATGTCATTTTGATCAAACTTTTCTTCTTATCTATTTAAATTTTCCTGATAAACTGTGGCTCTTGTCTTCAGGCCACAGAGGTTTAATTCAACCAATGAGATTGTTTCTGCCTCCTGAAGAGCTCTGCCTCTAAAAATATTTGTGCAAATAAATTTCATCTATGCATCTTGCAAAGAGTAGATGAGGCATTTTTTCATCTTTTCTCCTCTTTCCTCCTTTTCAATCGCCTTTTGTCCAGGCCCAGACTGAGAATGGAAATTTCCATTTTCCATTCATCTTTGAATGATGGATTGTGCACCCCTGAGAGAGCCGGCCCAGCCAACAAGTGAGAGGAATACAGATTGTTCTGCAAGTAATGTGTTTATGCACTGAAACATCCCACAAGATTTTTTTGTGGTACACAATTCACTGACCTTCAGGGTGTCTGTGTCGGCAAAGGTCAGACCAAAGTAGTCCTTCTCCAGCAAGTTGAGGTGCTCACACACCATGTCCATCAGGGTCTGTCCTTTAGAGTGTTTCTGTTAAGACAAACATACAGAACACATCACTGGTAAAAATGTTCTACTGTATATATGAATTGTTTTATATGCATGAGTCTACTACTGGGATAGCTCAGTTTTGTAGGATGAAATTTTGCTCACTGATATCAGGCCCCTTTAGATAGCTCTTCTTGTCAAGATTGCTTTCTTGTTCTCTGCTTCTGTACACACTAAAACAGCTCAACCATGTGGTGTTGTGCCACAGTCAGTGTGCATCAAACACTTTGACAGTGAAAATGGACTGTGAATTGCCGCGGAAGATTGGTCTTTGTACTGTAGGCCGAGATTTCTCTGCCACTGACGGAGCATAACAGCAACATTTACTCTGACAGTCAAGTGACAAGTTCAGGTTTTCAAAAGTAGATTTTCAATGTGTGTGTTTTTTTTAACTAGTTAACATCAGGATGAACAAATGTTTGCTCACCGTGCTGAAAACGCCTTAAACAAGACTTGATAGAGATCAGGATATCTTAACATCTGGAACATGGGTCATATGAAACGTGAAACAGTGTTTCTAAGTAAGAGATAATCCTATATTTAAGTTATAATATGTAACTTTTCCACATGTTTAAAAATGACTAGACCTCTGTTATATACATTTTTGAGTCATGTACAGAAAAAAAACCTCCTAACCAACTGACAGTGAAGACCACAACTCCCATGATCCCACGCTATTTCACATCGTCAACCAACACGATCTTTTACTTTTGTTTTGATTGAGAGACCCCTAGCAGCAGGAGTTACTGACTGTACGTTAAAATCTACTCTGACTTGTTTTGAGTATGGATTGGATTATCTAGTGCCTGTTACATCGCATTGATAACAATAGTGTTTAAGATGGTTTACATCCCATTCAATTATACACTGAAAAAAGAGTATGGTCACAGAATAATCATTAAGCATAACATCCTGCTCTGATGAAAATCAACCACAGTAGCACATATTGTACTATCTACAGCGATGATTTCACATTTGCCGACAGACAAAATGATGTAGACACTTCATGAAAATGTCATGGGTTGCCGTGACGGACATTTTATGTTTGAGATTTTGTTTGGACTTTTGTCATTTGTCATTTCCTGTTTTATTTTGTAGTTATTTTCCTTGTGTGTTATGATTTGTTTATTTCTTGTCTTTGTCCTGTTTCTCTCCTAATTGATTGTCTGCCCCACCCAAATGTGTTTCACCTGTGTTCAATCACCTTGCCTCCATTTTGTCTATTTACTCTCCCTTTGTCAGTGTCAGTTCATCTGTTCATGTCCCCTGTGTCACCTGTTCGAGTCCCCCGTGCATCTGCGACCTGTTGAAGGTTGGAGCTTTGAGCTAAAGCTTTGAGAGTGTTAGCATGCTAACATTTGCTAATTAGTACTAAAAAGGTACATCAAGCACTGTTAGGGATGTCTGCTGCTACTGGACAAACTGAAACTTTGATCTGATGATGATACTTGGCGAAAAGTCAGGGCAACACAAATTCATCCTCTGGGGACCATGGATATGTGAACCAAATTTTGTCCCAGTCCATGTCATACATCAAGATATTTGACATAAGTGAGAACTTTGACCTGCTGCTGGTGGTACAGGAAAAGTCGGGGGGACACCAATGTCACTGAGATTCTGCATCTGGGGACCATGAATACCATCACTGACCATTGTTTGCAAAACATTTGACTCAAATCCAAAAATGTCACCCCAATGGTGACGCTCGAAGAAGATTAAGGGAAGCTTAATCTGTCTGAACCAAATTTCATAGTGATCCATCAAATTAACATATTTCTGCCTGGACCGAGTGGCAGACTCCATACGGGTTGTGCCTCTGTGGAGGTTTGAGATCTAGAAACAAATAACACCAACTTACTTTAAGCAAATTCATTCCCTAATATTGATTATTAATTGTCTTGTAATTGGATTAATTACTCTTAATTAATTACTCCTACCGAAATCTTTTCGATCTTATTCAAAGACGTCTGGTGGCTAGACACACTGACTTGCACTAGGAGCCAATTTTGTTCGATTCAAGCCCAGAAAATGGGCATTGTCAGTGCATGAAATATTGACACAACATCAATTCATGCATGAGCTCATATGCCACTGTTAAATATTGAACAAGGAAGAAGTATGTTAATATTGAGACCTAACACTGAACCACACACAGAGTACTATACTCATAGTTCCTCCTCTCCTGGAGCCTCTAGGTGACAGGGAGATGGAGCAAGCAGTTGCCAGGGAAACAGATGCAGTATTATCCCTCTGCTATGTTGTTTCTAATATCGACTAAAGAATTGTTTCACCTTTGCCTCATTGTGTGTGAAAAGATGGCGGAGCAACACTTGGAGATCATTTATAACGGGTACAATTGTTTTACTCCGGCGCTTCCCTCCCTACATTGGCTCTCAGTTAAATTTCAGATTGATCTGAAAATTTTATTCCTGACTTTTAAGACTTTAAATGGCCTTGCCCCAAATTACATTGCAGATTTATTGACATGGTATGTGCCCAACCAAGAATTGAGATCTGTGGAAGAAGGCCCTCTGGTTACCTCAAGGTTAAGGCTTGTGACTAAGGGTTTATTTTTCTCTGACGCACTTTGCAACTTTGTGAAGTGCTATATGAATAAATGTATTATTATTATAAGCTCTTCCTGTCAGTCAGCTACATTGTAAAGGAAGAGCGTACTTCATGACATCATCTGCAGCCAGCAAAATTAAATAAACAAATCAGCATGACTTAATATTTCATGACTGAGGTGATCCGGCTTATTTGCTCTCTGCTCTGGAACAATTAAATATCTAACCATACAATAATGATCTCAGCATTGGCAACTGAATACACTTGGGACACTCCACGACAGAATCCTGTGTAAAAAGACAGCTAAACAGCATGAAGCACTCAATTCCACCCAAAATAGCTCTGTTCTGCACATCGACCCAGCCAGGCTTGACCATGCATAGTCAGGCAGATAGCACCCTAGTGAGCAGAGGGGGAGGCTGGGTGAGAGAAGTGAGTAAAGGCGTGGTGCCTCCCCTCCCGCCCGAGGACCACGGGGACGCTAAGCCATGCATCCATGACAAGAGACTTAATTAACCCATGAATGCAGCACCTCCTCCGGGGAGAGCACTCCCAAAGTGTGGCCTGTCTTCTTGCAGCGCTGTTATTACCAGCTCCTGAAGGCACGAGGGAGGCTCGGATATGGCAGGCATGAAATTCCACCCCAGCAATTACAGACAGGAAGCAGGAGCAAGCCCATCCATGACCTGGAGGTCTGAGGCTCTCACCATACTAGAACTAGTTCAAGAGAAAAAAAAAGACATGGGCTGAAAGGAGACTGTTTTGTAAATCCTTCTCTGGCAATGACTGGCAGTGCTTCGAGGTCACGTATTCAGAAAGAGCACTTACGACACAAAAGCCTCCATAACCATAATGCAAACTATTGATGTGGTGTGGAAAAGGCCCAGTGGTCCTTCAGGATGTTTTTACAGTGCTGAGAGAGAGGTAGCTTTCCTGTTATTCTTACCTCACACACACTCGCACATACGAAGCACCCTGAACCCAGCAACACCACAAACAGGAGCAGAAGTAACGAGTTACATTTACTCTTGTTAATGGAACAAAGTCGTTAATTTATTTCTATTTTTTTTTTTTTTTTACTTCACTACATCTAAAGTAGAATTCATTACAGAGTAAAAACAATTCACATGATGAAGTTATGATTAACCGTGTGAGAACGCAACGAATGAAAAGAGTCAAATCAGCAGCTGCAGCAGGTGCATTAAATCATCAGCTTCCTCTGATGATTTAATACACCATCTGGCGACCACGGCAAGTGTCCCAAATCAAACACACCTGCCGTGTTGCGTGACCAACAGGTGCATGCTGGGTCTGGCTGAATGCTAAATGCTAAATGCTGACAGTGGATCCTTCAGCTATGACCTCTGCGTTCACTTCCACTGTCAGTGAGGTGTATCTCTGATGCTCCCCGATGTGACAGCAGCAAACGTGGAGGACAGCAGTGAGACCAGAGAGGCTGGTTATATTTTACAGTGAGAATGAACGAGCAGAGAAGTTAAAGCAGATTGTGCAGCAAGGTGACATTCAAACAGGTGTGTGCAACTAATGACTGATTGCTGAAACTCACTCTACAGCATCAACAGCTACTGTGTTGCCTAGCAACATAGTGATTGCGCTGTCTCTGTTGGCTACAGCCGCTCTGGAGTTTACATTGTTTACAGATCTCTGCCTTTTCTGCTGTTAATTCTACAAGTAGCACCATCTATTTGATTTATGTAGCTTAATACTGCTACATAAAGTCTGTGGACACCAGGTATTCAGGTGTTTCTATCATTTTGTAAAGGCTTAATAACAGAAACACCTCTCTGTATAATGTAATACAGCTCGGCAGCAACACACACTACATCCTCCAAAATGATCATATGGTTGAATCAACAACTCTGTAAAACAATCTGAAATAAAAACTGAACATTATAACCTTCATGAAGGAGGATTTATTGCAGGACAGTTTAGACTGAATTTGTTTAAGCTAGATGTACCTAATAAACTGCCAACTGAGTGTATATTTGTAATAATCTGTTGTATGCACAGGCTGCAAACTGCCGGATTGTGATTTATGAGTTAATTTCAGTGCAGTTCTCAGCTGGAATGGCATATATGTAAAAAATAGCTGTGCATACACACCTGTATAAAGCCTAAAGACTTACTTTGTACTTTTATCTGAGTCATTTTACTTTTACTTGAGTGAAAATTTTGCAGTACTGATCACACACACAAAGTTTCATGCACCTGGGCATAAGTATCCTAAGGGATGGCCTCGTGATAACATTGCTCTTCTATTTTCTCCTTGGCTGCACCTGGCTTGCAACCATGTAATAGCTATAGATCTCCTAACATCCACTTAGCGGCCTGTGCTGGGGGCTTTTATTGGACTTAAGACACTTCCTGTGACCAATCGCCAGGGCTCAGTATCATTTTTTTATTTTTCATATGAATGTCCAAACAATAGTTTCAGTTTCATTAGAAAAACAATACTTTTTTGATACTTGAAGATTTTTCATTTAAAAACATATACCAAACTCTTTAAAATGTCAGTGTTAAAGGGGCACTCATGAAGATCAATGAACAGTTCTCAAAACAGTTGTACAAACCCCAATTCCAAAGAAGTTGGGACATTGTGTAAAATATAAATAAAAACAGAATACAGTGATTTGCAAATCCTTTTTGACCTACATTCAATTGAATACACTACAAAGACAAGATATTTAAAGTTCAAACTGAAAAACTTTATTTTTTTTTTGCAAATATTCACTCATTTTGAATTTCATGCCTGCAACATGTTCCAAAAAAGCTGGGACAGGGGCAACAAAAGATTGGGAAAGTTGAGGAATACTCAAAAATCACCTGTTTCATTCCACAGGTGAACAGATTAATCGGTGAGTGTCATGATTAGGTATTAAATGAGCATCCCCGAAAGGCTCAGTCATTCACAAGCAAGGATGGGCCGAGGTTCACCACTTGGTGAACAACTGCGTGAGCAAATAGTCCATGGACTATTTGCTCACGCAGTTGTTCACCAAGTGGTGAACCTCGGCCCATCCTTGCTTGTGAATGACTGAGCCTTTCGGGGATGCTCATTTAATACCTAATCATGACACTCACCGATTAATCTGTTCACCTGTGGAATGAAACAGGTGATTTTTGAGTATTCCTCAACTTTCCCAATCTTTTGTTGCCCCTGTCCCAGCTTTTTTGGAACATGTTGCAGGCATGAAATTCAAAATGAGTGAATATTTGCAAAAAAAAAATAAAGTTTTTCAGTTTGAACTTTAAATATCTTGTCTTTGTAGTGTATTCAATTGAATGTAGGTCAAAAAGGATTTTCAAATCACTGTATTCTGTTTTTATTTACATTTTACACAATGTCCCAACTTCTTTGGAATTGGCGTTTGTATTATGTATTCTGCTCTGGAGGAGCTTTCCAAAACCTGTGAAGGTGCCCGTGTATTATCATTATCTTATCTCCGACTAGGTTTTGAAATCAAATGAAATCTGAAAAGAAAGTCTGTGGGAACTTTGGACACTTTTGGAGTTAAATTACTGCAAATGTAGGATTCAGTGTTTTTGCAGTTTGAGCCATGCAAGAGACTGAAAGTCGGGACATCTCAGCCTCCGCTTCATAGATTTTTGATAATTCATTTTAGAGTCCCCTGTTTTAATGTAAATGCTAAATCACTGGGACGCCCTTTTAAATTAAAAAAAATTGTCCAAAACGTTTTTTCTTCCCAAATGTTTCCAAAGTCAAATTCAAACTTTGGATCTCAACTTTTCAGAAGCCTTTAAATCACACCGAAAAAACTGAACTTTCAGCATTTATAATTCATGACAACCTCCATCTGATGAAGAAGATTTATAGCCCAGAACTGCTACCATATGAACTTTGTGGTGAGATTGTTTTATAAATTCCTGATTAAGATCTGGAAATTTCTGATCAGAGAATCTCAACCAGCATTTAGTGCTACTTGTCAAAATTCCGGTGCACATTGATTTGAATTCAAAAGAGTATTTTTCCATTTTAGCAAATTCACTTATTTGCTTTCTTGCCAAGAGTTACATAAGAAAATCAATACCACTCTCATGTTTGTATGAAGTATATGAAGCCACAGCCAGCACAAAAAGTGGAAACGGGGGGGGGGGCAGTTGAACACAATCAGTCTATCTGCACCTTTAAATCTCACTAATTAACACGTTATAGCTCGTTTGTTTGAAGCCTGAAAGATTCTAGAAAATCAAACTATTACTTTAAAACAACCTTCTTCTTTTTTTTTTAACCTTTTGCCAGCATGTGACTTATGGCCCTGCACATATGAAAGCTGTCTAAGAAGCACAGGTTGAAGAAGCATGATGCTATGACACTGCAAAGGTTTTTGGGAGGAGGTGCGACTGGATGAGTGGGAGCGTACAAAGCCTCCATCTCCGACTCTCCGACACCAGAGAGCTGCTGTTCACATCCATGCTGGTTTCTTTTCCTCTTTTCCTAACCATAACCAAGCAGTAATCAAACATTAACAGTAAGGTGGCAAACAAGTCATATTGTATTCATATTAATCATTCTTGTAATTGTCACTCCTAATGGTTTTGGAAGGCACAGACAAACAATATCGCAGTATTTTCCGATAAGGGCGCCAATTCATAAAAAGCTAACACGTTTTGAGAGGCAGTAGCTTATTTTGTTGTGTTATTTTAGATACTTAATGCTACAAAAACATTTCCACTGGCACTTTTGAAGGTTCAGTGCCCAGCCTCCTCTCCCATGCTGGATCAGACAGACAGTCATGTTAGAGAAATGTAGAGGCAGAGTGCTGCACTGTGACACAGACTGGGCGACACCAATGGGCCCGGACAGATCTCATCTCAGGTACAGAATCAATGGAGCCTCTGTGTCACGTCCTGGATTTGGGCATGTAAATTCTCAGTGAGAGGAATCAAAGTAGCTTAAAATATTGCTGCATATTCTCCGCAGTCGAGTAATTGGTTATGAATTCCTTCAGCCACAATCTTGCCAAAGGTATTTTTGAAGGAGAAGATAGACTTATTCCACCAGAGGTATACGCTGCTGCTGGTCATCAAAGCCCCAGAACCTAAAACTTCTTCCAATGTGTTTATCTAAAGCAATAGACTTATATCTATCTCCTCTGTCCTCTCTTCTGCATGCCCTCAGTTTCCTTTCCCAGCGAGTGGGGAATGTCCTATTTCACACTGCTGGAGTAATGACAACAGATATCTTGTGTGGAATGAACACTTTCATATTGCACAATTTTTTTTGTGCCTGTGTGTGTATTACAGAAATGTGTAACATTTCTTTGGCTTTGGCTTCGCCCTCCTGGTGCGCTCTCGGCATGGTGCCCTCTCTTTTATCCTCTTTGCCCGTTTTATCCGCTCTGTGCAGCACTATACAACACACACAACTGCCCACAAAGGAAAATAATAACAAAGGAAAAAAAAGGAAAAAGGACTGTTGCTTTTCAACTGCTTGTTTAAAGCATGTTAAGGTTAACTCTAAAAAAGAAAATGTGTTCCCACAAATTGTTTATCCACTTTGCTTACCTCAATTTCTCCTTCAAACTCGGAGGAGTCCAGCAGGGTCACTTTGAAGGGGGCAGTTTTGAGTCGTTTGGAGCCTTTCTGGGGGGATTTGAGGTTCTTGTTTGGCGACGTCTTCTCAGACATTTCATCTGTTTCCCTGTGTTCGTCCAGATGCTTGGAGTTCAGTTCCTATACAAATATAAAAAAAAGACAAGTCAAATGACACAGTTATGGATTTCAATAGTGAGAATGTTTGAAATACTTAAAATACTTCTAGGTGCCAGGATCAGGAGAGTGCCTTGAGATTAAGTTTAGTTTAATTTCTATCATTTAAAGGTCTCATATAGTATAAAGGTAGATGTCTATGTGTTTGATTATAAAGCAGGTCTACGTTCTATATTAATATTGTGAAAGTATCAAAGCCTCAGTCCACAGAGAAATGCAAACAGCCTGTATTCACAAACTCTCCGCCATGCCCCAAACCTGGACCCACCATCCAAACCTTGCGGGATTTGGTTTCTCTGAGTGTTTTCCTGACATCTGCTATATTTTTATTGGATCACTCAGAAAACAGTCAGCCAATCAGAAGAGAGGCTCAGAGCCTCCAAAATAATTGTTTAACATTGTTTCTTGTAGCTGCTGTAGTAGCTGGTGCCTTGTCTTTGAATATGGAAAGTAAATCCCTGGAACATGCAACATTTTTTTGTGAAAGACCAATGAGAGAAATGCTGAATGAGAGATTGTACTGAGTTACAAAGGCTTGTGGAACGTCGACACTCTCTGTTGTCATCTTCATTATCTTACAAGACCTTCTTAGTTGCTACTAATCACTTACATTCAATAACTGCTAGGTCTAACTGAAGCTCGCTGACTGAACCAACTGACAAAGCTGTGACTCCTTTAGACTGAAGACGAACGAGTAATATGGAACATGGCCAACATATCCGACATGACTCTAAATAAAATGCTGTTTAGTAATAATGTAAACTATGAAAAGGTTTTAAATGACATTTCACAGATATAATAAATAAATAATAAATTGCAAAACATCTTGTTAGTCAGATTAAATGACTAAATAGTGTCAATAAGAATAACATATTATACTGCAATATTATTAACACGTATTTCTCAATGTTCATGTAAATATTATATTTACAAAGCGTTTTCAGTTACTCTTAATATAACATGTTGCCCCCCTTAAACTGTTATTTTTGGTGCGTGTGATGCTACAGTGACTTCCTGTTTACATTTTCAGGGTTGCCAATTCTCACACTTTCGGTGGGACACACCTGCCGTCAGGCGCCGTCTCACAGTCTCACACTTCCTGAACAAATATCACGCCAGATAAGTAGAGGCCTCAAAGCCACTCATTCATGAAAAAATATGGTTAAATGTGAAATAGGTTTCGTTTACACCCAGGAAATGTTTTTCCACATTTCAGCACTGATCCATAAATGCTACAGAGAGAGCAGAAGCTGTGTTTGCATGGCTTTAGTTGACACTAGTGCACACAGAGACCTCTCCACAATGACAAAGCATCTTTTGCGTGTGTTGAATTTTGCCTCATTTATTCTGCTCTACCATTTCACATGTATTACAAATTGAAATGTCAATGAACACACAACTTTCAATGTGATTGAGACGATCAAGAGTCTGTGACAGGTTAGATCCGTGAGGCTCACCCATAATGTCCATTGTGCCATTGAAAGAAATCTGGGTTTTGCTAAAACGTTTTCTTTGTAGTTTGGAGTCTTTCCCCTGAGTTCATTAAAAACCTGTGGCTATCAAACAGCTGATCCATGTTTACATCTCCAAAGTGAGTAAGCTGCTGCGAGCATTTACACATGTGACACAACAGCAGCGACTTCAATATATTCCAGCCGTGAGAACGAAGCTGATATTGTCTTCAAAATGTGTGTGTATCTGTGTGTGTGTGTGTGTGTGTGTGTGTGTGTGTGTAGTAAAGGAAAAATATGGTCCTGGAGACAACTACTGTAGTGAGTTGTAGTATAGAGTATGACAGTGTCACAGCCGTGTAATCCATCAGCCCATTCAGGACCACGCTGACCTGTTTGGCCATCTTGCTGTCTGAGGCGGAGTCCTGCATGCCTGCTGCTGCCCCCTCTTGTCTAGGAGGACTCCTGTCTCGCTCTCTTCACCTCTGACTCGGGGCCTTGCCTCTGTCGCTTCAACAAAGTAACACCAACCTGAGAGGAGACAAGAACACAGCAAAGATTATTTGGAATGTTTCAGCTGATTAGAAGAGAGAGAAAGTGTTTTACATTAGGCTTGGGCCAATATTCGATAGTATCAAAAATTGCGATAGTCCCATCATATGCAATATTTATCATAATATCACATTTTTTATTTTTATTATCATTTTTTGCAGTTTTGCTCAGTCTGCCTTACTGCAGAGACCGAGGTCATTTCATTTGAACTGCTGTTTAGTGGCGGCATCACTTATACCTGAAACATACAATACAATAATATAATTATATTATATTGGTCCCACCCTGATATTCAATATTATTGACATATTACATTTTGGATAATGCCCCAGCCTATTTTACATGCATAGAAATTACCATTTAAACCATCCATGAGCAGTGAACACACACATACACATTAAGAGCAGTAAGCACACACACACACACACATTTTCTTAGCTGTTCGTTCTCTTCCCCCCTCCCACATTTCTTTTCCCTGCCTGTCCAGGGAATTGAACCGGTGACCATTTGGTCACCTCAACGCCACAGTTGCCTGCTGCTCAATCGAACCTTCGCCCCAAATACCATGTCAAACGCATTAACACAGGCTTTCTCCAAAGAGAGCCCAGCTGATCGCAGGAGCTGCACCTGGAGCCTGCATGTGAAAAACAAAATGCAGAACATGAAACGCATTCACCCCGAAACAACAAGAGCACCAACGCCAGGATCACCTCCTTTACAAATGTATAACGCTTCAGCTTTTTGATATAACTCACACAGTTTCCACAGACATAATTCACCTTGCCGTCAAGGACATTTACTTTAATTATAAATCCCTCACTTAGCCGGATAATGATCATCTATTTAAGCGAGACCAGCTCTGGCACTAAGATGATGATTACCCAAAAAAATGAATTAGTGAATGAGGCCATGAGCTCTACCATCAGCGCTCATGGCTGTTACTGCATTCCTGTAATCATTAAGGTGTTCAACCAAAAAAACTTATCACTAAGTCCTATCCCTCATCCTCGAGCGGGTGTGTTTGTAATGCTCCGGTCTGTATCAATCCGTGGTGCAATGGACTACGTCACTGCCTAGATGGATATCAGGTAATGCAAAACATCGTAGCATAAGATGTTTATAGTGTAGAGCAGGTGCTTCATCTGCTTTTACTTCACTTTGCCAATTTCTACATTGTCCTGGAAATCAGCTGATACTTGTTACCTTCAGTATATACTGTAGTTGTGGGTGGATAGAACAATAACAACAGCTGAAGGGAGAGAGGAAAGCAGACAGTTTTGTCAGTTTAGAGAGGCGTGTACTGTAAGCATGTCCAACAGAGGCTCGCAAGAAGGAAATTAAAGATATCTGAGGAAACGTTTTAGCACTTTTAACAAAGACTTCCCTGGACTACTGAGGAGAAATGCTATAGTTGCTAAAGTAATAGTTCAGGAATAGTTGGGAAATATGGTTATTCGCATTTACTAGACGAGAAGATCAGTACGACTCTCATATATGGCAGCAAATATGTGGTGGAAGAAATACTCAGATCTTTCACTTCTGAAAAGTAAAGTCCTGCATTCATAAGTACATTACATCAAAATATACTTTAATTCCTTTAAGTAAAACTACTCATAATGCAGAATGGGCTGTTTCAGAAGAATATATATTATATTTAATGGGAATTATTGACACATTAATGTTTGATAATCACTTTAATGTTCCTGGTAGATGGTACAAGTGAAGCTAATTTAAAGTACTTTATCTATTACCAAGTAGCTGATCCTGTAATTATCCTAATTTAAATAATGCTATAATTAAATTGACCTATAATTTAATTTAATCTAAGTCTATTTCTTGGCTGGGAGCAGGTACTTCCTGGAGTGTTAAGTGCGCTTTAAGCTAGTGTTACACTATCCACAAGCACACGGGTGTCTGCTAGGGTCTGAGTGAGAGGGTGTATGCAGGGTGTACGGGTGCCCATCCACAAGGACGGATAACTGAGGCTTTAGAGGTATTTTGGTCAATGCCAGGCTATAGCTGATACCCCGTTTCCAGTCTTCATGCTAAGCTAAACTAACCGTTTCCTGGCTTTAGCTTTATATTTACTGATATTAAAGTAGTATCAATATTGTGATCCAACTCCTTAGCAAAAAGTGTATTTCCTTAAAAGTCAAACAATTCCTTATAAAGTATATATATATATATATATAATATGTTTGTCAAATAATGTAAAGGCCTTTATGTGCACTATTATGTTTTGTACTAGCAATAGGAACAGGTAGGTTTTTGTTGTTGCTTTTGTTATAATGAAAGACTTCAGTTGTTTTAAGAAGGGAACCTTTCTATGTCAGAGTTTGTTTGTAGAACTCAGGAAACCCAACACGGGAGAAATAGTTTGTTCACACTGTAGATTTTTGTGTAATAATTTATGTTCTCCACTGACAAGTCTTGTGTCAGCGCTGCAGCTATATGTCTTGATGTCTTATAAACCCACATGGGCTGTGGCACTTTTATGTGCATGATGCAAAAATGAAAATCAAATTGTGTGCACCACATTGTCATCTACCCGACAGCTTTCGCACACAATAGGCCTCTCGCTGTAAGATTAGTTGAATGTCAGAGCAAAGTGGTGAATTAAAAAAAAAAAAAAAAACAAGCCTTTTGCTCTGTGAGTCTGAAAACACAAGAACCCGACAACCGCTGTCAACGATACTGTGAAAACCTCCTGCTGTTAAACTCCACCCGTTGAGATTATATCGTCCATTTTTGGCCACTTATCAAAGAGAGGAGGAAAAAGAAGCTGCCCATCAACCAGCCCTTTAAAGACTGTGGATAGATATTTTTGTGATCCAGGGTTGATTTTTTTTTTTATAACCACCAGAAGAAAAAGTCGCGCCTGACCCTGGAACGTGTTCTTCCTTGACCTTTTATAAAAGTAAGACAAAGCACGTAATGTGTGAACATATCCTCAGTGGGATCTGCTCAGCACAGCATATCAGAATAATGCCTGTGTATTATACCATTCCCTCGAGACCTTGTATATAATCCAGTCTCTATATGACCCTGGAATTCTCTCTGCAGCAAATTACATCAACATAATGCACCTGGGGGCTGTAGGCGATCATGGCTGAACAACGGAGGCAAGAACACAACCGGTTCACTCTGGTTCAGAGGAGACACAACCCTCCTCCGACTCCCAGCCCAGTAAGGTCTTGACATATTGCACGTGGTTAAAGGAGTATGAAACCCACCCCTCCTCACAGTTCACTCCTCCTCCTTCTCTTCCTCTGCTGTGCTATCACAATTGTCCCATTACTTACAATCACAGTGATACGACAGAAATGAATTCCTCTCCATGGGGACAAAAGTGAAGCGTGGTGTGGTATGTCTGCTCAGGGCCTCATTTCCCCCTCGCTGTCTGATGCAGCTGGGCACTAAGCAATAAAATGCTAAATCAATTTTCCCTCACTGGCTGAACTGTGGGTATGACTGCCAAGTAAACTCTTTAATTGGAGAGGAAAAACTCCATCCGGATTTCGTGTTTCTAATGGCGGAGGAAGCGAGCATTCAGCGCCACCGTGTCCTCTCTGTTATCACATTCGCCTCCCAGTCCGAATCAGTCAAGCTGAAAATAACGAGTGTCTCCCATGTGTGCCTTACAGGTGCGAGAATGAGAGTGCGCACTCTCATTCTGTCCAAGTCAACAGAAGCTGACGCCCACCCCCACGCCCCGCCAGCTCACTCCTCAATTCACATCCATCTGGGCTACATGACACAATGCATTCATCAGTCTCAGATGTGCTGCGTTCACAGCAAGAAATGACCTGAAAACAGCTCCACTCTAACGTTTCTGTTCCCTCAGCTTGGATATTTTTCACTTCTGTTTTGAACACATTAACGAGCACACCAACCATGACACATTTTCCAACCATACCTAAATCGATAGTTACTGCTGCTCCGATGTGATCGTAAAAGACTTTGATACATGTCAGCCAATTATGACAAAAAGCCCTTCGAGGACACGCGCACACCAGAGCACAAATGAGAATACAAATTACATAATCCAAAGTTAGTTTGTGGTAAATGTGGTCCCTTATTGAGACGTCTTCTCATTACATCAGATTAATTGCCAAATTAACACAGATTGATGTTATAGAGCGAGGCAGCAGAGCTCTGCAAATGCATTAATTTCCTATAACAGACCATTACCCACAATCGCCTGTGTCAGCCCAGCGAACGAGACCTCTGCAGAGGAGAAGAAAGCACCTTAAAGAGCAGAATACACCGCATGTTTTCTTTGTTGTACACAGTGTGCTGTTCACTGACAATGTCTGTCTTTGATATCTGCCATCAGTAATAATAATTCATCACAGAGAAAAGCACAATGTTTCCATGGAGGGTTATGAAACGCTACTCTTCCATAACAAGCGCAGCGTTGTCCCTTGTTCCTCCTGTCTCTTCCTCTTCATTCTCATCAGAGGTAAGCTTTAATCTAAGTAAGGCAAGCAGAGGGAGAATGAGAGAGGGAGCACGCATGTCTGTGGAAGAGTACTGGCTCAGCTCCGAGATGCAGTTGCCATGGTAACAGCATGGAGTATTCTTTTTTTCTTTTTTTTCACACTCCATCGTCTCTCTCTCTCTCTCTCTCTCTCCCCTTGGAGGAGTGACAGAGAAACTGAGAGACGAGAGCCGAGCAAGGAGGGAACATGAGAGGCCAAAAATATGAGGCAGCCAGAAAGACACAGGGATCAAGGATAAACGGAAAAGATAAGAAACGACAAGAAGGAGGAAATAAGCTGATGTGGCATCGCTGCTCAGAGGAAATGTCAAGCAGCCTCCCCTCCTGTTAGCGGTGTGGAGGAGCTGCACACAGGGACTGATAGCAAAGAGATGCAGCCTGCTGCTGCTAGCAAACATAACCTGCTCCGCATCTGAGCCCTCACAGCGCACAGTCATCACTGTTTGGCCAATACACAACTCTAATCCCATTGAACAGTCCATGGCTCTGCTCCGTGGTCTTAATCATATTTATCCATTAGCATGCATTGAGCGCACAATGCAGCCGAGTAATCACAAAGAGCACTGCACTGGCAAAAGAGAAAGACTCAATACAATAGCTGCAATGCATCCCCTTATTTGCATTACTACATATTCATCATAAATTACTATTACACAGTGTTTTTCAAACAAGTAGATGAATCTATAGAAGTATGAGTTGAACAGTTGCAACACAGTCACATGAATGAACATACAGGTCCACAGCTACAGCTGTCACCCATGACTGAAATGCTTCATCGTGTTTCCTTTTGAAAGAGAGTCACAAGTGCACTTCACATGTGCTTTTACTACGGCGAATATTCAGGTGTTGACCTTCCACGTTCCAGATCAAGGTGGAGCGAAGGCACTTTGAATGCCTGTAAATTATTTTAAGCTGCCACTGCTGCTGCTGCCTGGCTGCATCAATGTTGCACCTACTTGCGACCCTGCCAGCTTGTAGACCACAGACTGCTACTATCCACCATCCACCATGAGTAATCTCATCAAACAGCTGGAGGAAATAGTTAGAAATATGAAATAATTATTATAGCAGGCAGTATCATAAATGATATTAAATGACCAGATAATGAGTCTTTGAAGCTAATGTTGCTCACAGACCATTTCTGTCTTTTCTCTGCTGGTGAAGAGTGTCCATGTCATTCATGGAACTCAGATAGTGTAATAAGTAATATCAGCATAACCTCCGAATGCAGCAGCAAAGAGTCGTGCATGTTTGCTAGCCGCTAGCTGCTGCTACTGCCGAGATACAAGGCAATATTAGTTTACCATGTTAGCATGCTAACATGTTGCTAATTTGCTATAGTGCTCAGCTGGGGAGTTTTGCAGGTATCTAGTAATAAAGCAAAGTACTGCAGTTAAAATCTAATGAATAAAACAATGGTGCTGGATGAAAGTGAGGTGGATCATCAAAGTGATTATTGAAGGCCAACTATTCATTCTGACATGAATATCTCTACTGAAGTAAATCCATCCAATAGTTGTGTAAAGATTTCACTCAAAACCATAAATCTCAACATAGTGGTGGTGCTAGTCGGGAGATCACAAATGGAGTTTGTCAGTGGGAAAGATACTTAACCAGCATCTCCTCCCACTCACTCTATCATATTGGCCTCATGTGTATTCCAACTCTAAAATGTGACACTGGAGCTTTCATCCACATTCTAAGGTCCCTCGGTCATCTGCTATTGTACCGGGTAGTAAAGCTCGAACACCTCATCATGTTCTCAACAACTCTTTCTCTTCTAGAAAGCAGCAGCACTTCTGTCTGGCATGTCTCGGCCCGACTGAACCAAAGCACACTGCGGCATGTCAGTGAGAGTTCACACAATCACTCAGAAAGAAGGATGGAAGGCTCAAGGACATTGCTCTCATTCACCAACACCACCACATAAACGCACAACCTGTCATACACACTGGCAACTAGTGTAACAGTGATGGGAGCCACTCCGGCAGAGATGCAGTAAGTTTTTCCTCTCTAGCTGTATTCTCTTCCTGAGATGATGCTGCAGCCTTAACACCTCTCATAGCTGGAGTGTCCACTCATTATTTAGCAAAGTTTCCTGGGTGAGCTGCGACTAATGGATGATGACAGATGAGGCCCGAGTGGAAAGACTGAGGCTAAAGTAAAGTATAGCGACAACAACTGCGTGACTCTTCAAGCTTCACATTCCTGCAGTACGTCTGGAATCGCCCGCCAGAGGAAAAACAGACTACAGAGGACCACATTTTCTCCACTGCTGCTGTAATAACACATGCTCACCTCCCTGTCAGCAGACTGGAACGCAAAGCAGCACAAAGTTTGGCACTTTGCTAAATTAAAGGTGCTTGCTCTCAGATGACACACACACACACACACAGACGCAGACACACACACACAGACAGTTGTGGATACTGTAGAGAGCAGAATTACCGAGAGCCAGCAGCAGGCTTGGTATAAATTGCTGCAGAGACATCGTTCTGTCACAGTGGATCTAATAGAAGCTGACCTTTCTCACGCTGTGCCGGAGACCACTGGTGCATGCACCAGGAGGGATGCCTCACCACTCATGGATCTGTCCCTGAAGGTGCCAGACGCCGCAGGGACAAATTCAAAGTTTTTTCCCCATTCCTCTACCGCCACTCTCTCTCGTAGCTGATACTGTGATAAATGAGCAAAAGCAGCGTATCTAAAGCGAAACATAGCAATGCTAACGGGGGTTTACAGAGCTGGGGAAACAAGGACATGGGTGTGGGACCACATGGGCGGTTTGAGCTCGAGGGCAGGGAGACACATGGTGGCAAGACAAAGCTTGTCGGCCCTGTAAGCACGATGTAAAAACTGTGCTAAATTGTAAGAAGCATAAACATGACACACGTATCTATTGCACTTAAAGGCATTACCATTCAATTGCTTTTGTCTCCTGGGAGAGTTCAGGCTACAATTATCAAAGTCGCTTCCAAAACAAGTTTTCCAGCCTTTTTCTGTTTTTCTTCTCACCGCCCACTTTATGTCTGCATAATTATTATTTCATGGCAAAGGCTCAAATTCTCTCCAACAAATGGAAATAATTTGAAAATATATTGCGCTGTTTGCACAGTTGCTTGGAACTCATTAAATGCATACAATATGTTAGATATAAATTAAACACTTTCAGATGCAAGCCTCCCATGTGCCTCCTGTTTTATCTGCTCCTGTCAAAAAGTGTTGTCACGAAGGCCAATGTGTAATTGTCTTGGTAAGAAGCCTCCGCTCAGCCACAGATAATGAGAGACTGTCACAATGGTTGCACTTCTCACACCAGATTCTCCACCACTATAATCTCTGTGCACAAAATTATTTCCTGTAGCTAAAAACTACAATTACAGCTGTTTTTGGCTTTTGTCAAAGTCCTGATGACAAAAGACAAATAAACAGGTCTGTGCGGTTTGAATAATGTTGTCAGTCATTTTAACACCTGGATGAAACTGTACTTGCAAGCGTTTTTTACCGTTTAGTGTAAAGTTAAGGGTAATTTGATCACAAAGATAAGCACTGTTAAAATGTTGGCAGTATTATAGCTTTTTAACCTAGCAACTGCCAACAGGAAGGCTCCTTGAATATACCGTTTATACATCAGTTCAAGTCCCTTTTCACTTTAAAGCATATAGTCTCTTTTCAGTCCACATGTTAATACCAATAACACAAGATACTGGAGCAGCCTGCAACTCAGCAGAGTCCCAGACAAGCTGCTATTTGTTCTCCATTAGCTAAAGACGAGCTCGTCCATGCCACAGCTCAAGTCACGCTGTCAATAAATCCACATCTCTCAAACACAACGCGTCGGATGACCCAAACTGCTTGAAATTTTGCCTCAGCACAGCACACACAGTCTCACCCTCATTTTTTTTGTTTCCCTTTGAAGAGATACACAAACACACACATACACACACATCTTCCCACGCAACACACTCTCAGTTTCCCTTTGATTTAACTTTCTGCATTACGTCTGTATTAATTTATTATTCTTTTTGTTCTTATGTGTAAAATACACATTTAATACCATGTATTGACTTTTGTTTCAACTGTAAGCCTTCAGTTTTTCTTCTCTCACCTGTGCTGTTTTGTACTGTTTGCTGTACCTTGTTATTATGTTTATTTTTATGCAGAAATAAATCAACTGCCTGGCAATCACTTTGAAAGCAGACAATCATTGCAGGAGCATTTCCTGACAACATAAGCCTCGCAATTTAAGCCCCTTTCATACCTGCACCTTGACGTGATGACGGTTTGACAGCTTGTGTTCAAGTCTGAATAAAGTATGATTTACTTTAATGTAAATATCACAGCAGCAATCTTAACTGGGATGTAGTAAAACACTTTCAACACTACATAAATATGTTAAGTGCTACATTGATTACATTGAATAAAGCACTGAATATCTCTCTATGTGTGTATTTAAGCTTATTCTCCTTTGGCCTTTACATTAAACCTGAACTGATTGATCCTTGGGGGCAACGCAGCTGTACAGTACTGACAATGAATTATATAGCCAACATGTTAGCTAACTATTTACATATCCAGCAGGCATGTAGCAAAATTATCATTCATTTGGAGTTATGTTTCTGTTTCTAAATCAGGAAATAGGAAACATTAGCTGCTAAATGCTGCACTACATTCAGCAACTAATCGCTAACTTTGTCTGTCTCCGTTTAGGCAGCTAGTTTACGTAGTGTTTTTCACTGAAAACCTCCTGCTGTTGTTAGATATAAATCTGATGAGAGCTGTGAGAGTGAACCAAAAAAATGAATGGAGAGGCACTAAAAAGCTCCATAGCGCTGAGGGGAAATGCTGAGATAGGCTGTGGGTTTCACATTACACATAATCCTTTGAACTTTTTCTTCATATAGAAATTTTGATGAGTGCAGCTTTAATGTGCGTGATACAACTGAGAACACTCTACTTCCTTGATATCATCACTTTGCAACACACCTCTGTTCTTCAGCAGTGGTGCCATTTAACATACGAATATCGTGGCTCTTTTATCGTGGCTCTCTTCTACTGTGTGTCCACCTCCAATGTAAATCAAGTGTTTAACCTTGTTAACATGTTTATATGGTGTTTTTTATATAATACAAGACATATCATGAGTGAAATAAGCAGTCAACGCCATGAATGAATATTTCCACCTTGAACTGCAGTGAACCAATGACAGTCTCATAAAAACTGATTTAAACAGCCAGGGTTTCATACGTCACAAACCAAAGGAACCAATCCTATCAATTTATGGTGACAGGGGGAGGGGCTTAATAAACCTAAAAACTTGTCAGTACAAAGAGAGAGACTTAGCATTAGCACAACCACTAATACTGTGTCAGCCACTGCCAGTTACAAGCTAACAAACAATGTACAAATATACAAATAAAAGATGCTAACTATGCTAACAGTTCTGATACATCGGCTAGTTGCCCGTTTTGGTCACAACAAACTCCTGAGTCTGGGATCCAGATTTCTCAATGAAGAAGTAAGTGTAGATGAGCTTCCAGCTCCATTTATTTATTTACTTATTTACTTTTTATGTGGGGAAATCATGTGAAACAAAAATATTAATCATAGCAGAGTATTTATAAATAGTTTAAAACATGTCTGGAGAGAAACTTTAACTGACAGATGAAACCATTAATGTTACATATTCCATGTTAGGACCATTTATTAAAATTATACATACAGTAATCATACATACAGTACAGTCATTTGGTCTTTCATGTCCTTATAATTTGCATCTCTCCAGTCCATAAGTAACAGCTGCCTGAGTCTGTTGTGAAATCTATCCCTTCCAACTGGGAGGTTGCAAGTCTTGCCTCATGACCCTGTTGTAAGCACTGACACAATACTCGCTTTGTTTCTTACAGTGTTAAACTGGCTGGTGCAAGGCTCAGATTAACTTTCGTTTTTAGTGGATGTGCACACAGGATTCCTTTAAAATGTACTTTACTTTAAATGAAAGCTCCATTTAGGTCAATTTGCAGTGACAAAAATATACTCTCATCTTTTGTGATGTTTTCTTCATGAACCTTTTGATGTCTTCAAGGTCAATCAATGTATGTACTTCCAGTAGTAAAGATGTCAGTGGCGTGTCTATCCAGTACAAGAAAGTGACAGGGAGACCTTGTGTCAACCTGCATATGCATAATATTATGCTAATGGTCATGCTCAACTGCCTTTTCCAAGCACATGCCCTTGCAACAGAGTTCATTAGAAAGAGCTGTCGTCGTCTCTGGGAATAAATCCAGAGAGAACAACACAAGCTAGGAGCCTCAGTTATCTTTCGTATAGGAAGGACACAACTAACTGCCTCCTAACACTGAGCTGCCATTTATACACACAGCAGTCACCTCGAAAGGTGGTTTTTCCAATTTCCTCTCACCCTCAGATGTTGTATAGGACGACATAAATCAACAGGAAAATGGTGGGTGTCAGGAGGCCTCACAGCAGGACTCATCTCTTCACAGGCCGCCTTGAGTTATAGTCACACTCTTTCACTGTACTTATCTCAGGGGATCGAGATGGATCAGCTGGTAATACACAGGAGATAATGTTGGGATTCCCATGAGCAAGCCTGGGGCGTTTCTTTTGAATAATACCACTAAATTTGGGATCAGTGCAGGATTCCTGGTGTTTGTCAAAATGGCACTGTATTCCACACCAAAGAGAAGTCCAACAAAAAGTTTAATTCATTTTATTTTGACCTCTCCGAGATTATTTCGAAGGCAGCAATTCATAGTACAGGAAGTAAATGATCTCGCTTTTGTTGCACTAAATGGAAAGATAAAGGCTGCTAATTTCATCTTCAGAACATACAGCGTTTCTATAAATGTACATGGCTGCAGACTTTTATAAAAAAAAAAAAAGAAAAAAAGAAACTCATGAGAACAACTGCAGCGTGCTCTGAAGGAAACAATTCGTGAAACTTAAGAAGGTTGCTGGGCGCATGCTATTTCAGCACAAATGGGCCTCCTGCTAGCTCCCAGTGGCAGCACTCCCTGCCAGCTGAACACATCCTGCTGCTGAACTGCTAGCTAGAGCAGCACTCAGCCACCATGGGCTAATGGACTGCTTAAAGTGAGAGGACGCAGAGCGGCTGTGGGCCCCGTGCATCAGAATGGCCGGCGTGCTGCAGGTGCAGACTGTCGCCACACAAAGAGGCAGCGGCTGGAGCACATGAGTCAGTGTGTGAGTGTTTGTTTGCCTGCCTGCTTCCCTCCCCACTGTTTCTTCAAAAACACAAACTCACACACACTCCCATTGCCTAAGCTTTTCTATATTCCAAGGAGAGTGGGGCACACTCCAAAATATTTTGGCTACAGGCCGATTCACATTCTCCATGCCAGGATGCAGAAAATGAAGCCGTGGCATGGCTATCTAAGGCTTTTCCACATGCATGCAAAATACCGCAGTGCTACGACAGTGTGAGGAGAGGACACACAGGGAATGGGGGGAGAGGAGACAACGTGTGGGGTGTCTGTGTAACAAATTACTGGACTGATCCACAACCAAGAGATTATTTCACACAAAACACTATGGCAACAGAGCCTGCAGCATCACCCACTGTCCCTGTCATGGCCCATTTGAAGCTCGTTCCCCAAGTGCCCATGGGAGAAGGCGGCACAAGGCCACACCATATGGTATTCTGTGTGGCGGGCTGCAACACGCTACAGGAGAGCTGTGAAAGAAGGGTTCCTGTCCGTCCGACTAATTAATGGCTCTATGATCCGGTAGGTTTTCTTCACAACCGGGCCAGAGAACCCTGCACCACACTGCACCTTCGCCATGCCGTTCAAATATGCACAAAGGCATCCGGCTTTACATGAAGAGCAGATGGCGGGTTTGAGGCTACTACATTTTATCTCTCTTTTTCCGTTTCTCTGTCTTTCTTTCTGCTTCTCCACCAATGCCCTGTGTGATCTGATAGGCCAGGAATAATAAGCAGTTAGCGTGTTATCTGCTAACTGCTCCATTACAACACGCAGATAAAGCTGCAATGATCTCAGGTGCAACCCAGCAGCAGCGCTCCGTAATAACAGTGGAAGCCGTCACAGTGACATGCAATTATCACGTGCTGAGGGCGAGTCTTTAGCTTTAAATAATCATCAGAATGTCAACTGCTGAAATTAGCTTCAGCATGTTTAGCATTTATATTAAGGTTGTACTGATAAGGCGTTCAGTGGTGTCTGGTGGCTCTGTCATCAACTGGACTTGTGTGTTGTTTTCTCTGACATACACACACACACACACACAGAGTAAAGGACATGAACTCCAGTTTGTTTTCTGTGTCTTACATTATGTCATAAAACGAACCAGGAATGAAGCTGATAGGATAGATATTGACTTTGCAAAGAGCAAAGAGTTCAGCCACTTCTTGGGGCTCACAGGGTTTCTTATATTCAGTTGTTATCTTCATTTTCTGATTAAGATATAGAGAAATAAATGAATGTGGGTAATGCAGCCGTGTCTGCGTTTTGATGATAATAAATGTATGAAAAATGGATTGTAATTTAATTAAACACTACACATGGGCTGCACCAGCTGTGCAAAGTCTTCTCCAAGTTCTCCAGGCATGCATGTGATGTATTCTGTCATTCTAACTTTTTTTAAAGAAATCTACAGGATATGTCAGCTGACAAAAAAGTGAGTGTACCACAGATGTGACTGAGATCTACACTGAATCAGTTAAGTAAGAATACATTATTGAGACAAAATGACTAAAAGGAAAATAAGCAAAAATGTTAAATGACAACACAGTGTCTGAATATTTCATAAAAGCAAACAAGCGGGGAACAGGGAGTTGTGGCTGGTGTTCATTATAATTACAGTCGCATGTGGTTTTCGATGAACTGTGAAATCACTGCAGCTATGATGGCACTCTAAAGATAAGACACAGGAGACAAGAAACAGTTTGCATTTGGCTTGAAACGTCTCCACCCTCCACCTGCTCTGCTGTGAACTCTCTCATTCAGCTGTGACAGTTAAAGTTATAATCATGAAATCAAAACTGCTTCCTTGACACTACTTATGCCTGGCATTTTTCTGCAATATCCATTATATTTTTCATTCTGTAATAATTTCTCCATATACCGGTTTTTAATGGTAGTGGTGGAGTCCTGCATCCCTATGGACAGCGTTAAACTGACCAACCACGTGGTGGCTTTTATTGTGAAGCAGCCACAGGAAACACAGTGTGTTTGTCAGAAATCAGATCTTTGCTGACAGTTATTGTTGACTGACTTCTTCGTAAAAATAACATGAGTTTGTTTGGTTGCTATGTAATTAGACACACCAGTTCTCTTCTGTTGTATTTTTGACAGAGTAGCTGCTCAACGTGCGTTTGCTGTAGTCTTAAACCGCCCTTGCTGTTACCACAGTAACCGCAGGTGTTGCAAAATCAACAAGGATATGTAGGAAGTATCTTAGGGATTACCACTTTAAAAACACCAATAATACACCAAGTGGGCCTGCAGGTTGGGAAACAGTATAGGCTATTATAACTTTACAAGTAGGAGTTTTATCCGCCTCTCTCTTCTCTTTATTTTCTGAGCCATACTTGTTATAAAAGGATGTTGTTTACTGTCATTCTTTACTCAGAGAAGGAAACTTGACACATTTTGGATACACAATGACTTAAAATGCAGATGATATGCTATATTTAGATATTGAATTTTAAAAGTTCAGTCACCGCTCACCAGATCATTCTCAACTGTAAAACAGCCAGCCAAGACGGTGGAGTTACAGTCCAGGGCTATCTGGTTAGCAGTGACTAAACTTTCAAATCGACATACTTACATATAGCACCTCATAAATAAACATAACGAATACCCCATAACTAAGCAAAAAGTGTGACTGGTTGTGACATAATTTGTAAACAGAAGAAGACAGCCAAAGAGCAGTGGTGAGTGGACAGCGTCAAAGCAGCATCAGGACTTTCAAAATAAAATCAGAGCAGAAACAGGATGCAGATCGTTATTGTAAATGTTCAAGTGCAATTCTACCCCCCAATTTTTTTTTCACATGATCTTTTAGCCAGACCTACCCCTCCCTTAATTTCAAACATTTTTTAACTGTGGTTGTTTTACCCTCTTGATGCTTTACACAACTTTTCATTCAGCACCACTTCACCATTGCCAACAGTGTAAATCCCACTGAAGCAAGAAGCAGCTGCCCAACATGAAAGAACACTACCATCTCCAGCATTCTGCTGTATGAGTCACAGAGAATAAGTCAAAACGAGAACCTGAATCCAGATGCCAATCAAACATTATCCAGTAGCATATGGTTCAACAACCCATAGATCTGAGGTCTGTTCACAGGATCCACAAGATCAAATGGCACACAGATAAAATGCGTGCTTTACACATCAAAAAAGTGTGTGTGTGTGTGTGTGTGTGTACCTGTGTGTGTGTGTGCACCTGTGTATGTGTGTGACTGTGACTGAGCGTTTGTTTGCTCTCTGTGGTATGAGACTTGCCACAGCACACTCTTTGCTGCCATCGATCTGTCCTCCTCAAAGTGTCCTCTGCTGCTTGTCCTTAAAAAGTAACATGGAGGGAGGGTTCAGGGCGGCCCGCAGCCCTGTTCAACATCTGTGGCACAATCTGCCAGCGGGGGCTGAGCATTTATGCCACAAGGTTACACAGAAACACAATGAAGTGAGAGGACAATAGCCACATAAACGGTCAGATGCAGACTATCTCATGTCCACAGTTTTTTGCTCGTTGTTAAATGATCTGTTTGAGTGAATTGTCTATAACGTGGTCTTTAAAGGTGTATTTTGACATTTGAGAATCATAAGCAGAGAAATATTGACATCAGACATTTTAAGCAGGCATGGTATTTGAATACATTATTTCAAAGGACGCAATAGAGTTTGGGCAATTAGGTGGCTATTAGCTGCTAATCCTACTTCAAAGCTGCATTACTTCAAAAGTCGATTCATAATCTAGTTAGCTTTTGACTAACTCACTTAAATGTCAAAAACAATGACAAAGGACGAGAAAAGTTGAAATTCTCCTCTTTTTGAGAAACGTTCAAGAAGCAAATGTTTGGTATTTTTCACTAATAAACTAGAGTTTACAATTACAATTATTCAATAAGGAAAACCGTCATTCAGTTAATTCTCCACTGCTGCAGGGAATGAGCAGATGAGGTTCTGTTGTGTCTCACGGCTGACTAAACTGCACATTTTGGGATTTTCTCGACACCGCCTCAAGAGGTGGAAAACAATGGGTATTGTATTGAAGGGCAGCCAGGAGACTGTTCCACATCTCATTAAGATGTTTCCTCGCATCTCTCTTTTTTTTGCTTCACCACTGAAAAACCTAATTGAAGATGAGATTGACTCTAAAACTCATTTATTTTCTTCTGCAAATATGAAGCCCGGTTATAACAGAGAGAAAGACTGAGGCTGTCTCCTCTCCTCTAATTCAAAGTAAACCCACTGTTGCTGCACTCAAAGCTTCTCCTGATTTCATCTACTTTAATTAAGATGAGGAAGAGAGCTGAAGTCTCACTTCAGACTCTTAATAAAGTCTAAAATGCTCTTAGTCTCCAGGAAATAACAAAACTAACTTGTTTACATCACGACAAACATAATTAAAGTGTCCCGCACAGCGTACTGATAATTTCAAGTCTTTTTGTATTATAGAAGTGATAAAAAATCTATGTATTAAAGCAGGATTTATAAGAAGACCTTATATCAAGACAGTGTGTTGGTGCACAGATCCTTAAGGAAATCAATCCCTTACAGTTTTCAGCTTGCACACTAAAGCGGTATTCATCAGGACTGTGTCAAATGTGTGCAGTACAAGAGACGTGTGGCTCCTGGAGGGCACCAGAGGAAAGGAAAAGGCCCAGCAGTGCTGTTGTTATGACAGTGAAGAAGTGTTTTTACTCGTTCCTGTTAAACACAACCTCCTGCAGTTTCTAGATTTAAGATTTTCACATCTCAGCTTCAGATTTACAACCACACTGACCTCAGAGCAGGTTCAACCTCATACACTGGAAACACCAGACACCACTCCTGGGAAAAAGGTGTGTGGAGCTGAAAATCTGATGTTTAACAAATAAAGAGCCAAATGATTCAGTTCAGTCTGATATATGGAATGTTAAACAGTCCAGCTCTGAAAGTCAGTACCTCACAGTTACTTTGATCGTGGATGAAAGCCAATAATTACGAGAGTTAGACTGTTCAGCGTGAGTAGTGAGAAACACGCCAGCACTCCAGGGAGTCTTGTTTTAAATGTGCTGGATGGGAAACACAACATGCGTGACAGCTGGTGAAAGAACAAAATGTTTCTTCATGTTAAGTCAAGACATCAGCATTTTGACATTTTGGTCTGATATCGTTCCGGTGGTTTTTTCGCTTAAAACATTCAAATTAAAATAACGTTCTTGAAAGATATTTAAAAGGTTCATGAACCAACTTAACCCCTGCAAATTAACCACATCGCTATGCCCGTGTTCCATTGTAGAATCAATGAAACTTAACACCTTGGCTGGCATGTAAATCTTATTTTGTTCCGCTTTAAGCCGGAGGCATTCTTGAGTCCATAAATACAATAGGATTGCAGCGTGAGATGCCTCTCTCATGCTGCGGTCCTGAGTGAGAGAGAGAGAGAGAGGGAGGCATCCTTGGGCGAGCTGTGAGAAATTTACGAAGAGAGGTGATTATGCATTTATTGACTCTTATGATCTGCAGTGCTACATGTTCACACAGCAAACGCTACAGTCTGACAAGTTAAGATGGAACGGTTAGAATTCCCCCCAAACTCACATCCCAATCCCTTTATGGAGGATTTCAGAGTTGCCTTAAGTCTCTTTCCTGCATTTACCACCGAGAAAGACCCAGCACATACTTCTTCTAAAGCGCCAGCCAGCCTCTTTCCAAATAATCTTGTCCTATTCAGGCCATATTTCACTCTCCCACTGCCACGTGGTTTTATACATATGAAGAAGTGCTCCATTGTGCCACACTTTACAGTCTCAGGAGGCGAAAAACAACATTCCAAGTGTAAACCCAGAGGGAGAAATAATCCATGGGCTGACACAGTTACGCAACACGAAGTTACTCCAGAATTTGACTGGAGTTCACAGTGGGACACCCAGCAGACTCCTCACTGCCTCCATGAACATGAATTCCTACTGGGAAATTACACAGGAGAGATGCTCACACACACACACACACACACACACACACACACACAGACAGTAAAATATACACGCAACGCAGTCAGATTCTGAAGCTGAAACAACTAAATTCTGACTTCACACAAACAAACATCAGTGTGGGGAACACACACTTGGACTGACATGACCTTGTTACTGCAGATTACACAAACAGACAAACACACACACTCACACATCAGCTACTGCATTGTGTTTATATGACAGCACAAATGCTCATCCAATCTCTGCTATCCTCCCACTAAGGGCAGGCCAGGAGCCACTGCGGCACAGCAAACTTACTGCATCAGTGTGTGTGTGTGTGTTTGTGTGTGTGTGTGTGTGTTGGAAGGTGGGTGGAGGTGTGCACGTCTTGTCAAGCAGCCCTGTCTCTCTTTCCTGATGCACACTGCAATGAGTGACAAGTTCCATATGAAAACCAATGATAAAAAACACAGAAAACTACTATAAAACATAATGTGCAGGAAAATGAGGCGAAGAAGACACAAGTTAAGACATATTATACAACTGCCAATCCATTAAACCTATATTAAACCAAATATTGCAGTTTGAGAGGCTTAATTTTAATAAATTTAAAATTGATTTCCATATGAAAAGAGTCAGATAAAATGACAGTTACTGTTTATGGAGATCAGATCTTTTTCACAGTTAGCTGGAGACAAATCAAGTTTTAAAAAAGCTAATAGATTTCTACAAGAAGATGTAGCGCTGACATTGAATAAGATATTTCAGAGCTATTAAAATGATGACCTGGGAGATTGCAACTGCTGTTCAGTACACTGTAGCTGCTGTTAGCTAGTTAACAACCTAGCTGCTAGCTGTGTCAAAACAACATGATAAACTGATGTCAGGTCATTTATCTGGCGTCTTTGTGAGGAGCAAAAATACAGTTAATTTTCCATCTCTTCAAACATCAAAACATTACAGTGGCATTTCTACCTCAACAAAGCCTTTGTTAGGTACCAGAGTTTCATTTTGTTGTTTAGCAAACTCACAGAATTCATATTACTTTCATTGTTAACTGGCAAACTGGTTGGTCGCCAATTAAATATTTCACTTTATCACCTAGTTAGTACATTAATAATGTAAGGTATAATTAAATTGTGGCTCTTGTTTCAAATTACAATTCAAATCAAAAGATAAATTTTTAAACACTAATTAAACATCCAAACTTAATGTAACACGCATCTTAAAGCAGATATAATCCAGATTTTTATCATAAGAAAGATAAAATTATAATGTGCAAGAGGTTGCTTCCTTTCTCACTGCACACTACCTGCTCAACACCAGACAGACACAGCATTTAGTAGAGACTGACTATTGGACTTCCATTCACCAGAAACACGAATGATAATTTTGCTTCGTAGCTCCTAGATGTGTAAGTACCAAACTGCTTGTTAACCAGTTTGCCACATCAACTTAAAATGGTTTATGTAAACATCAGTGTTGGTTGTGTGTTTCCCTTTTGTATGTTCATTATGTCTGTTTTCACGTGAGGCATTCTGTGCATGTAATATCTTTATTGTAAAGCTGTATTTCTTGTATGAAAGATACTGCATAAATTAAGTTGATCATTATTATTATTATTATTATTAGGGCCCAATCACAGAGGGTATCGGGGCCAGAACGGTCCAGTGATCAAAAAAAAAAAAAAATCAATGCAGGTTTAAAATCCTCAAGCAAGACAGTGCAAATCCTACTGATCCACTGAGTAAAGGTGGGTTTCTGCACTGATACAAGATCAGGAGCAGTGATAACAAAAGAACACAAACATCTCACAGCACAAAAGTGGCAAAGCTAATATCTGAAATTCTCGAGAGTCAGTGAAAAGTCTGGACAAACTTTTTAACATGCAGTTTGAGGTTATAAACAAAACAATATAATATAACAATATCAAAGAAAAAGGTAAGTTTTTATTGTAGAGGTACAAAATTAAAGAGCAGGCAGCTACTCCCCCCACACAGCTCTACTGCAACTCTCTAGGAAGTCTAAAATACACAGTCTGGGCTGTTGTCTACCGAAGCCAAAAATCACACTCTGTTCAATTAGGCTGAAGGTGGGTGTTAGTCTCTAATTCACCACAAACCCTGCCCTTGGCTAACATCTTAGCATGACATCAGCGTGTGTGTGTGCGTGTATGTGTGCGTGTGTGTGTGTGTGTGTGTGAGTGCGTGTGCTTGCATGTGTGTGTGCGTGTGTGGCTCGACCTGTTCTTCCTCTGCACTGTTTGTCACCTCAGAGACCCTCACGGATCAATAGCAGAAAGCATTACACATAATCTCCTGTTTAATATGCTTGTCCTGAGCCTTGGGTATACTTGGAACCGTTAGTAAAAATCTGCCAGTTATAAAATCTATCACTCTGTGCTAAACAAGGGCCGACCTGGAACCTGAGTGGATGAATAATTGAGGAGGAGAGGAGGGTCTAAGTGCCACAAGCACCCTACCCATAATTCCTCTCGATCACCAAAGCCTGTAAATTATCTACGAGAATACTCAGGCACAAGAAGCTACTTATCATGTGATGTGACTTGTCGATGTTCAATTCCCTTATGTGTGCGATGATGTTCTACATTCATACTGATGTTTGTCTCTGTTTATTAGGAGCTATCAGTGGATTTTCAGATCAGCAGCGTCTTTGCTGGTTATGATTCCCCTCCTTATTCCCGTGTGCACCCTCTTGAATAATGCATTCCTCTACTAAAAGGCAACTTCTGTGTCCTCCTTAAGAGATGAAGAGTCACCCTGTGACACCTCTAAAGAACATTACAGGAGGAGGAATGCAACTAACGCCAGTAGAAGGGTTTCCTTTTGCCCTCTTTTTTGCAAAACTTTGAGTCTGCCCTAAAATGAAAGCCAAATCAAAATGTCGGAGTTCTCTGATTATTTAAATGTCTTTTTGGATCTATTAGAGGATATAAAACACAGCAGACATTTGCAGTGTTTAAAAGGAGCATGGAGCAACTACAGCCACATTTCTAATGCACATGTGTAACATGCATCACAATCATGATACTGTTTTTTGGTCTTTAAGCATCATTGAAATGAACCAATATTGACCTTTAAATTGCCACTTTCTCATCAGTCAACTGTTATAAGGAAATCATACATGGTTAATTAATAATAAATATTGATTTATAGATTATTTAGAACCCATTAAAGAGAACAACCATTGGGACACAAGGTTGTGAAAAATATGTTGCTGGTGACTCATTAAAAATTTAGTAATTTCTCATTCTCAAAGCCGTCAAGTCGGCAGGTATGAGTCGTTCATAACAGTTAATAAACTATCAAATTTGTAGTTATATATGCTAATGGAGCCATTAATAGAGAGAGAGAGAGTATATATCATAACTATATAAAACTGCATAGATAGTGTATTGGTAGAAACAAGCCTTTGGATGCTGCCAACACAGACTACATCATTAGATAACAATATGTGCAAGAAACAGAAAGATGGTGACAACACTCTTTGACTTTAGAACTTGCTACCATGTCTTCCACAAGAGACATATGGCTGTGGAACTGAGGATTCACTGCAATGGCTGCCAAAGCCGACAGCTGCCCATGTTCAGATACAAGGAGATATATCCATGTGCTACAGATCCAAGAACAGAAGAAAACTTCATGCTGATTTTTGGTGTTCACATATAGGCACATATACACGAGAGAAATAATCCGCATGTACAGATTATATCTGATTCATGCAACTTTTCTAATCCAGCTAACAAATCACACTTCACTTAATGTGGGCAAAAGCAGTGGGCGATCTGAGGATCTTATATCATGGATAATCATACTTTGGCATATGATCTACAAAAGTGTCATAACAAGTTTCTATATTTAAATATTTAATTTTAAAAGTTCAATCCATGCTAACCAGCCAGTTAACTGTTAAACAACTAGCCCGCTGCAGCTGGAGACAGCAGTCCATGCTCTGCTCTGCTCTGCATCCTCAGCGAGCTTTGTGTAGTGGCACAAGTACCAGTTCTCCACCTGAGCAGAACAAGAAGCAGTAATGACTTTCACAATAAAATCAGAGCACCAACAGGATAATGATCGTTATTCAGATTGTGGATTGCGATTCTAACCAAAAGGTTTGCCATATGATCTTATGCCCCCCCCCCTATCAGATTAATCAACTGCTGCATAATTTAATTTAATCTAATTTGCAACATTTTGACCCGCATTTAACCAGTCACAGCTGCAAATCACATTTTGACATCTCCCGTGCCAGATCCTCAGTGGATGTTTTCCACATAAATGAACTAAATATGAAGGGCCATTTCCAGAAAGCGTTAAGATTTACCTGGAGTTAACATGAGGAGTTTTCATTAATATTACACTACTTGGTCTGCTAGGTCAGTACTCATCTCTACCGACTTTTAACACAGAAGCAGCAGGCAGGACATCAGCAAACAAAAGCTGCCTGTAAATCAGCTGAGCATAGTAGATCTCGTACAGCGAGAAGAGGCAGCACAGCACAGCAAAACAAAAACACCTTTCAATTCTCTCCATCTAACTTTCATGGGAGAGCTGGCAGCCTGCCGCCTTGAAATGAGAGAGGCTGAATGTGCTGACCCAGCACTCTGTAGGTAAACGGTTATCTGTCCTGTCAGCCTGGTCTGTGGAGGGGACTGAATGCTAGGAGACACTCTGACACACCCACACACACACACACACACACACACACACACACACACACACACACACACTCCTATGCAGACAAAACAATGCTAAATACTGGGTCCTTGAGTGTTTGCTGTGGATCATTGAGAGTGGCTGGGAAAAATGCAAATATAATCACCTAAGTGGATATTTTTCCCCAAACCATGCTTTGGCCGGGCCCTTCTCCAGGCACTGTCTGCCACCGTGCTGAAAAAACAGTCCAAGCTGCACGACTATTATATAAATTAGGGCCAGACCAATACAACAGTGAACAAAATAGACTGGTCTTTTCATTGAAATGTCCTATAATTTACACTTTAACTGTATCGTTATTAAGTGTTGATGTCCATAAGAAGATATATATTTATACTGGCTGCCTGTTTTCTAAGTGATTGAATAAAAATATAGCAGATTTCAGAAAGCAAATCCTACAAGGTTGGATGATACGTCCAGGTGGGCAGGGCTCTGGGCATGGCTGAGAGAGGTGACTGCTTTGTTGTGACATCACAAAGTTACAGAAGTCCTAACAGCTGGTTTTAAGGCTCAGTTTCTGAATACAGGCTGTGTGCATTTCTCTGTGGACTGAGCACTTTGATACTTTCACAAGAGAACACAACAGAACCTAGACCTGCTTTATAATCAAAAAAGACTGTCTACCTTTATACTATATGGCACATTTAAAATTAGATATAGGCTTGTCACGTCATCTATTGGCAATATAGTGGTCAATCTTCAGTCTAATCCTCACACTGCTGAACAATCAACTCATAACTATACCCAGATATGTTGTTATTACAATTGCTTGTACTACAGATGGCTAACCACAGAGGCTACTACAATGTGATGTGAAGGGAGTTTAACCAGATGCCTGCCTCAACCCAACTTAAAGACCAGCCAACACATCCAAAAACAATACCAGTTTTATTAGTTTTAGAGAAATGTGATGCTCTGAAATTCTGTTTTCTTTCCCAGTTTTTTCCCAGTAAGACAAAAATGGGTGTGTGCAGTAAACACAGACAGCCCGTTGTGCAATAAACAGAATTTCAATACTACTTATATAACAAAGTGAAAAAACCTTAACGTAATATTGACTTTCATTTAATATGCTAACAAAAGGTGCTCTGCAGGCTTAAGCTTCATTTGAGAGGCCTCAGGGTGAATATGTGCAGACTGGAAGAGTTAAAGAAGACGTCAGTCGGGACCTGGACAGAGGACAACGAGTTCCCTACAGTGTACAGAGGCAAGGAGCTGAAAACATGAAATCAATAGCCGTCCAGCATATCTTGTACTAAATACCAATTCAAAGCTGGTTGACAAACTGGAAAGAAGCAAAGCATAGAGCAATTTCACTAAAAGAGCCAATGAAACCAGCTGAAACATCTGAGCTTTCACCTCTTCATAAACTAATTTATTTTCTTGCTCATGGGCACAAATGTCAACAACCATTCCTTTATAGCCAAGATACAAAGGATGTGAACTGAAATCAATTTAAAATCTTCTCTGGAAATACAACCAACACTTTTCCATCAAGAATTTAGCTCATTGGTGGAAACTTTTACATATCCAAATGTACCTTTTATCAGTAATCTTTACATTAAGAGGACAATAAAGCTCAGTTGCTAACATTATAAAAGCGATTTCAAGCAGCACTAAGCAATTTGTTTATGCTTTGCCTCTTGGGAGCAGATGTTTTGGTGCAAAATGTGGCTGGGTCCTCAGTCCAAGTCTGGCCCATATACTTCACATCTAGTCAGAGTCCGGCTGTTATTCTCCAGTATTCACTAACAGCCAGAAGATTTTCTGTGTGTGCGCCACAATTGTTCCAGATGTGAAAGTAGCATCTCACAATCATGCTGTATATGGGCCAGATTTGGGCCAGATTCGCTGGGCTATAAGAAAACAAGAATGTGGGCCAAGTATGATTCAGATTATTTTGCTGTCTGGGATCCAACATTTATAGCATTTATTTTGGCTTACTCATGAATGTCCAATATCCAGAAAGTATCCAAGAAACTTTGTTTTGAATTAGCAACCCCTCAGACATACAGTATAACTGGTTCTTCAGCTGCTCCAAGAATCACAAGCTGCCTGCTAACTTTGTCTTACTGCCATTTGGTGCTAAGCAGGTAGAGCACTACTGGTTCATCAGAGTGTCTTAGCTGAAAAAGTTTAAACAGTCTGCTGAGTCTAAAGACAACAAAGTTAATGGGCAGTGGCAGTAAATCAGTCATTTGTGGGCTTTGAGAACCAAAACAGCCTGGTCAGTTGAGTTGAGTAATAGTCTTTGGTGCATTTGTCACAGTAAGTGACTCCTTTCACATGACATATGAGCCATTGTTTAAATAAAACATTGGTTGGTGCAGCTTGGGGATGTCACAATACCAGAAATTACCAATACCAACAAAATTCCATGATTCGCAATACCAAATTCACACACCACAGCTAAAAACAGAAAGCATGCGCCTCCCCCACAGAGTCACTGTGCAAGCAGTGGATAAACTGTATATTCATTTAAAAAGTCAGTGTTATATTCTGACAGACTGGACAGTGATCACGCCAGCCTGCTAATGTTGTCGCTACGCTAACCTAATGCCCAATGACAGTAACATTTCAGGACATGTTGATATAAAGTTGACAACTGAAACTCACTCACTCTGAATTCTCTGCACAGATCTGGGTTTCTGTCTTTGAGCTGCTGAGATAAGTTGGAGGTGTTTCCTCCCTTCATTTGAAATGCTCTGTGGCACCGTGTGCATACTGGCATTTGGTCGTCTATAACTTCTCCCTGATCGCATCAAATACAAAATATCTCCATACACCAGGCTTTGTCTGTTTCTCTGTTGCTACTGCTGTTGCTATTGTTGACTGCGCCTGCCTTCTTCTTTTTGTGTTTGATGTCAGACCAGAACACCTGTAGGGTTATCACACTGCCTTCGCCAGTCCCAGAAGAATCACATCTCCAGTTGCCGCAGCATATACAGTACCTTCACTACCTACCATACTGCAGAAAAAATAGGACTAGAATTTTCTTTTACTAAGGTAACTGCTCTCGTGAAATCCCTAGTGCAGCTTTAATCCAATTGTTTGAATGAGCTGTCACATTCGTTTATGGTGGTTGCTGCTTGCTCACCAACACCCAGCTCCACAAAGCCTCACTGCCTTATTTCTTGCTTTCTGCCTCCAATATATCCCCTCAGAAACTTAAATGGGAGACATTACATAGACTACAAAAAGACTGCAAAAGTTCGACGCAGTAACAGTAAACTAAGGATGTTTTCAAAAATAATGCATGGTTGAACTGAATAGTGTTTATTTATCAATTGACTGAAGTGTATTAACAATAAAACCTTAATCAAATCAGTATTTGCTGTGACCATCCCTTTGCCTTTAAAGCAGCACCACTTCTCCTCAATACACTTGCACACAGTTTTTCAAGGTGGGTTGCTCTAATCAGTTTTGAGAACTCCACAGCTCTTCGATGGATTTAGTCTGTCTCAGTATCTTCTGTCACGTCATATGATCCCGGACTGACTCCACGATGTCGAGATCAGAGCTCTGTGGAGGCCAAACTATCTGATGCACGACTCCCTGCATGTTCTGTATTGCGGAATCAATAAGAATGTTAACATCTGAATTGCCTAAAGCACAATACGGTATGTAGTATCTGTACTGTGTATAAGTGTAAGTATTTCTTGAGTCCACATTTGCCCTCATATAACCTTTGGAAACATAGTGATTCCTGCAGCAGCACCGAATGAGTGATGCAGTGTTTCCTTGTTCTTCCATAGAAAAAAAATATTTTTCTCTTGTTATCACTGTCAAGATGATTGTGTTACATCTCTTTGCATCATTCTTGTCATCTTTAAGGCATGGAAATTGAATTATACTATATTAACTCTGCAGCATGTGGGTGCAGCGGTTATCTGTTAGAAGGCCCTGAGATGAACTCTGTCTGGAGTTGGCATGATCTCGACGAGTCTGTGTGGGTTTCCTCTGGCTGACCTGGTTTACACCCACGCCATAAGTCATGCATGTTCGGTATTAAAAACTGTTGCCATTGCTGTTGGCTTAGGATTTAGGCACTGGAGAATGGTTGACCTTTGCTCCTAAGAAGTTAGGATAGGTCAAATGCAGAGGAAGAATTCACCCACAGGGACCAAAAAGTAAACTTTTCCCAACCGGAAAATAACATCAGCTATCAGCCTTCAGCTCATTCTGACCTTAATAAACAGTTCTGACACATAAAAGATGACACCACTGACAATCTGATGGAGTTTTAGATTTTGACTAGAAGCTTGCACGCCCCTGGCTATTGAGGAGGTATTGTAATAACCTTGAGATTGAGAGGATGGTTTAAATTGAGATTCTATCAAATAAGTATGAAGGATGACTCAGTGGCAGACACCTGTGATTGATGTGGTTTGATAAAAAGCTTCGAACTGAATCTGACATTGATCTTCGCTCTGCTTCCTGCTGAAGTCTGCTCAGCTGGGTAAACAAAAGAGGTGGCTAATAACCTGTCGCCCTGTATAATCAATGTTCCCTGTGAGTCTGGCCAAGATGCCCACGTCACATCAATACCAGAGTCACGAAAGGTTGAAGCGGTGAACGAGGAGCAATTCTGCTGAGAGAGGGCACAGAGTGGAAAGCCACAGAGGAGGGAGAGATGATTACTGAGAGACAAGAGAAACACAAAGTGGCTGAATGAAGAATTCTCAAGACAACTGGTCCTCTCCGCACAGAGTTAATATTCTTTGGCTAGTGGGTGTCATGTAAGAGCTAAATCTTGATTTTGGGTGATCCTTTAACGATCAGTAATCACTTATTTGGCGAACAGACCAAAGTTAAAAGAGCGACTTCCCAACTCGGGAAACGGGACCATCTGAGGATCATGTGAATGCAGCATAAGTCACATGCTTTTCATGTAGGTCAGGATTTATTCACTAAGTCTGTTTCTATTGCAATTTGTTTTTGTTTTGATTTTTGCTTTAATCGATAGAAAAAACTTTTCAACTTCAGCCAAGTATGTAAGATGTTATTGCAATATCTGGACTTTTGTTCAAATGTCTGGTGTTCCCAGCCAGGGCTGCAGGCATTATGTCTTCTGGTTGTCCATCCGTCCGTCCCATTCTTCTGAATGTGATATCTCAGTAACGCCTTGAGGAGATTTCTTCAAATTTGGCACAAATGTCCATTTGAAATACAGGATGAAATTATTAGGTTTTGGTGGTCAAAGGTCAAAGTTCAAGGTGACAGTGACTTTGCGTTCTTGTGAATGCAACTTAACAGGAACACCCAGAGAGAATTTCAGTACATTTGGCACAAACATTCACCTGGACTCAAGGATGAACTGATTAGAATTTGGTGGTGAAAGGTCAAAGGTCAAGGTTTACATCAAAGTTAATCGAACAGTTTTTATCAAGATTGCTGCTGTAGCCAGCTTAAGTTTTGTGTGAGAATACCTTTTAGCTCACTTTTGGTGCACTTGTAACACTGGATGTTTTACAGGTTGTGCAGGCCGAACTGTAACCACAGCCTACAAAACATATACAGTGCAAATGTACACATATTCACCTAGAAACAGCACAGATGCAAAGATCCATCGCAGGGTTTTAAGATTCCCTTTTGGATTAATCAATCTGAAAATCACTATTAATCAGAATATCAACGTTTTTACCCATCCCTTAGTTTTTAAACTTCTTCATGTTCAGACACTATCGCCGTACTTTCAGACTCCCCTCATGTTGTAAACTCTGATGGGCCAAATACCTGTGAGTTTGGCAAGACAGTGACTCACGGTCTGTCAAGCTCAGCTTCAGTCATTTTTTCTCCAAAACCTGGCAGAGATTATGCATTTCAAGACACAGGATTAAAGGTGTAAGATGTTGAATTAGTGGAACATCACTTGAATTTGGAGGATATTACATCCTGCAAGACTGAAAAGTATCAAACTATTAAGAAATGTGTTTGCTTTTATGAGAGCAGATTTATGAGACATTAAAAATAAATCTTTCGGTATATGCATAGATTACTCTGCATGTGACTGTCACTGTGTTGCTGCCTGTTTTATACTTGATTTTTTTTTTTACAGAATTGAAAAGCTTGTAAGCTCCGCTGCTTGCACTGAGGTTTCCAGGAATTTAAGATTAATTATGTATTCTTTAATATGCAATGGTCATCAATCTGAAAGAGAGGCAGTTTTACCTCTCCAGAAATTGAAAGAATTTTTGGGGAATAATCCTCTTTGACAGTTCATACACACACCCTTACACACTGTGCAGAACTTTCTGCAGAACATCTAAACTAAAAAATGCATAGATGTAATTACTGTATATGAATTAGATAAATAGGTCGTCAGCATTTACAAGATACTGTAATTTCCCCGCTACAGCAAATCATTTGAATGATAACATTTTAATGCGCTGCAGCCAAATGTACTCTCCATCTCCAGACATAAAATATTCACACAAAGACAACAAACCCACACTGGACAGGAGTTGTTGAGAAATGGATAATCACCCCAAACTATAAAATATGAAAAACTTGGAAGTATAATAAACATGAATTATGAATGTGGGCATGATGAGCAATGGTAAAGGAATAAATGATGTACATGAGCCAACACAGGGATGTGGACGCCCAGCTGAGCTCATTCATTTTTCATGTTTCAAACTCAACAGTACACTGTATGGACACCAGTGAAATGTCAAATAACCCAATCACCCAAACCGGACTATTTATTGTTCTGTTTGTTCGCCAGTTGAAAAATCCAAACGACAGGATGTTGCCAGCACGATGTGACAGTTTTAATTATCAGCCAAAGGCTACAGAGAGGCACAAAGCTCGCTGAGTCCTTCCAAGGCATGGACAAAAAAAATAAGAGTTACTGTGGAAACAAACACAGATTGGCATTCAACAGAGGAATATCTCATTCCACTGAGGCAAAGATAATTGATTTACTTCAATGTTGTGTGGATAATACACCATACTATGAAATAAGATGGTAGGGGGAATTGTTTCCAAAAAAGAAAAGAAAAGAAAAAAAAGTGACTGTTTAAAATGTCTTCTTTCTTCTTCAGTTCATTCAGATAGCCTCTTGGGTATTTAGCTAATGTTGGCAGATGTGGTACATTGAGTTTTTCTTCAAGACAAGATTACAGTGGTGAAAGACGTGATTCACAAGGCCACATTTTGCATTTTGCACCACATTTCTGAGACTTTCTGTGCCTGTGTTTCCACATGTTACTAATCAAACACACACAAGAGCCTAGGTTGGACCGCCTGGTATCTAAGGCTCAATCTGCATGCATAGGCAGCACTTGGGTGGGGCTGGATAGGGCTTTAGCTCCACCAAGAATACAACAGCTGCACCATAGCCACACCAAGAAATTACCAAACGCTTGACAAACAAAGTCTTGTCTGATTTCCTTTAATATTGCGGCTGTTTCTTCCATTCCCCTGTTGATACGACCTAATGTGCCCATCATCTCTATGCACTAGAATTACCTAAGGCAAGTTTTCATCACTCATGTTTACTTAAAGCGCATACAATCAATATTGTTAGATTAATAATGGATCAAACTGCTATTTGTAATGTGAAAGGGATCGACTGTAGCAAAGAACCAATTTGTATGAACCAAGAACCACAACTTTACTGTTTGCTTTACTGTTGTTAAAGCTCCATCTGCAGGTTACCTACCCAGCACCAAACAGCAGACAAACATTTTTAATGTAGCAACTAGCTGGTGAACATAGTGGAGCATTTAGCAGCTAATTTAAGTTAAGACATTTCCCTGAGGTGTTGGAGGAGACAAAAACAGCTAACATTAGAATGATGGAATATGCAATATGGCGAAGTGCAATATCCAAATCGCAGGAGCTGCAGTTTTTTTGATGAAGGTAAAATGTGTCACGACATATCATAAATGAAGCATTGTGATGCTACGGAGCCGCCCCCGGCCTACAAATCAAATTCTCAATATGCAAGGGAACACGTTTGGTTGGTACAAGCCCCAACAAAAATAAACAATTTTTTTCAGTGACAGCAAAATGCAAAAATTACCATTTCAACCGAAATCATGACTCATATCGCAATATGATTTTTTTCAGCCCTAGTGGACACAAACATGCTTGCTTTGATTAAAAAAATACATTGTTTCATCATCATCACCTCCTTGTCATGATCAACCAGAAGTGACAAAGTGAAGGCAGACATCAAGAAAGAGAATCATAACAGCAAGAGACCGGTTCTGACTTGCTGCATTAGCTCCTCTGGTGTTTCCAATGAATAATTAAGCTCCTATGTGGCACCAGTGAGGAAAAATATGTATATGTACAGGCTCACACAACTTGCAGAAGCCGGTTTCTCAAGGAAAATTCTTTGCTTCTGAAGAGTAGGTCAGACTAAAACAAAACTGGATCCAAAACAAAACAAAAAACTGGCAAAAAATTTGAAGCCTCATAACGCCAGACAAACAAGCAAGAGGGAGTTGCATATCATTTTGTATTCATTAAATTTTAACTTGATCGTAACGTTGTATGAACAGTAAAATCACTGAAGAAACGAGACTGCTCTTGATGTGGTTTGTATTTGGCTGTATTCACCTCAGACATCACCACCATCCCCACCCTCCACCTGCTCCACTCTCAGCTTCTGCGTCTCATAACGTCATTAGTATCTCTACCTTACATTATCATTTCTTTTCTGAGCGTGGTAATCTTAAAACAAATCCCATCACCGAGCTACGACTGCCGTTCTCTCCCTCACACAGAGATTGGGCTTGGAGCGGAGTCCCAGGCACTGACTGCGTAATGAACTGCTGCCTTAGTAAATTAAGAGCTAAATGCACACAGGTTGCAGCGTTGCAAATTGAATGAAATGCGTAACGCAAATTTGCATGTCCTTTTATATTAGTCAATCTGGCCTAAAGTGGAACTATCAAATGAGATGTTTTAAAATTATAACCGGATGGAGCGATTCTATAATGCTGACTACAGTGGTTAGGTCTGTGAGAGGGGATAACATGTAGAGACTGGTCAGCAGCAACCAGAGCAACGGCTAGTTTCCTGGAGGGAAGGGAGCTCGTAGCTGATAGGACGGGACAATGGACTAGAGTTACACGGGTGCAGCTCCATTAACCCTGAACACCATCACTGAGGTTGTGAATCTAAAATGAGCAGCCAGCAGCACTAGAGCAGGACATGGGAGGGTTTATAGGAGTCGAAAGACAAGCACACAATACAAGATGATTGTAGCTGGACTGGACTGAATGTTCTTTTGGTAGTCAGATTGCTCCTCATTCTCCAGAGCAGTGTGTCTATTTCCAGTCTGATGATTGAATGTGAATATGAATTAGGGTTACATAAACATTGATCCTTGAAAAGTGGGACTTGAAATCCATCTCTGTGTTTTACCCAGCATCACTAATAATACGTTTTTTTATGCTTCAAGACAAAGAGAAGCACTTCAAAGTAAGAGGGATTTCTATATTAAGTGAGAAATGGTCCCTTATATATGAAATATTAAAAAACGTGAACGTAATAAATGTGAATTATGAATATGGTTTTCAGGCAGAGTGTTGAGGGATTAAGTGATGGCACAAAGCAGCACAGAGATGTGAATGATGATGGTCCCGACCGGCTCCACCCATCCATGTACATTGGTTATTGTGTTCATTGGGCCGTATAGCCGCAGTGAGGGTGTATTGATCGCAGTGAAATGTCAAATGGGTCATCGAGACAGTGCTCAAGTCATCTAATTTGCTTTGCTTGTTTATCCATTTGAAAATTGTAATGGCAGCATGCAGCCCATCTTGGCTGAGACCATGTGGAGGCGGATGGAAGAGCAACTGCACAAAGCCTGCAGAATACCGACTAGATCATTCAATAACCACATCTGTCACATTCATCAGTTGTTCTAAAAACCTAAGTGCTCATTTCACTGACAACACAGAAGTGGCTGGCAGCGCTGTTCAACCTGTTAATATATTCATAAAACATCTTCAGCCTCATGTCCTTGGACACTGTCCATGCTAAATACCAGGCTACAGCCAAGAGCCAGTCAGCTTAGCTTAGCACACAGACTGGAAACAGGAGGAAACAGCCAGCCTGACTCTGTCTGAAGGTAACAAAACCTGCATATCAGCATCTCTAAAGATCATTAATTCACACAAGGGACAATATTTTTAATTTAACATTTCTTAGTCAAGAAACGAAATGAATGTGGTTTCTGGTTGGGAGTGGGTGGTGGTAATTGTCACTTGACAAGAGGTATATGCCCTCTACATTCTCTACAATCTACATTCTTTAATGTAGATTTAAGAAGAAGAAAAGAAGAATAAGAGGGCGCAACTGGATGAGGCAATTAAGAGAGCAAGAGTCAAACTTTAAATGGTGAATAATCATGTGGAAACCAGGATGTATTTATGTTTATTTCATGTATTAATTTGAGGATCAGTCTCCTCATTGGTGCACACATGGAGTACCTGATGTTTTTGGCTGCCATTATTTTTCATCTCTCCAGATGAACTGAAGCTTGAGTGACATATAAGTCACATGTAAACACACTGGAGCCTTATTCACTGTTTTCAAACTGACTAATCCACACACGTGAGATGTGTTGAGGCTTCTCTGTGCGCAGTCACCTCGCTAGCATCTACCTGCAGTCTGCATGTGAGGCATTTAGGCATCTGTAAACTGTAGCTACAGAAATAACTCTCCCCCATCTAAATTGAGTCTCTGCATGCAAATCAGTCACACACCGCACCACCCACCAGCATAGGTACAGCCTCAACCTGGGGGACACGCTGCTCTATGAGAACTAAAAGTAGCAGCACAACAAACCTGTTCCAGCACCTGAAACTAAAGCAGGAAGTGGAATGGGCGCAATGTCTGTCTCTTCAAGATTCTGATGCGAGCTACAGGCCCGATTACAAAGCCACAGCTAAAAAGCAGCAAACTTTAGCTGCCTAATTTGCAACACGACATGTTATTGTTGTTGTTTTTTGATATTGCAAATAAACCAAATATAGTTTCAATAAAAAACACCATTTTTGAATCATGTTTTATCTTGAGTTCACAGACAGAAAAAAATGACTCAAATTGACAATTGTCGATAACATTGAAAGAAATTGAGATTTAACTTTTTGGCCATATCCCCATATCTTGTGGTTAATAGTGCTATATGCTATTTAATATATTAAGCCTATCACTCTATTGCTCAAACTTTAGGACATGAGTGGAAAAACTTGAGACTATGTGACTTGCAAAGTAATGACTTGGTCGCACCTCTGCAAATACTTGAGTAATGATGAGCAGTGATGTCGCAGGTTTAGAGACAGAATCAAGTCAGTTCTCAGCTTAAACAGTGACTGACCAGAAGCACTGACCTCCATCTTTAAACACAGTCCAACTCTCAACAAACATTAGCCCAGAATGCCTTTGTAAACTGTGGAAGAGGCAGTTAATAGGAAACTGCTAAATTAAATGGAACAGTTGATTTAGGTTTGTAGCTGTTTTTTTCCCAATCCAGCCCCAAGAAGTCATTCTGAGTAAACCCTGCCCTGTGGGAGAGAGTCATTCTATTTTTTAGGTGAATTTCACACATGATTTAGTTTCTTTGTGTGCAATTAAAGCACAGGGTGTGCAGATATGCTGCTACAAAGCACTACTGGCTGCTACCAAGGAACAACAAAAATATATATAATCCCAGCAATGTTGTGACGGTGCACCATTTCACTCCTACATCTTCCTATCTATTACACAAGATGTGCCAATGCAAGGTACTTTGCAAGGGAAGCGTTTATGATGAGATCCCACTCTCTGTTAGAGGAAATAAATAAGAGCAGAGACAATAACATGAAGAACTTTGAGGCTTTTATTGTTCATGAATTTCATATTCCTCCATAGAAATTATTTCCAATGATGGTCTCTGTTCATCTTGTTGCATAAGGACAAAGTCTAAAATAAACACCTGTAAACCTGTATAAAAAATTTATCACAATATTGTTAATGTATCATATCAATATATTTATCTTTAGTCCAGAGGATTATGAAAGCATTTGAGATTAGCATCCAGTGCTATGATTTATAATTTGTTTCTCTCTCTCTAATCAAAGCAACAAAGATCTGAGAGGGTGGCATAATTTCCATACAATCCAAAAATCAGTATCATTACTAAATGGTATAAATGTTTTTAAACTTCAAGAGAATTTAATGGATATTGTTTCCTTTTGTGGTTCTTGATATAACCCTCAAATGTACTTGAAGACAGTGTGGGTGTAAAAGCCCCCCGCTGATGATTTCCCACAGCAGAGTTATAAACAAAAAAACGTTATTACAGTGTCGCCTTCCTCCAAGTGTAACACTCATTCCCCCTAACAGCATTTTTTAAATCCACCATCGTCAACAATCCATCATTGTTGCACAGAGCCCCTATTCAATCCTTTGCCCACATTTAACACAAACTATATGAAGACCAGTTTTTGGTGTACAAAAAGTACAGTACCCTATTTGGAGCTTTAAAGACACAGTACAGTAAAAAGTAGCCTATGATTTTCTTCTTGATTCTGTCAGTCTCTAACTAAAAGCATGTATTATTTTCTCATTTCTCTTTTTGTCCAACATGTTTTCGATGATTCATCCTACACTCATCAGTTATGTGACATCAGTCACATAAAATGGGATTTGGAGCAGTCAGCTAACAGTCATCCATCACACTTGTGTAGAGATAGCTATACAGTATCATGGCTCAGAGTTGAGTGGATATCAGTTGGCAAAAACATTGTGCTCCCAAAACAACATGGTTGTGGTTTATTTTATTCATTTCACCCTCCCTGCTGACTAACTCTAACTTTTAAATCAAAACTGTGAACAGTTTGATCAAGTCCCTCTTGGAATTGTAGACTACTCCTCTGCATTTTCCAGATGTAAATACGTCACATTACTGAAGTCAAACACTGTCATTTCACTTCCAACATGTGATTTCAGGACACATGACTTCCATGTGTGGGCTCACAGCGTGCTGTGTGGTTTTCGTACACTGGTGAATCCTGGAAAACTGGCGCAGGAGTCAAATGTTATCTTTGAGCAATAGCATTTTTGCATCATATTTCTTACTGTATAAGTAACTATAACAAATTATCAATAAAAAATCAAATTATCTCCTGTGTAAGTCAAAAAACAAAATGCAAGGACTGCTGATTGCATGTGGAAAAAAGTGTCCATCTGGTGCTCTTCAGTGTGAGGATCTAAATCACTCTGGATTCTTGAGAAAAATCTCTTTCAAATTGTCATTTGTTTTGTTTAGATATGAATTAAACTGTCTCTGATCCTGACCACAGTAAAAGAATATCATCTATGTATCTACCCCACCATATCTTATCTAAATAGTATCTAAATTGCATCACACTAAAGATTCCTAGAACATATAGAAAATTCAATAAGGGGTGGAGACAGATTAAAACGGCTCTTACAAAGAGAATCCTTCTGGATATATACTTTGAAAGCTGTGCAATTCACAGGTTTAAATGGGGAACTTGATTTCTCTCCTTTTTTGTAAAAGTTGCTTCTTTGTAAATATTGTTGACTGAGGAATCTGATTTCTTGGGCCTCTGAGAAAGAGAGTCTAGAAACTACTATTTGACGTCTTCTTTGACTGTACTGAAATATTGAGATGTTCTAAGATGTTATTTATATATATATATATATATATATATATATCAGTTTGTGCTTTATCTCTCCTTTTAACAGGGTTTATTTTGTGATTTTGATTACCTCATTATGGACTATACCTGTTCATGCTGACTGCATGTGATTGTTTGCCCACCTGTAGATTGAAGATAGTGTGCCATATGACTGCCTGGACCTATCATGTTACAACTTCTCTGTCCATTCTGATCATGTGACTAATGCTACCTTATAAATGGAAGAGCCCAAAGGTGGCCATTTTTTACTTTTCCTGATGAAGGTCTAATGGCTGAAACACGTAGGCATGTTTTTATTGTTGTATTGATGCCATGAAAAAATAAAGGCTTTTTAAATCATCGACCTCTTGAGTGCCTCAGATTTTACCAAGTATCTCCTGTGTAAATTGATTATTTTCTATGTGACAAGGTTGTGGTGGGTGGGAGTTCAGAAACATAGTGCCAGTGAAATGTTTGGACTTTTTTTCCAAGCTTTTGACTGCTACTGTGTATAGCAAGTCTTAAGAAGATGTATTCTTATTTTCATTCACTACACAATTTAAAAATATATTCTCATGCACCACTGAAGCTTAAGTTATTCAAGTCAACATTTATTATTTTTTCTGAAATGGAAATTAAAAATGTAGACCTTTTCAAAATAAACTGTGGCAAGGAAGTTAGCCGACCTTGATAGCTGTTTAGGGCTAATCTGTATTTTTACTATGTATGTTTTGGACAGATAATTGAAAGCATAGACTTGTGTTTTTCCTGTTTTTAATGAGGTTAACTTAATTTAACAACCCTGCTACAACATCAGAAAACATGTTTTGTTGTTTTGTTTTAGACTAGTACTATAGGAATCGACTTGGGGGTGAAGATGAGGGCTATATTATAGTAACTGGTGATCATTGGCCAATACCTTCCTCCTGTAGCTCGAGTGATTTGCCTGCAGTGAAGACATCACAGCAAGGTCACCTGACTGGACTTTTTTTTAGCATTTCCACTCCACATACCAAGGTCATGTGTGTTTCAGGCTTTCACTTTAATCAAACTATTAACTTTGTCTAGTCCAGGAGTTGTGGGAATTGTTCCCTCTGTCCACACATGAACTGACCACTGACCAGTTCATCAGAGCACCAAGAGCAGATCACAAGAGACTGAAAAAGGCATTTCACCCATGCAGCACACAGAGACAGAGTGAGGCAGTGGGCATACATCCAGTCCCCAGCTCAACTCTACTGTTTGTATAGAGCCATTCATCTCCTTATTAGGATCAGTGCTGGGCCTGAAAGGAAGCTACAGGAGCTCTCTGTGTTATTGGTGTCAGTGTCAGAGGATTTGTAAAGATGCTGAACAAGGAGCTCAGTATTTGTTTAAGTATAGACGGGGACAACCACAGAGAGACTGAGGCTGAGAAGGCATGTCGATATCGCTCAACAGCATTTTAAACTTGTCTTTTAAACTTTTCTGAGCAGTATAGGTCACTTGCCAAGCAATACTACTATGTGGACAGAGTGTGGTTTGCTAAATGGCAGCTGAAAGCCAACACCAAGCATCTTAATCTGTGGAGTGTTTGGCAGCACTATGTGCAGTTGGAGGAAAAGTGTCTGGTGAGATTGCAGCATGAAAACTGCTACCAGAGGGACATCAATCATGATGCATGAATTATGAAGGAGCCTCGCATTATCGCTGCCAACATAAAAACAAAAGAGAAAAAAAATCTATGCATGATGGACAATCTATGAATGATCGGTGCATGCAGAGTGAAAACATTTCAATGCCAGCGAGCAAAAACGATGCTCTAAAAACCATATCGCAATTAGAGAAAAGCCTGCGGTAAAAAAAAAAAAAACTGATGCCAAAACAATGAGTGGTTTCTGTTACTGAGGAGTGGCCTTACAACTCTTTGCGTGCAGCTGAGGAGGAGAAGTGAAAGTGTTGTGTGATAAAAACACAAACACACAAGTGATCTAAAATAAAACACACAGAAGTTTCAGTCCGGAGTGGACCACCCTAAAATACAACAACACTACATTTCTGCTACAAACCACTGCGGCTTTGATGGACAGCAGAACTCGTACTCATACACGTATCTATTGACAGATACTCCCAACAAGGCTACATACTGTAACAATGCCACAGACACACCAGTGTATGGTTTAACAGAGAACCTGTTCTGATTATAAACCAACAGTTTTATTAATGAGGTGAGAGGAACAAGGCAGCAGGTGGAAGAACAGAGTATGCAGTTTATTCAGCTATGATGGATGTACTGTACATTTTAATTACTATAACCATAGTTAAAAATAGGAACTAATTCTCATGACGTAAAAGCATAAAAAAAAAAACGTGTACTTTACTAACGATACTCTCGATTGTATTGTAAGTGTTTTTACTATTGTGAATGCATATGCGTTATCAGAAAATAAAATCCAAGACCCGTAAATATTGGGGTCATAAAACACATAAATGTGAGTTTTAAAACTCAAATACGTCTCTTTTTTGCAGCTGACAATGAAGTTTCTAATGTCGGAGGTTCCAAACAGCACATGAATGCACCACAAAATTCAAGACTATTGGGCAAGTGAACTGCAGCGGCATATAGAACCAATCAAAAAACCCACACCAGTTTGTTTGATAGTCGTGACCGATAAGACTCATTCAAGAGGTGAGGCAGGTGTCTGCATCATCGTTTCCAAAGGCCTCCATTACTGCCCGTCCAGACTACAGCGCAACTCCACAGCTTTCACAGTTAAACGGATCAGGCAGCATTTCCAGAAGTCCCTGTTTTAGAAGCTCCAACAAGGAGTGAAAACACATTAACTTAGCGAAGGTGATGCATTTCGAAACTAAAACATATTAGTGTGGATGTAGCCTACGTCGCCAGCTTCACTTTGAGTGAACACAGACTAACGTTGACTGAAGACGAGGTAGTATTTCGTTGAGGGGACAGCTCATGAATGTACACAGTATTAATCAAATTAACTATCATGAGCAAGGGAGCAGTTAATTGCCCGGCCCTACCAGCCATACTTTGACAACTTCTGCAACCATAAACTAACAGCAATAAGCCGACATATTCACTGTGATGGGCTATCTGTCTAAACTAAGTTTAAGGTTTAGCAGCATGTGACCTTGTACATTGTCAACACACTATAATTGTTGCTAAAACTACTGATCACAGCCTTCGATAGAATTTTTTTCACGTCTCCATGAGCAGACAGTTTTCCCAGTTGTCCTGGAAGTGTCTTTTTGATTTTTCTGAGCACTGTAAGGACCATGTTGGTTGAAGTTTAATGTTTTCAGTGAAAGTTCCTTGGCAAAAAAATAAATCTCACCAGGAGCCCATTTATTAGCCGTTTCACTTCTCATCCAAAAGGCTCCTTCAGAACTGAAGGATGAGAGGTGAATCGTCTTCAAGCCCCTCAAGCAAGTCTAGCTGCTCTCTTAAAGCTCAAAGAGACACCAGGACCTGGATGACTGAGAGTCTTCACAGACATGTCCATCTGTGATGAAGTACAGTGTGATCCTTTAAAGTACAAAATGGTCAGCATGACTAATAACATTGTGAATTCTGAAACCACACAGACTCGATCTTTAGCTCAGATGATTCTCATAACATGATGTTCTCATGGGGATTTAATGGAAGAATGATTGTATACACAAGCAGAATGTTTTGCCACACAGACCAGATTGCCTGTGTGTGTGCGTGCGTGGGTGCGTGTGTGCGTGCGTGTGTGTGTGCGTACAGTACAGTTGATTCTTCACTAGGCTGCAAACACAGCAACAAGCAAGTTGGTGCAACAAAGCAAAAAGCATGAGCCACAAAGTAAACACACAAGATGTGTCACGTGCTACGACAGATTATAAATCAGAAGTGTAAACACACACACCTTGCATGAGTGTACAGTGTGGCGCAATGACTGCGGCTGTGCCTGGATCTGCCTTCCAACCTGTCTGACCAGTTTAGACGCCACATGACAGGCCCAAAAGGAACTTGGAGTAGATTGTGCTCCTCCACAGACCGCTGCAACAAACAACTGATCACAACCCCCTCAACAAATGCATTTCTCTCCAACAAGCAGCCAACCAGCCACAGCCCGCGTGCAGACTACAGCCACCTGCTCCACCGGCCATTTGGTGAACAATCATCTCTCAGTCTAATTACCGCTGAAATATCATGTAGAGGTCAAGAGTCTACCCACCTTCCTCAGTGGAGCTGCATATCTCATTAACCACACAGCAGCAGCAGCAACCATTTTTAATCACACAACAGTTACCAAGGGACCATCATCCTGAAAGGCCAAATTCAGTTTCACTTCAGCTTCAACATGCAACTTCATCGAAAATGATTTTGTACAAATCAACTCAGGAATTTACTCTGCAGCAGTTAGGCATGGTATTGTTGTGAATTTGTACTTTTTTGCAACTGTAATCTCCCCTAATCCTCTTTTTAGGTCTTGTTTTATGTATTTATAAATCATTTGCACTAAGATCGACCTCAGTACGTATTTTTCCTCAATTCGCCAGCTTTCTAAAATGTGAGCGACTCAGCCTGTCGCACACTCTAATCATCGGGGAAATGGACACAGACCAGCAATGGAATTAGCCTTCCTCCACAACTGTTGAATGCAGAGACTCTAATTAATGATTGCTAAGTGTGGAGTGGCCAAAAGAAAACAATAGCTGCTGGCTTGGGTTTTTGGGAGAGGCCAAAATAGCCGGAGAAAAAAAAAAATTTTCATGGCATGATGAAGGCAGAATAAACAGGCTGGGAAGAAGTGGCAACTGTTCCCTTTCCCCACGTGAACCGACTTTGCCTGAAATGTAAATTCTTCTTTACTGCGGGGAGGCAAAATAAAAAAAAAAATAAAAAAAAACGAGCAGCATGATGGGTATCGTTGCACCAGATCAAAGCCAGACAACAACATGATGAGTCTCATCCTTGAGAGGCAAGGGATTTGTTCAAAGACGGCAGAAGAAGTCGAGAGGGAAGGAATGAGGGAAACGAGTGTAGGTATGCAAAAAGGGGGGGGGGTAGAAAAAAAAAAGAAGGAGAACCTGCTGACTCACTGTAATCATCAGGCTGAGGCAGGCTGCTGAGCTGCTGCTCAGGGTAAAGCTCTCTGCCTCCCCTTCAGAAGGACAAAGTGATGCTTCCCATCAACTGTGAAGAGCTATATGACTGAAGGTGGGGGAATAAAATGGTGAAATAAAACTGTCTCGTGGTATGAAATAGCTTCTCCTTCTCTCTTCTCATACCCGAGTGCAGGCAGAATGATGCAATCTGAGGAAGGCAATAAATCGCACAAAGCTGGGTGAGTAAAAAACCAAAGCTAAAAATAAAGCCCTGATCACACAGACAGCAACAGGATTGCAACTGGTTTGGGAAGAGACCCCCAATAGGAGGAGTAAGAAGGAGCGTATAACTGTGGACCTAACCACTGGACACACCATTAAAGATCACGCAGCGAAGCAATACGATGCTCAAGTCTGCACCATAACAAGATTTTGGCAGGACTGCAGTGGCTGCAGCATCCTGATGAGGCTTAATTCAATTCCCATAAAACAAAAGCACACAGCCACTGTGAGAACTGTTGTGGGACTGAGCTGTTGTAATGTTGTGTTATCCTCTTTTGGTTATTCCAAACAAAGCTTGATAAAAGAGCATGTAAAACAGAATAAGATTAGGTCTCTGTTTGTTGGGCAAACAAACACAAAGCTGCAGTGCATTGTACCGCTGTCATACTGCAATTACAGCTGTATCAGCCAACAATCAATAACACAGTGCTTCTTGTGAGTTATCAGGTATCGAGTATTAGTTACATGGTTTGTAAACAATCTTTGATTTGCATAAGGAAAGCTGTAAATAATCATTCCAACACAGGTAAAATCTGTTTTTCTTCACCAACTTGTCCCAAAAACCTCTCGACATTTCAGACTCGTTACAAGGACTAATTTTAGTGTTGGTTTAAGGGTTAAAGTTACAATCCTGAAAGGTCTCGTATTGTTACATGAGTAGTATCAGTATCAAAGCGCTCAGTCCACAGAGAAATGCACACAGCCTGTATCCAGAAACTGAGGCTTAAAACAAGCCGTCAGGACTTCTGTAACTTTGTGATGTCACAACAAAGCAGTCACCACAGCCATGCCCCAAGCCCCGCCCGTCTGGACCCACCGTCCAACGTTGCAGGATTAAGACTATAAATATGACACAGAAAACCTGATCTATAAACTTGGGGAATTGAAAAATTAGGACATTTAACTGGTTTTGACCATCTTTTTCATATTTTAATCCGTCTCTTATAATTCTCTCAACTTTAGGGTTGTGCAGCAGTAAGTTACTGGAGTAGCCCTTTAAGATTTCAGTCTTAGTTAATCTGGCAAGACCTGTGGTTACTGGTGGTAACAGTAAGTGTGTTTTAATAGAGCGGCACATGTATGTGCGGCTGGGGTAAAGAAACACGAGTACAGAGGGTTCATTGTGTTGCATTTCTCTGATACAGAAGACCAAACAGGACAGTCATCATGTCATCCATTATGGTGGCTGAATGCTGTCTTCTTCAATATGTGAAATACAGACATGCACCAGCTTTTGTCTCATGTATCACATATAGAGCATGCATGTGTTGTTTCCTGTGCATCCATTGTGTTTGGGCATTCAATTGGAATTTACACAGGAAATGAACTGCCATTACCAGTTTATATAACTACATAAACACGCAATGTTAAATGTTAAAACTGTGTTAAGCCCTGGGGTTATAGGAGATATGGAACGCATTGTGTCAATGGAGGTCCTCATAAGTATAGAAGTACAAATTTCTGTGTGTGTGTGTGTGTGTGTGTGTGTGTGTGTGTGTGTGTGTGTGTGTGTGTTTGTGTGCGTGTGTTTCTTTATGCGTCTGTGATTGGTCACTGGAGTTCAGCAGGCAGGAAGGGACGTGACCACACTCACCAAGCTACAAAAACATGGCGGGTCAAAGAACATTCAGCTGGGAAAGCAGCAATGACAGCCAAGCGCAGGACAAACACGCACACACACACACAAATTCACACAAACACACACACACACAGTACCTGTTGCATGCCTTGGCAACATCAGAGTGACGCCACATTTTTATACAGCACTCCTTGTTTGTGCCAAGAGCTACTGTATATACAAAATAAACTATGACTAAAATGACCAACTGAAAATATTCTTCTTCTATGGTACCATTTCATACAGATAAACCACTAAGTGCTCCCTTTTTCCAGTGGAGGAGTCAATAAGAAATGGTTGAGTTAACTTACAAGTGCAAGAAATCATTGCCTCCAATGAGACACACAGAGGAGAGGAGGGCTGCTCAGCCTCACTGGATGCCTCATACAAGCTCATTTGAATTGCAAATGGTGGCAGGCAGCATGCTGGGCTGTGAAATCCCAGCAGCACCCTTGGGCATCTGAACTCATGCACAAACACACGAGTAGCGAGACTTTGTGTATACATATACACCACAGTGAAAAAGAAGATAAAGCCGTTCAGAATCTTTGAGTTTGAGTCACTTCAATGTGTCTGAACTTGATATGATCACAAATTCATGTGGAAACACTGACAAACAGTGCAGAAACTGACGCTGGTGCTGAGGTGAGGTAACGGCTCCCTGGCAGTTAGGAGGGAGCAGAAGCATCAGGTGATACTCAGAGGAAGGCTGGCTGGCAGGCTGACTCGGCGAGGCTAACGCAGCAGGCACAGAAGCGTGTCCGACGTCAACAACATGGACGCTGTGTGACAGCAGGTCTGCCAGCCCGAGGCTGACAGTGTGCGCGGCCCGCAGGAGGAGTGTGACCAAGTATCACAAGCCCACCTGTACAGCAATAGGGAGCAGGCCAGAACGCTGCAGAGGGGGTAGGACATGACAAACCAATACAATAAGAAATGTGATATAATAAGCTCTCTTAAGGGTCAATCAGAAGACACTTCATAGGACCTTTCTACATTCAAAACCATAGACATTTAAGGTAGGAATTCAACCACAGAGAACAGTCCTAAAGCATCCTGCATTGCTGAAACATTCCTCTTCAGTACTGTATGTAATTCCACAAAACCGGTGAAAGCCAGGGGGGCCAAAGGTGAGGCCATTTCCATACATGGACATGTCTGAGCATGCAGGCAAAAACAGGCAATGTGCTGCAAATGTCTGCACAGCAAAGAGCTGAAGTCTGTATTTTACAATATTTACACATCACTGACTGATTCATTCATTGTGAGATTTAAAAAAAAAACGGTGCAAAAATATACAAACAACAAATCCACTTGTATGTTTTAAAAGCAAAACTCAAACCACTTTGTGTGGGCAAGCCAGAGGTGTTGATGAGAGAGAGGGTGTGACAATGGCAACATTGTGTAAGTCACTCCGTGTGTGTATGTGCATCTGTCAGTGTTTGCTGTTGCATAATTACTGGATGGGTGTGTTGGGAGAATACAGTGACTGAGCCAATAGCAGATCCAGTTCTCCCTGACAGGCTGAGACACAAATTGAAACAAACATACAACAGCTGATTCCAGCTGAAGAAGAAGCCAAGTACAACTCTGAAGGACGTGGGAAACCCAGAGTCAAAGTGAAGGCCGGTGCTGTAGGTTGTGAGAACATCATGAAGGAGCACCGGGGGGGGGGGGTTTACTGCCTGGTTGTAAGATTTGCAGATCTGATGTGAACAGCTGACTGAGCCAGTGGGCGGAAAACGACGCTGCAACTTGCTCCTTCCTCTGCTTCAGTCCCATAATATTATTCATCCCCCCGGTAGAGGACGGCAAGCAAGTGGGCAAAGTCCATGCGCGTTACAAAATGATGGTGTATTGGACAGCTGCAGCTTGAATACATGCCTTCTCATTGCAGCAGCTAAAAGCACAAAGAGAATATAACAAAGCGCCGCGATCCTTGAGGAATTATGTGTAAAAAAAAATAAATAAATAAAATAAAAAAATAAGGACAAAGCGGGAAAGATCTCGGAGGCGTTAGAGCTCGACATTCAACAAATCGTTTGCCACAACCTCAAGACAGCGCTTGAACCGACATAAGCAAACTAGCGGGGGAGGAAAATACGAATATTTCAACATACCCTCCTGTCAGACAGACATCCAGAGGAGGACCATGGATGGCGCGCACCGGGGAGGGGGGAGGTCAGTCCTGCTCCTGCCGCCGCTCCGTGTTTATTCCCCGGGTTTAAGGGAAAGGGAGTGTGTCGGTGTTTTGCCGGTGAGAAGCCTAATGAGAGAGGGAGGAGGAGGAGAGAGAAAGAGGGAGGGACACTGTCAGATGCAGGGAGGCAGGAGGGAGGAAGACACACACGCAAATACACACGCGCACACGCACGCACACAAGCCCGTGTGTTCAGGGGGAATGCGTAAAGCCAAACAGCGCTTGTGTCAGTCCTGGAAAAAAACAAAAAAAAACAAAACAAAAAACGTCTCTCTATGTCAACAAGTAGTCAGATCTAAATAAACATGCGGGACATGCCAACAAGGTGACATAAGCAGCTGCAGTCATCCACGTGTCAGAGACTTCTGTCATGAAACAAGGCAACAACATGGGATAGAAACCCGCCTACAATGTGTTTGGGTTGTTATAGTGAGTAAGTGGAGATGGTTCATTTTTACGCAAATTCTCTCTCTCTCTCTCTCTCTCTCTCTCTCTCTCTCTCTCTCTTTCTCTCTCTCTCTCTCTCTCTCTCTCTCTATCTGCTTTTAATGAAATATTTACAGACCCCAGCAACTACATCAGAGGAGTTGCTGTTATTTCTTCCAGTGTCGTCAGGATGGCACCACAATCTCTTTGATTTCATCACTTACTGTATAGTCCATTGCTAATAACGCGCAGCCTCAACTCCCTCACCTTAGTACACAGAGATGATGGGATTTTATTAGCACAAAGGGCAGCGCCCCCCCGGAACCACCCACTGTTGTAAACAAAACAAAAAAAAAAGAAAAGGGAACTCGAACGTGAAAAGCAATAATGCGGAGGTATCAGATCCCTATTGTGCCTGCTAAATTAACAAGGTATTATTTTTGAAAGGCAAGCTGAGTTTGATGTAATTAATCACCGATCAGGGGTTTCTGTTGCTGATTTGATTAATCGCTGTCAGGCCCTTACAAAAGCAGGGTTATAATTCTGTAATGTGTTCATTGGGATAGTATGAATATTACAGCAGAACTAATTTGCTCTAAGCCTCTGTACAAACATACAAGGTCACCACCCGCTCACACTGTAAGCACTAGGCTATAGGACAATGTCATTTTATCTGTAGCCTATAACCAGAAGTCCAGGGGTCACAAAAGCCCCGGGTTACTGATTTGTATTAATTTAATTACATTTAGGACGATATCTGGTGTAATGATTGTCCTTAAAGGTCCAATAGGCCTATAGTATAAAGGTAGATTTCCATTTGTTGTTTGATTATAAAGCAGGTCTAGGTTCTATATTAATACGGTGAAGGTATCAAAGCCTCAGTCCACGGAGAAATGCACACAGCCTGTATTCAGAGACTGAGCAAAACCAGCCGTCAGGACTTCTGGAACTTTGCAATGTCACAACTACACAGTCAACAACCTCAGCCATGCCCCCAGCATGACCAACCTGGACCCACCATCCAGCCTTGCAGGATTGGGTCTCTCTGAGTGTTTACCTGAAATCTGCTATAATTTTATTCAGTCACCCAGAAAACAGAATATGACAAAATATGGACCTTTAAAAGACTCACTCCACTGATGCAGCATTGCACTCTTATAACCTTGTCAGACTCATGATTTTAGTAGAATCAAAAATCTGTCTAAACCTTGCACCTACATTACAAATTCAACTTATAGGAGACTTGGGTGTGTTATGGAGGTAGCAGCTAATGTAGCTTTGAGCCACTGTCTTCAAGCAGAGATGAGAAGCAAGCTACAGTAGCAGAACTCACTTCTTTCTTACTCCACACCCCCAGATCTTTTTCATTTTCAGACTTGCAGCTGACTCAAGTGACAACACATCAGGACATTACTCTGATTTCATGTTCCCTCTGGAGCCACAAAAGGCTTTATACAACTTTTCTTTTACACATACTGTAGTTCTCCCCAAGACCTATAACCGGACTTTCATGTGTAAAATCAGTGCAGTTCTGTTACTGAATCTTATCTCGGCTCTTGTGTCAAAATCTAGTGTTAAGACCTTCATTATTTCAGTTTTGTGCTTTACTTATCCCTAAATGCATGTGTTTAAAGCAACTATAAAAAAAATTTTCACTTTAACAATGGACATCATGTCCACTTGAGGCCTATGTGAGAGGGGCTCTTCCCCTCAGCCATTTTTGTATCTGTGGGAATGTTGCTAATGTCTTTTGCTACAGGATGTGCATTATCAACTTTTTGCTAACACATTCACTGTATCAGTTTAAAGGAAAAGATGATATTTCTTTGTGTGTACAGCTTAGTTACAGTGGCCAAAAAGTCATTTGTTGCAGGTTTAATAAACGTACCACCAGTGTTGGGTTGTAATGTATCAGGCTGACTCATTATGTTACTGTAATGTGATTACTTTTTCTGGTCATGAGAAGTGACTGGAGGGAGTACAATTTGAATTTCCACAGTTTGGGGGTCGGCCTTTTTGTCTTAGCGGGAGTTTGATGGATGGTTGACATTGAGTTCTCTCAGCGTTCATTGGAGACACTGGTGCGAAACATGTTCGCTTATGTTAGTACAAGGTCTGAAGGTGTGCGCAGGCAGTTAGCCTTCACCACAACAGGAGAAATGTTGCTCCCGGTAACTGCTATATTATTAGGAACGTAAGCCACTGGGTTCATTCAGTAATGAGGTGGTTTTGTTTAGAGTTGGAGGGTGTGTGAACTCTGCAGCTGGAGGACTTGCTTAGGGCTGTGGCTAAGCTAGCTGATGATGGCTTGTTAAACTATAAGGTCTATGATGTTTTCAATCGTTAAATACAGAATATGTGATGTGTGGCAGCTCTACTGACTAACAAACAAGTCATGTAACTGACTGAATTTTGGTATCATGCACAGAAATACTGTAATCACTCCACAGGAGGAGGGAGGAACTCGGGGGTAAACATCTTATATTTGTGGCTCTCTATGATTTCAAATATATAGATGGGTGACAAATTAAAGAAAAACACAACATTCTGAAGGCCTACAGTCAACCCCACTGAACACCCACTCAGTGAACTCTGGTGCTCTGTTTTGAAGCATCTGCGTCGTTGTGTTTCTCCACACATTTGTTCAGGTTTCTCCTTTAATTTGCAACCCATCTGTACATGTGCCCCTCAGGGTTTCATCATTAAGTCTTTTTCTGAGCGAGTTGTACAGAGAAATGTTTGGGCGTCATTTCATCATATCGTTGTAGTCCGTGAGACATAAAGGTGTTGCACTTTTGAAAAAATACTGTATATGGAAAAATTCTGAGGTCTCTGCTTTATGGATGTCAAGGGCCACTTGTGTTTCACTTGGTGTTTGACATATCTGCTGCTGATAACATTTCTGCCTCAAGGACATATAAGTAAGAATTCAAAAGTGTGTTTAGTGGACACATTCCTGTTTTGCTCTGGCTATTTGTTTAAGTTGACAGGGTCAGTGTGCAAAATGCATCATACTTTACAATCCAACAGCAATGAAAATATTTTATTCACCCATTGATCTATCGTTATGTATGCTCTTTTTAATATTGATTACAAATCAATAATAACTACTTCAAAGTCAGTCTATTCAATAATGAAGCATCTCTGTCGTGTTCTGCAGGAAACAACAGCACAGGTGACTTATGATGGGACATGATGACAAGGCTTTGGAGGAAAGTGAAGCAGACAAACACATGGATGTTAAATAAATGCATGAAGCACAGTAATAATGCATAGTCATGGACAATCAGACATCAAAATATAAAGAAGTCTGTGCTGTGTGCCAGTCCTCTGGTCACAATTTAATTATACAAACCGCACAGAGACATGACTCAGTCCTGCAACTCAAATTTCTCTTGGAGGAGTAAAGGATGCATGAAGGAGCTGTCAAAATGTTCTCTCTCCTTGAATACTGCATAATATTAGCAAAATATTTCACAAATATTAAATTATTCAACTGTATAGCTCCATGTCCACATCTTGACATTTACTGTTACCATAGACTGTTACATAACAACACTTAGTGCTAAATAAAAAAAATGCTTAGTGAATGCTTACTGTGATCTAGTCCCAAGTTACTATGTGTTTTTATGTGATTCAAATTAATTCAAACAAACTCATTCACTAATACCATCAGGAATGCACCTTTGCCTGTAAAACAACTAAAAGGGAGCCATTTGATATGTGTACAGTCAATGAAATGTTCAGTTTACCTCGTGTATTAATTAATAAATGCACTTTTCATACCTTTTGAAATAATATGCCCTCTTGGTGTTGGATATTGTTTGCCAGCTACAGATTGGCCACTATCATTAACCCCTGTGTGTTTCAGCTCTTTTCTTACATTATTGTATTTTGTTTTTATGTGTGTGAATTAATTGTTGCAAGTGTGTTTGCAAACGCAAATAAAGTATTTTGACAATTGACAATTGACAATCCTGGTGAAATTCCCGGTGCAGTCTATTTGTTGTTGTCAGCCCATTCATCTCAGTGTACCTAATGTAGGTCAGATCAATGTTGTTGCCACTGTACCTTCTTTTCTACCACAGGGTGGCTCCAAGTTGCAAAATTTCAAATTTGACTCTTAGTGGCTTTAAAGTCTGAAGTTCAGAAGTATTTTAAGACTTCGAAGAGCAAATTAGCACCTCCTGAAAATGTATTTTTTTGCTGAGCTCTAGTGTATCTTCTCAACCACTCACCTGTTTTAACCTCTCACTGTTGGTTCTGGTTAAAGGTGTAACACAGCACACCTCTGACCCTACCTAGAGGTCACAGATGAAACAGCATTGTAACCACAGAGAGCAGTGAAATGCAGATTTTCAGTCTGTTCCAGTCAATTTAAGCTGCGATGAAACACTAAAACACCCCTGAAACCCATAGAAATGATGATCAGCAGTGGGCAAAAACACACATATCTACGGCATTTATATAATGACAGTGTAGTATAAACTAGTTGTCTGTTTATGCCTCTGTTGAAGCAGGATTTCATTGGCTTCAGGCAAACACTCACTTGGCCGGACAGTGGACGCACTGCGGACAATAAAAACAGCTGAAACCACTCAAATCCTGGTTACACCTCATCTACCCTGTTATTACACATTTAATCCATCTCTCTCAGCTCAGCTCCAGGGCAGCTTGGGCCTGTGTTTCCCAAAATCAGAGCTGATAGGAAATCTATGGGAGATCCTTCAGACGGGCTTTTTATAATTCTACTGGCAAGTGCTATTAACTGCAGGTTGCTAATCAAAGACAGCGTGCATACTCGGTGTGAAGCAATGATGCTGCATGTTTTTCGAGATGTGCTGCTTCCAGTGATGTTATTAAATGGGACAGAGCATCATAATTATTTCATTCACTTCTTATCCTTTCCCACCTACACAGTTTTCTACCCTAGCAAGAACTGGGTGGAAGGCAGCGAGACACGTAGTCTACCTCATGACGAACACAAAAAGACAGATGCTCACATTCATACTGAAGGGCACTGCAGAGTCTTGAGTCTGACTTCAGTGTCTAAAACACAGTCTGAACTCGAAATTAACTGTAAGGTGGTTGGCAAACTAAAAGTGTATACAGTAAATTATAGAAGTTTTGACTGGCTAAGAGGATCAATTTCATAAAAATATACTTTTTAGTTCTATTTTATATGTGAAATCAGGTACTTTGTTGGGACAGAAAAGGTTTCTAGGTCTTATAAAACTTTTCTACTTCAATTTCAGGATAATTAGTTGTCAAGCAGTTAGTTGGAAATCAATGATGAAATAACATTTCAGAGTTTTAACAATTATTTTATTGTTGGTTAATTTATACATTTTATATAATGCATAATGCACATATTTCATAATGTCTTTATTTAATATTGAACACTTTGAGACACCATATCTGGAGCCTAGTGAAGCCAGGCTGGGATCTTTGCTCTCTCGTTGATCTCTCTTGGGTCTTCTGTCTGTTTTTATGACCATCTGATGAAGGCAAGTTAAGATAATGTAAATATATGGATAAGCACTCAAATTTTGCTGTTTCCCAAAGTTACCACTTTTCATTGTCCTGGAAGGAAAACATTATTTGCTTTTAATTAGGTGTACTGCTCACACAGGCCAGGAATTAAATCTGGGTCCTATCTTGCTGTGCACGTCCCACTGAGCCGCCATGTCTCCCTAGAATAGCATCACCTCTACAATGTATTAACTCCATTTGCTCAATAACTATTTAGTTGTGCAGAATACCCATAAAAGAGCTGAGTTTTGCGCAGCACCTGGGAAAATATCCCATTTTTTTCTATTATTCTCACTTATACCATTTAGCACTTAGCCCATCTGTTTATGCAAAACAGTCACATCCGAAACAATTTTCCTCCCTACGTGACAAAGTCTGGCGTGAAATGATAAAGTGAGCCCGTCCAAGTGATTTACAGTGTTTTTGAAAAGACTCAGAGGAGAGCTGCAGCATCCTGTCTCTTCCCTGTCTGATCCTTTCTCCCCACCGTGCCCCCCTGCTATCTGTTGGCCAGGACACAGCTATTTCCTTCTCTTCATTTGTTCCACCATATGACCTTTTCTGCGGCAGTAGGAGGTAACTTTGGCTAAAATACAAACTTAAAAGATTGAATTTCAAGTGCAATCTCTGCGAGATGAAAATGGAGGAAAAACAAAAAGGCTATGAATGGGATTAAGGGTCAACAAATTGTTTTTATTTGTCAAGAATTATTTTGTGGATGCTTTTATGCTTGTTGGGGTTTCGGACATCCGACAAATGAAGGTGACACCCATACTTTGACAAGAATGATTGATGGCATGACATGAAAACAAATGAGGCTTTTGAGCCCTTCAAAGGAAGAAAAATAACACTGCACAGCAAACCTTCTGTGTTTGATAGATAATAAAAAAATTACCTTCCTGACATTTTTAGACATACCTAGAATGTTTTGAAATTCCGTGTAATTTTTAAAGAAATGAACATCCAACCTTGGCATGCCTTGTAACCACTGGAGCATCTTTCATCTTTGCTCAATTAACTGGACAACACTGACATTCCCTATTTATTTTGGTGGCAGAATTGTCTGCATTTTTATTCCTGTGCCATCTGCAGCCTTACCCTGCACATATCTGTGCAGCACCAGGGGTCAGGAGGGAACCAGCCTGTCAAGCCCCACCATGCATGTGTGTCTAGACAGCTCTACTGACTGCAGATGGCAGCGCAGCTACCATGCAGCTGTACAGGAAACCAGTCGTGGCATCCTGAACCTCGCGACCCCTGCCCACATCTGGTCATCACAACAATAACAACAACAACTGCCTACTGACACTGACTAGAACGACATCTTAACTATCAAGGGACATTATGAGTCACCAAAAGAGGATCTTTGTAGAATCAAATTTATCACAGATAGGGGAAGGTCTGCAAGAAAAGCAGAGAAACCAAAATCAGCTTAACATTTCAGTCATCTCTCCTCTTTCCGTTTAATTAAATAAAGTTTTTATTAAGATTGTTTTTTAAAATTGTAATAGATTCCAAATCTCCAAAGGTGCCATATCTATTAATTTTGACAATGACTAGTATTATACCTAGCTGGTCTCCAGTATCATCAAACCTCTTTTTTACGATTGTTTTACGATTGTTTTTTTTACGATTGTTTTACCACCTAAGTAGGTTCCTGAAGTACATGCACATTGTTGAGTTTGTGCCAAGGAGAGCCCTAAATATCCTCCTCTGTTCTCTTGTAGAAGATCACCCTCCCTCAAAGACCATTTGGATAAATCTTTCCACAAGCCTTACCATTCAAATTGGCTTACTTCTTTGAAAGGCAACTTCAGTTGTGAGCATTGTGAGCAAGGTAATAAAACCTACAAGTGCAGGAGCTGTAAACATCCATTAGCTGGTAAAAAGTTTTCTATTGGCCAGTTCATAAATTGTAACTCCACAAATATAGTCTACATGCGGTTTGCCCTTGCAGTAAGGCCTACATGGGAAAACTGATAGAGCTATCAAACAGGAAATGTGGACCAAGCAATGGCCAAGCATTATACAGAGGCCCACCATCCACCCTTCATCTCACTGGCTGTAAAATAAACCTCATTGGCCATCTGATATTCCAAAATAACTTTCCCAAGGAGAGGTGTTTTGGATTGACAGCCTTCATGATCACACTACTTTTAAGCCTTTCCTATAACAATGTTTGGATAAATGATGCAGTGTTTCTACTCTTGTATTTCTGTTTTCTATACGAGATTGCACTTGCACTTGTTCTTGTCTTTCTAGTTGATTTTGGGAGTGGTCTGCTGCACAGCTGTGTTGGTTCAGGTTGTTGCCTTGATTATCTTGTATGTAATGGCCTTATTGTTAACACTTTCCATTCTCTGATAAAGGCCTATGACTGAAATGTGTCAGCCATGATATTCTAATAAAAAATTATTTTTTTCTTTGATGGTGTTCTACCTTTTCTGCTTTTGAACTGATTGGATTTTTGAGGAATGTGCTTGCTTCCATTTTTTAGGTTAGTGGGGTGTAGCATTTTCTTGTAACTCCATCACAGGTGAAATTAAGAAATCTGGTTTGAGAAAGTTTACTATTTGAGGCAGATTAAATAGATTCACCCAGATGTAGTTAGACTGTGTTGTCCGCTATATGTACTTAAGCATGTTTTCTCACTGACAAAGTTGAATGGTCTGCATACAGAAAAAAAGTCTGTGTTACAGTCAACTGCAGATCTCATATAATTTATATATATAAGGAAGAGCAAGGGTCTTAAAACTGATCCCTGTGGAACGCCACATATGATCACTGCTGGAGCTGATAAGGTGCCATTAATATCTAAACAATGAATACAGTCACTTAATTGCGTAAAACTAAATGATTTACTGTACTCTTTAAGTAAGTTTAAATGTTACATTACATTACATTACAATGGTACAATGAAAATATTAATAATGCCTGAAACCATTTTACCTAATAAGTCTGAATTATCAAGTCAAAGTTATTTGCTGACAACCAAAATATAATTAGTTCTTTGAAAAGGAACATTTCAAATACATCAACATCATCATCATCTTTAGAAAACATATTTGAAATGAAAACAGACAAAAACAAAGATATTGTATAATATGAAAGAACAATGAGCTGCACTCTGTGCTGAGAAACTGTGTGTTTTAATGGGTAAATGCTTTCTGTTCAGCTTATACACTTGAGGATACTGTCTACCCTGTGTGTACTGAGTGGCTGATGGATGAAAATGAATGGTCTGATGATTCATCTATTGGCAAAAACCTCAAAAGCAGCTCCGTCCCCGATAAGTGTGCACACACCCTGCTGCACACCAGCTCAAATGAACTACGTGTCTTTCTAAGTGCTTCCGCTCTTTGTATTTTCTCCCACAGATGCTGACTCATATCAGGAACTCAGTGGTTATTTTGAATGTAATAAATGTCATAATTATCCTGATTTAAAGTTTATAAGCAGTGTTCTCATTTGAGTCATTGTCAGGCACAGACTGTGAAGGGAAGAGTCATTTCATTACCTGAAAACCAATTCTATTCCCTCTTGTGATGAGGGCCTCACAGTAGCATTTGTTTATACTCCATTCACTATTTTCACTTTTCAAAATACTTAAAGCTGACATTATTGTAGTTTAGGTATGTGGTAATGTAGATGTTACCATAGATTCACTGTTATTTTGTTTTTGTTTTAACAACATAAGTATTCATTTGGAGTCGTGTCTCAAATGTCAAATGTAGATCCATTATTCACTTTATGCTCTATATGCTCCTCAACTAGTTTCTAACTTTGTCTTTCTGCAGTTGGGTACAAAGCAAACAGTGTATACTGGACTTTTTTCCACTGTCAACATCAGTTTGTGGGCCTAAACAGTGAGCTAAAAGATGCTAAGACTAAGGGGTTGTGCTAGTGGTTTGATAATTCTCTGTGGGTTCATAATTATTAATGATCCTTTTAACATTACATTTGAATTACATAAAGGTGGTGGTGCAGCTTTAAGTTTGGTTTGAAGTATTCTCTAATGCAGAGGTTTTCAAAGTGGAAGGCGGGCCTCACCAGGGGAGGCTCAGGCTGAATATTACAAGTTTTTATCAAAAGAGATCAGACAAATCAGCCTAAATGTGTCTGATTTGGTTGAAGAGATAGACAGCAATACATTTGGCTCAAGAATGAACTGATTAGATTTTGGTGGTCAAAGGACAAAGGTCAAGCTCACTGTGCCCACACAAAATACTTTTTAGCCACTACTCAAGGCATCACTCAGCAATAATGAATCTTGACAAATTTTCACACAAATGGTTAATAATCTAAAACTAGTCTCAGTGGTGGAGTCATAATGAGTGTAATGAGTCAGTGCACTCAGCATCTATACAAGGCTTACCTATATACCTTTATACACAACCAAACACACATTATTACAAACTGGAAAGTCATCAGCTCACCAGTAATGAGGTGCAAGCAAGTCACAGTATCCTGTAACATTTTTCCTTCACTGGGATAGCAGAAAGGCTTAGGCTGACATAGAGAGGATAAATTTGATCTCAGACTAGGAAATAAGGAACATATTTTGTTTACATCAGTGTGTCAGCATTCTTTAAAAAAAAGTTTCCACCCCATTTACCCACCCCAGGAGATAAATAGGGTTATAGCAGAGTATCTAATATCTAAGATCAAAAGCCATACATGTCTTACAGTGGACTAAAAAGGCCTTAATGTGTGTGCTATTGAGCATGAAGCCCTGTGGTCACAGGGAAGCCCCTGCTCTGCCTCCCATTCTACAAAAACTAAAACAGATTTCAGAGATCATTGAACTTTGAAACACATGATAAATGGATGAAACAACTGCAAAAACCCTGGAAACAAAAGTACATCTCCTGCCCCTCCTGCATGCTGCTTCACTGGGTTCATGCAGCAGCCCTTGTAGAAACAGAGCTCCATAAGTCAAACACCGGTTAGAAAGTCACCTACTCATGAGCAGACATGTCATTTGCTCTCTCACTCTCTGAAGTATATTCGCTCCTCCCAAAAATCATCTGTATCACCACTTTTATTAACAATGACTTAGATTTTAAAGCACATTTTTCACACATTTTAAAATGATATATGACATTGCATTGCAGTAGGAAATGTATTTCCAGTGTAGTCATCTATGGAAATAATTTTACAGCTTGTAGTGTTTTGGCCATAGAGGGAGGACTAACAGTGTATGGAGCAGAAGGCATGGATGGGTGCCCGGGTCCCACAGCTGCATGGCGCTGGGTCACAGACAGCCCTTCTCTCTGGGGCACATTGCTCCTTTTATGCCTAACACACTGAAGCATTGATCTGAGGCTCCCTCATCTCCGCTGCACCGACACAGCTCAGGTCAGCACAGACTCCAGCAGGGCTCAGTGAACACAATATCTGACAACATCTCACATGCAAACATTACTTTGCTTTTAGCAGCCCTGTCAAAGAATGAATAAGTTAACGTTTTAAACTTTATCACTGTAACTTCTACACTTTGAAAGGTATCTTAGCAACCATGTACAAATTAGGCATTAAGCTAAATGCTTATTTATGAGTTACTGATCACTTGTTATCATTAAATAATATATATCTTTGATCAAATGTAACCAATTCAAGAACATTCATGTATAGATTTTTACCACTAAAGTGTTTTTACAGTGCAAAGTAATTCACCCCAAAACCCATTGTAACAAATGTACAGACGTTAGCCAACAATGTGTGTGTGTTTGTGTGACAGCTCAGACTTTAAAGCTGTTATTATCTATATTTTTATATTAATAGAGGGGTTAATAACAAATCCCTCAGATAATTATCACACAAAGGCCAAAGACAGACAGAGTTAGCCTGGAGCATAGCAGCTAAAGAGCCAGATATAACAATATGCTAATGTCGCTCATATCTGCTGGGTTTGTAAATAGGCAACTGTTTGCTGACATGTTGGCCATGTGAAATTTGAAGGTGAGAAGGTCAGTGTTGTGATGGTTAATTTTGCTTCACGGTCTCCAGGTGGCCAAAAAATTCAAGTAATGCAGCTTTAACTAAGACATTTTATTTGTCAAATACTTTGGATATTTCAGATCTAGGAGTGTAACTGAATATGGCACATTTTTCCACCCTGATACAGAGTTTAGTAACATTACAGGCATTTTTAGGTAATTTTCACAACTTGTTTTCATTGCCCTCAAATGGCCAAAATAACTGTTAATTGTTAAATTGTCCCCTAACTCAACAGGAGTTTGTTTTTCATTTCTGTTATTTTCCTCATCTTTGCATATTTATGAATTGGAGCGATACAGGCTCAGGATAACAACAATTTAGTTGCTCAAATTGAAGCATTTTCAGCATGTGGTGTTGTGTCATTGACTTTATATGCAATCGCGCCGCCACCACCACGCCAGTTGATTAACATCAGCTAACCTCAGTCACCATAAGCTATCAGTCATACCAGACTAAGTGAGGATATCTGCAAAACCCCTGAATGTACTGGTGTGGAAACTATTTCTCATGAACTTAACTTTTTGAAAGTATTATTTCTACTTCTAAAGTTACATAGTGTAAGTGTCAGAAAGAAACACTATTTGCACTATTTACATTTTATTCCCTATTTACATCTCATGGGGCCCATTATGTTGCACAGATAGAGACACAGACACATTCAGCTCTTACTGAGGCCCTCTGTCCCAACAAACACCAGCACGCTCTGCAAGATTAACTAAAGCGACACAATTTAAAACCCCCATAACCACATCATGGATTAAAAATGAAAATATTATTTACAACAGTTTTCCAGAAAATCCATGTTAATTGATGTCTGCATAACTGTTTATAGGTCTTTGTAAAAGTTTATATGCCCAACAATCAAATTTGAAAGTTAGTCAATTCTCCACAGGGCAGGGTAACTGCAAACTGCTTGCGATTTTTTTTTTTTTTTTTTTTTAATCAATCCACCCCCCACCAGTCTCTCTTTCGTTCTGTCTCTCTGTGAGTGGTCAGCTATTACTCTGCTGGCCCAGAGCTGGCTGATTGATATTCATGGCACTTCTCCCCTGGCTGATACACTGACCGGTTTACAACCTCAGTGGGAGGAAGCCTGTCAATACAAAGCTCAGGCTCTTTTATGATTCTGGAAAGTTACTTTTCTGATTCCACTATTTGCCGTCCTGCTGCATCCTTCACTAATGTCTGAGTGTTTGGAAGTAGTAAGCTCTTATTTAGCTCATCAACAACTGAAATTTCCATTTGATTCATACAGCGTGTGATGACGTCTTAAACTAATGAAACTCAGATCTACTCACTTTTAGTTAATTCTGATTTACAGCCACTGCTGAGAGAAAAACATGAACAGAAAATTTGTCTTAGTTTCATGCTAATGTGACACGATAGCAAGTACAGCAAGTGATAAAATATTAACTGACCTACATGGTGCAAGAGCATATTCAATACAGAGCAACACGCATTTTAAATATATGATTCACATATGTGCATTAAACTCTCAGTAGAAGCATCTGTGTTATATATAAGCACAACTAAAGTGAAAGTTTGTTGCAGCCCAATGGGTTCTATCTCCATTTTTTTTACTGAACATATTTAATAACATTTCATCACATAAAAAAACAAGAGGATGTTTACATTAACTATATTTCCATATTACGTTTTCAAATGCTTTAAAACAAAGAATAAACATAATTGTATTAAAACCTTAAATTATGCTGCAGCTAGTGATGACAGCTCATGGTTGTCATAGTCAGGAGTAACAATTGTTACAGTAATGATGGGATTTGTCACTGTAAACAGAACCCAAACAAATGCGGATACATACTCAGTTTTCAATATATCTGAGATCAATTATATTGCACTGTGACTGATGAATTTACAGATTCTTATGATTAGGGGAAGCTAGCCAGTCCCACACCTGAATGACTCATTTGCAGGAAAAACTGTCAAATGGGAAAAACGGTTTATGAACCAACCAGCACCCGTATGACCCCAGCGTGTATGTGGAAGAAATACTGATATGACAATCCGCTGAAAGTCTTCTTGTGGAATCCCACTAGTCTGTCGGTCCATCAATTTGGTCCACACTGAAATATCTCGACAATTATTGTATGAATTGTCATGAAATTGTGTACAGATGTCCACAGTCCCCAGATCATGAACTATGATGAATCACTTGACTTTTCCTCCAGTGCCAACATGAGGTTGACTTTTGTAGTTTTTTGTGAAATGTCTCAGCAACAATTGGATGGACTGCAATGAAATTTAATAGAGATGTTCATGTCACCCGGAGTATAAATCTTAAAAAGGACCTATTGTGCTTTTCCAAGTTTTCCCTTTCAGTGATAAGAAATCTTCAATACAGATTTGAAACATGAAAACTCAAAAAAGATACAACAGCCATTTATTCATGTTGAAACTGTCCTTTGGTATTTTTTGGTGTTAAATCATCAAAGACCTGGGTGGTACTCAGAGCACGCTGTGTGCATTTTATTGATGCCCCACTGGATCATTTCAGGATACAGATTAAATGAATCCTCACAGCCATTTGGAGTCATTAACATAAGAGGTTACCAAAGGAGACATGCGACTAGCAACTGCACATTTAACCATTTCCCAGTGTGTACCTCCCCATTTGAGTTCATGGATAACTCACACAACTCATTACACAGTGGAATTAAATGAAATCACATCATCTGTCAGTTTCATCAGCTGCCAAGTTAATCAGGCAGCCACACATGGAAATATTTTATGATAGATGATGATGTGTCACATTCCTGCTGTGAATAAGATGTTATACTGGTCACACGGTAAAACACTAACTGGTGACATGATAAAATGTGATATAAGCTGTGATTTTATATTATTTCATGTAAACATGAGACCTGAACTGAGTATAAACAGACAGACTACTAGTGTTGCTAGTAGAAATTGTTTTTTGCCATTTTGAAAAGAGTGGTGGGATGTCCTTGAGGCTCTTCCATCCTCAGGGAAAGAGAAAAGAATCTGCCCACAGTGTGACCACAAGGTGCTCAGGCCATCTGTGTCATTCTGTTACAGAGCATTTCCAATGTCCTTGGTTTAGCTTTAAGTGACATGAGTTCATTGGAAAAAATAGCTTTTTTCTAAGGGTGTAACAAATGCTACATATTTTTATTTTATAATATAAATATAGAAATATTGACAACTTTTAAAATGTTTTCAATATTTCCTTTTATGAATCCCCCCAAAACATATTCAGCAGGAACTTAATAATCCACTTTATAAACTCACTTGTTCATTTATTTCAACATATTGATTGATGTTTTCACTGTCTGCATATTTATTCCCCTGTTAGTTTACTGATTATATTTCAACTGGTTAAAGAGTTTTTAAGGAGTCTGAGTTTTGGCATCCCGTCCCTGCACAACTCTATATTTATATATAGGACTATGTATCAGTATTAAAAATTCATTAGTCATTGAGTCAATAAAACACTCCCCCTATTCTTTGTGTGTTCAGCAGCTCTAGATAAATCAAGCTGATAATGTCACATGTTTCAGTCCTGGACCTGCACTTTGCAAACAATTATTCAACGTAAACAGAGGGTTAGGGTTTATAAGTTTATAAAGTAAGTATTATCATTACCTTAAAGGTCTTGCTTGAAAAGCTTGTGGGCTGTACAGTAACTGCAAGGTTTCAAAATTAAGTAAATAAAAAAGACATTATTAAATAAATAACCATGTGAATAAATACAGACAAAATGTATAATATAACCAAGAAATTATCTAATATAATAAAATCCAATATTATGAAATTACAGGTTATTTTGTATCTCAATCCAGCAGTTTTCATTTCAGAATGTTCTTTTTTTTCAAAGTCTGTTTATTTCTCACCATTTCATTTCATAAAGCCACTTTTCATCAAGTCTTTATCTGTCAATTACTACAAACAGACAGGGCTTTGGATCTCCATACAAATTAAATGAGTACGTCCCTCACATGGTGCAGAATACAGATTTTTTCCACGCCAAAATACAACTCCACTGTAACTAGAGTTTTATTTCATTTGCAGAAATCCTTCACTGTTTTACAGCTCAAAAATATTCATCATCAATACCGAGGAATGAGTAATAGTTTGCAGGTGAACACTAATGTAATTTTGGAGGTGAAAAAAGTATGCATTTCAAGGCTTATCAAAATGAGAAGAATCTTTGTTTAAAGAGCCTTGAAGAAAATGAAAATATCAGCCAAAAGCTAAAAGCTTGAATGAACTTTTCTCCATTAACACAATGTATTAGAAACAGTGTGCTGCTGAGCCCTCTGCTGAGTTAAGCTGCAGATCTAAGCTGTTGCAGGGGTGCTGCCATTGAAGCTGGTGTGATGTCCTGTATTTGCACCTTGACACGTTGATGCCATGCTGCCTTCAGCCTCAAGGGGGCAGACGTGCACCACATCTGCATGTTTTAAACAAGCAAATCAAAACAGATTCAGGAGGAACATCAGCTTCCAATGTGGCCTAACATGTTAGTAACAAATGTCAATTAAAAATAATTGCAGTGGCTTTACAGAAGGGAGCTGTAGATCCATATTATTAATGTGTTTCCCTATATGCTTTGAAAACTTCAGTATAATTTATAAAATGTAGCATTTAAAAAACCTGTCCAATCAAACTGACACAGAATATTTAAAAGGTCATATTGAATCGTTTGAGTCGGCTACTACAAACCTCGCAGTGATTCCACTGTTCTTTATAGTGTCGGTGTGCAGGCAGGCAGGTTTACTTACTAACTCACTGGTAACAATAAAGAGGTAAAAGGGCTCTTTGTTGTAGGTCTTAGTTTGTGCAGCCTGGAGGCAGAAGCAGAGGAGAACTTGACAATAACACTGAACTCTGACTGAACTCCTCCTCAGACTTCACTTGCACCTCCTCTGTAGTGAGCTGCAGAGCTGCATCTCCAGCCTGTTTCATCCCCCACAGGTGTACAGAAAGCTTCTTTATGTGTCGACAGCTACGAGGCTTTACAGTGCGGTGTGTGCAAAAAGCCTCAACGAGCGAGAGAGATGTGAGATACAGTGTGTTTCAATTAACTGACTCGCTCTCTGTTTCTTGATGATATTTCTGCGTGTGGGAACAAATAAAATGGCACATATGACATGTCTTATTCTCTCTGTTTATATGAATAATAAACATGTGCATTTTGTACCATCACACCCCATGATAACTCAGAGCTGGAGCTATGATAGCACCTCTAAAGCTCTCATGTTTTATATACTGTATGTTGTGATGTTTTTACTATTAGATAGAGCCGGGCTAGCTGTTTACCTAGTCTATATGCAAAGCTAAGCTAACTGTCTAACGGCTGTAGCTTCATATTTAACAGACGGACATATGGGAGATAACACAGGAGGGAAAATACATAAATAGATAAACGAAAACATTTATAAGCATGACAAAACATTTAATAAATGGTTTGTAACACACTATGAGCGGACATAAGCACATTTTTAAGTGTTTATTAATCTACATATTAATGCTCAGTATTTGCCACAACACTTCTCCTATGAAGACATATTTTATATTATCAAAATGTGTTTCTATATGTTGTTCATTATCTATACAACTGCCTCCTTCAATGGACGACCACAGGACGAGTTATAGTTGTTGACAAATATATTAATAAACACTTAAATCTGCTTACAACATTAAAATCTGTTATGAGCCACTCATTAAATGTTTATATAGTGATTATAAATGCTAGATTAAGTAAAGTTTTAAAAGAAGCGAAACACTATACAGTTATAACAGCTCTGATCCTAGTTGCTCCACTTGCATGGTGAAGATGAATACAATAACAATAACTTATTTTGTAGTAAAGATTTCACTTTATCATTGACTAAGACCAAGGACAGGCACATCGGGATGGGAGAAGCTGTGATTGGAGCACTGGGGGAAATGGGGGCGGGCTTAAATGCCCTGCACTCACGTTCACAGGTGTTTTTCAGAAGCTGAAGGTGGGTGGAGTTATTTAATCTTTATTTAATCAGGTTCAAGAGAAACCTGAGAACTACAAAATGTCATAATCAGACAAATACACAATCAGCAAACGGAAATAACACAACTAAGACATGAATAAAAACGTTTACGAGATTCATAAAAGCTCCAGGGGTATGAAGGACTCATTTTAATTTAAAAGGTGCATAGTACCTAAAAACCAGTTATGCCAAGATTAGGGGGGACGTAAGGAATATCAAGTGGTTGCAGGATTGTGTTCTGCAGTTACACATGGGTGCAAGTTCATAAGGGGTGAAAAAGGTGACAAAGATGTTATGTTTATAAATTGCTTTCACAACCATTACGTCTACAAGGTAATTTAAATTCAGCTTCTGTCGTTTCCAGTGAGCTTGACATTTGCCCTTCTCTAGACTGTAACAAGTGTTCCATTTAAGCACAGACGGTGACAAATTAAAGGAAAAACCTGAGGAATGAATGGACAAACAGGAGTATGAAAATGATGTGAATCATATGCTGTGGCTTTCACAGTCACCAGATCTCAATTCATCTGAACACCTATGGAAGATTTTGGACCGATGTGTTAAAACACCTCGTTAAAACTCCCTCCAGTAGAGCGCAGAGACTTGTAGAATCAATGGCAAGGAACATTGAAGCTGTTCTGGTGGCACATGGTGGCCCAACAACTTACTTCAACACTTTATGTTATATATTTTGCCTTTTATTCTGATAGTCACAGTGAGAGAGAGAGACGGGAAAGTCAGGGAAAGAGGGGATGACATGCAACAAAAGGTCATGGGTCAGATTTGAAGTCAGGCCACTGCGGTTAGGACTTGCGCTAAACGCTCCACCAGGCGAGCCACCGGGGCAACGCCATGGGTCCATTTTAGCTAAATGTATAAACACCTCATATTCCAAGACAAATCCAAACAATAAGCAGTTTTATTACCTTGTGTTCATTACAGTATTCACATTCCTAATTTTAGCATAAAGAAAATAGACCCATCTGGGGCTAACGTTAATGTTAAGCTGGCACTCAACATACACCAATCAGCCATAACATTATGACCACTGACAGTTGAAGTGAATAAGATAGATTATCTCCTAACAATGGCACCTGTCAGTGGGTGGGATATATTATGCAACAAGTGAACATTTAGTCCTTGAAGTTGATGTGTTGGAAGAAGCAAAATGTGTGTAAGCATAAGGTTCTGCGCGACTTTGACAAGTGCCAAATTGTGATGGCTAGACAACTGGGTCAGAGCATCTTTGACTCGTACCACCTTCCTAAACATTGTCGCAGGCCAAGTCCACTCCTTCATGGGAATGGTATCGGCCTCTTTCAGCAGGACGATAGGCCCTGCCAATCAAGTGGTTTGAGGAACACAACGATGAGTTCAGGGTACAACAATCAATTGTTGGATAATTACCTTACATTAAAAACAGCCATATTTCATTTCAGTGGCGTATGGCATACAATGCTTTTATCCACAATTTTCAAGAGGCTGTGTGTGTAGGCTATACCAAGACCTTTCATGACAGTGCTGTGAGGTCTTTACAGTAGAAGAAAACCAAGAATAGACAACCTAAGGTGGAGTTATGCTCGGGATCATGGGAGGTCACTGTACTCTGTGGATGATAAAAGCTATATTTGTCTCGTGCTAGCAGGTACAACACAGTTACAGGAGCGTGAGGCAGATTTCAATCAGCACACTGTCATGCCCACACAGCTCTAAGAAGAGCTCTCATCAGAAAACATGAGTAAAAACACTTGTATGGGTTTACCATGGCCCTTTAAGATTACTCATTTGGTTTGACTCATACAGCAGGTTTAAATAATAGAAAGGATAGCAACAGTTGCTAGGCAGTTAGCCAGAATTGAGTCAACTCACCCATTCTTTCATATTATAATCAAGCAAATTATTCCCAAAAAAAAGAATCAAGCCTATCTCAGTTTGACAGAACCACTCTCCACCTTCCCTCTGCTGAGAAACAAGAAACTTACTTGTCCGCCTCGTCCCCCAGGAGGCCAGTGTTGGTTTTTATTTGTTAAAGATCAGAAATACATGGCAATTACTGAAAGGCCTTCACATAAACAACAGAGCATACCGTGTGTATGATTTGTTAAACCCTGGAGTCAGACCTTCAAGCACCCCTGCTGGTTGTAAATTAGCTTACTTTGGCCTCCCAGGTTAACACAGCATCGTATCACACACAGCGTGCACAAACAATGATTAGAAATATTCTCATGAAACATGAAAATCTCTTCATGGTTTGTTGGTAGTATATTTGCTTCAGTTTGGCTGCAGGTAGGAGCTGCCAGCAGCACTAAGAGAAGCAATTATACGAGCAGAAGTGGTATAATGAGCCTAATTAGCAGAAGTAGTAAGAGGTGTAAAAACGGAAGGAGTGACAGTGGATGCTGATGAAATAGTGTCAAACGGCCAACCTAGTGTGGTAGTGTGGCATGTCCCCATATACAGAGACTTACAAATTGCATGTTATCATAGTAAATGTAATTAAACATAGTAACAACTTAACAATGAGGAGGCAGAATGTTGATTAGGTAATAACTGATTAGTATTATTTTTAAATTATCCTACTATTTGAGCCCTGACTGATAGCAGCTGCTACACCAAGGACAACTTTCAATCCATGGAGGTTTTACATTTCCACTCTCTGTGTTAAAATTAGTAGGGGGAACATTAGTCCACACGGGCAGAGCCCAAAACGACATCATACATGGATGAGATTTATTTCTCTGTAGTGGCAGTAAACCCACTCTGAGCTAGCTGTGATTAGCATTGCTCATCTGAATCTCTGACTGAAATGTTGGAAGTGGAGTTGCATTGTGGGCAATCTAGGCACCAGGTTTTGACAAGGGAGAAGAATGCATGGACTAAAACAGATTATATCTCTTGTTGTGTGTTGCATTGGTCCATCATGAGGCTGATGTATTAATATACCTTAACAGGTTTTGTTTGAAACATATGAAAGAATTTCACTGATCAGAAAGTTGTACAATGATATTGAGTCCAGTGATATTGTCATCCCATCACATTGCCATTCATTGACATTAACAAATAACAACTGTTAGTTTTGAAACGGGATGTTGCTTGATTGAAGCACAGAAAAGAAAACTGCAATGATGGGATTTTACGGTTTCTTCTTTAAGCACAACGAGTTGGCCCATCAAAAGTTACAAAACCTGATAGTTACTACCAATGCTCATTGAAAATGCACACACTTCCCCCTAATCAATTCGACACAGCCCATTAAGACTACATGTTAACCAGCAGTCACTTCCAGTTATTTCCAAGCTGCTGCTAATATATGAATTCAATGCTGAATCTGTGAAGTACATTTTCTATGTTTGTTAATCTACTTTAACAGGTGTTGTTTGAAAGAAAGAATTTCACTGATTAAAAAGTTGCATAATGACATTGAGTCCAGTGATATTGTAATCCCATTAGATTGCAGCCATTCTGGGACATTGAGAAATGACAACAGTTACTCACTTTTGAAACAGGATGTGGCTTTGATTGAAGCACTGACAAGAAAATAAAGACATTTACAAAATGTGGTATTTCATATACTACCAGCAGTCATTGGTCTGCATAATGCAGAGGCTTTGCCCAAATCCTATTCAGAGATCATAAACAGTCAGCCTGTCATTTCAATCAGACTGCAGGCTATGGTAGCCCTTTAGGGTCAAACTGTTGCATTTTGACTCTCTTTAAAGAAAATGGACATGATACTTTAAAAACATAAACCTTTCAGGAAAGATTTTTATGTCAATGCTCTTTGGAAAACAGATTATTTTCAAGAACTTACTGCATGACAGGACCTTAAAATCAACTAACATACGCGTATTTTATCGTCATTCCACCCAGGACTGTTTCTGACACATGAGCAGACCCCGTTCTGTCTATGTTGAGAGGAAGAGCATGACTTTATTTTTCATCTCTACTTTGTGAGTTATGATGGAAAATGCTGAAAGACGGAAATTGTAAAATAGAAAAAACACTTGATGGCGATATGCTGAAAATAGTTTTATTCTGCCAAAGAGTTTAAAGGCAGCAGAAGCAGAAGTAGGTTTGATAAACACACCACTTACTCCTTCTTTACTGCAATCATTTGCTATTATTAAGTTTGGCTGAGGTGTTGTGGTACAGGTTTGCCTGAATTGACACACATAATTTAGAAACTGGCTTCAAGAATAATATCCCAATTTTTGAGTTTACTACTTTGTGCAAACTTGCACTTTTTCATGTACATATCGTGTGTATTGTGTATATTGTATTTATTAGTGTATATTTGGTGTATTTTTGGTGTATATTTCTTTTCTGCTGTGGTAAATGAATTTCCGAGTGGTGGGATTAATAAAGTTAATCTAATCTAATCTAATCTAAGAATTTACTGGAAATTCATACAAGGGACTAGGAAGCAGATCAGCAACAAACACAGCACAATACAAACATGCAAAGATAAATCCTGATCCCTAACTATGTCACGCATTTAAAGCTGCAGCTCCAGAGTGTTTATACTACGTAAACAACACTCACATCAACCACTGTTGGTCTTTTTTGATTCTGAGCTTTCAGAAGGGCGGGGCAGTGAGACATTCTGTCGACATGTCAAATATTACATTTGCTTATTGTTGCTGTCTGGGAGATTCCCCTTGCCAAGTCCAGTTCCTGATTGAGTAAGTGAATTAGAGGCCATGTGCCTCTGTTCCTCTTTCTCTCTGCCTTATTAGCCGACACTCTGACACATCAGCAGAGAGCATCTGGTCCTGACAAGCTGCTGCTCAGGTAAGATCGATTGTATATTTACTCTATAGAGCCATGAGATTTGTTCTCAAAGATTAATGTCTATAATGATGATCCAAAGTTAGTTCATAACCCAAAAACATACGAATACTCTGCAGGATTTAACTGTGCCCTTGACTCTGACTTGTTTGATTGCATATTTGTTGCAGAGTATGTATGGATATTCATGGATGGACCTAAATAATGTATATATTGCAAAGAAATATTAACCTAATTTTCATGAAGAACTTTGTTGTCCTTTGATTTGAGAAGCAAAGAAGTATTACATGTTGTGTAAATTGTGATAAAAGGGTGCAACACAGATTAAGAAAGATTCCCTGACCAACCACAACATTACAACAGGTAACAGGTTTTAATACCTAATATTCTGCATCATCAGTGTTGCTAGTGTTTTTGGATGCATATTTAGATGAAATAGAGCTGCTTCAGCTAAACTGAGTGCTGTCGTTTTGGTGTGTAGCCTGTGATGATAAGCAGGCTTCCTCTCTTTGATAAGCAGCTGTTTCACTCCATTTTTTACACACAGTTTTGTTGAAAAGATACCATGGCCTATTGACTATCTAAATACAGAAAAGTAAACACTTTGACCTCTACTGCACCTCCGACCCACACAGAAACTTAAGAGAGTTTTCCACTGTTAGTCACATGTCTTCAATTTTTTCCGTTCAGTCTGTTTATTATTCAGTCTCTTCTTTCAGAGAATAAATCTATCATTCAAACATGCAACACACTACGGATGAAGCAACATCATCTGCAAACCAAAAAAACTGGTTAGATTTTGAATGGCCGATGGAGCTCTTGATCACGGACAATCAGCATGTGACAGCTGAGTTTTAATGTCATGGCATATGCTAATACTTACTATATTACAGCTGTGTCTTAAAATGTAATGTACTCTTTTAGTTTGAATTGAATTGAATTATCTGAAGCGTATTTTCCACAGTGAAACCTTCAACATTTGTGTATCGAATCAAAAATGCAAACTTAAAAGGGACAAACAAATGGCAGAGTTGGCCTCTACTCTCAGCCTAATTTAATAAAACTCCAGCTTGCCTCCTTATCAGGGGTCATGTGGTTTCGCCTGCAGCACTGACAGTCAGCCCTTTCAGGCCTCAGCTGAAGCAGGAATCCATTTCCCAAAGCAGTGGTGGAAACTTTTCTCAACTACTTTGATCCTTTAAGTTCTTCTCTGCATTCACTTAAACAGGATTTTTAATACAGGACTTGTATTGGAGTATTTGTATGTTGTTGTATTGGTATATTTAATATATGAGTACTTCTCCCACCACTGACCCAGGGACTTCACTCTGGATCTTCAAGTTTACAGAGTCTTGAAAATACTCGGAAAAAGAACTCCATACACACCCGATAGCATAGATTATCTTTATCATGGAGAGTGGTAAATGATGACATTATTTAAAACCGAAAGAGCTGTGCTTTGAAAAGACACCCCTGACTTAAATAAATTTATGCTATGGGATATTTCAGTGAAGAATAAGGAAGCGGTAACTTTTAATGATAAAAAGTAAAAGTCCTCTAAATCAGGAAGTTTTCATTTATTGCTTTTCAAGTGCTCCTTGCAGAACAGCAAACATGTCAACCACACAAAAGCAGAAACTTCGCCTGATCTACTGGGGCAGGTTCATAAAAATAAAAAAGGTGAGAATTTTGCTCATGATCTTCCCCTTTTTTTCTTTTTTTTTCTTTTTTTATCTCTCAACAGTCAAGATGTCTCTGTGCGGTTGGTTCATTCTGGTGGCTCTCATCTCTACGACCTCAAGCAAAAACCCTGGAGTAAAGGTCAAGCTGACACAAAAAGGCATTGAATATGGTAGGGTTTGCAGCAGAAGTTTCCTCTTCTAGTTGGCCTCTCTTTGAAGCGCCTTGAATTTCTCATCCTCCAGTTTTCTCTGGTTTTGTTAGGCAGACAACTGGGCATGGCTTCGATCCAGCAGAAACTCAAAACCATCAAAATCCCAGACATGTCAGGAAAACAGAGGGTGTCTCCTATCGGCAAAGTCAGATACAGTTTGTCGAAGTAAGCGGCTCTATATGTTCGGCACTCATGAAAATTCTGTTGGTGAAGGTGATGTTTTATGAACTGAGCATTTTGTTTATTCTAGTATTCAAATAGTGAACGTGGCGTTACCACAGTCTGGAGTGACTCTTGTCCCGGGGACTGGCGTCAGACTGTCCATTGGTAATGCCAACCTCAGTCTGCGTGGAAGGTGGAGGGTCAAGTATCTCCGAATAATGTGAGTGAGAAAAGAAAACCTCCACCTCCTACGGCACATTTAAATCTATTTTGTGATATTTCTGCTGCAGCGGCGCCTCCTCTCTCTCCCAACAGAAAGGACAGGGGCTCATTTGATTTGAGTGTGACTGGACTCGGCATCGGCACAAGCATCGCCGTCAAGAGTGACGAGAGAGGCCGACCAGCAGTGAGTGCTGTCAACTGTGCTGCTACTGTCAGCAGTGTGAGGGTCAAGTTCCACGGTGGAGCCAGGTAAAATAGGCCCTGCTGGGCATATTACATTACGTTTGAACCTATGTGAGGGAATATAAATGTCAGCTTCCGGTTTTACTTGTCATGCTTGATGGACTGAATACTTCCCTAATTGCTGTGGTTGCTTTTTCTTTCAGCTGGCTGTACAATCTCTTCAAAAAATTCATTAACAGGGCTCTGCAAAAGACAGTGCAGAAACAGGTGAGGGGAAACCAGCCTGTTTTTGATGACCACGCTCCCTCTATGGGGATCTTATTGCCAAAGCATCTGATTACACCACTAGGGGTCCTCCTAAATGCAGCTAAAAGATTCCTCTTAAGATTTGTTCACAAAGCTGCCCAGAGCAACTTCTACTGGGGAACTCCTGGGCTAAAAGACGGGGTTGGGGTTGAGCCTGCTGCTACGGATGACATCATAATTCATGAATGAACTTCCTCAGTATGTCTAGAGTAACAGTACCAATAAATTAATGTGAAACTACAAGTGAAAGTCTTGTATTCAAAATACTATGCATAAGTGAAGAAGTATTACCAGCAAAATGTACTTTAAGTATCAAAAGTGAAAGTATTGATTCTGCAGTATAATGGCTCCTGTGAGTTTGACATTATTAGATAGTCATTACTGATTACATTTATGTGTACGCTGCATGGAGAGATACATAAGAGTTTGTCTCTTCTTTATTGTTACAGATGTGCCCTCTGGTGGCCAACGCAATATCTGATCTGAACCCTCAGTTGCAAACTCTCAATGGTAAAACATCCATGTACAAACAACATCCATCAAACACGTTTAGCTGTTTCTCTGATGCTGACTGTATGAGTGACTTTCTGCTTCCCTGCAGTTCTGGCCAAGGTAGACAAGCATGCAGAGATTGAATATTCTATGGTGGCATCACCCACAGTTACAAGTTCTTCTTTAGACTTGAGCTTGAAGGTAAAGAGTTTTACCTCTTACTTTCTTAAACCTTTCTACATTTTAGAATCCGACAGTTCAAGGTGATGATAAACAAACAGACTGTCATTGTTTTTCTGCCTCTCTCTTTTCGTCTTCTGCCCTTTAGGGAGAATTTTACAATATCGGGAGGCATCAGGAGCCTCCATTCTCCCCCGTGGCCTTTTCCCTGCCGCCCCAGATCAACAACATGTTGTACATGGGCATGTCCTCCTTCACTGTCAACTCTGCAGGCTTTGTCTACAACAGAGCTGGAATCCTCACCCTGAGCATCACCGATGATATGGTCAGTGTTTTTTTCGAAAGCTTAGCCTTAAATGCTACCAATGACTTTACATTAGAAGAAGTTCAACTACAGCAAAGCTACCATAAGGAGAAATCTAGTTTTGTTAACTAAAGCCACTTACAAAATGTTTTTTTAAACTACTCAAAGTGACAATGTAAAAATACAAAAAAGTCACATGCCAGCAAAAAAGTACCATTCAGTTAAGTTTATTGCAAAACCATAAAACATTTTTTTTTTTAAAAAAAAGCAACTATTCATGGGAAATTGCTGGAACGTCAGCTTTGGTTTTTTAAACAATAACTGCGAGTGCGGCCATGATGATTCTTCCAAAGACTGAGGTTCACGAGGTTACTCCATGATGATGTAGCTCTGTGACCACTGAGCAACGCCCACCCTCGACTTTTGCACATGCACTAAACAAAGGTCAGGTGTGTGGTGGTGGCTGCCTGACGAATGCATTGTCCGGACATGTCTTCACAGTGCTCACAGTGAATGAACAAGAGGGTTTGGCTGTTCAATTACAGAAGAGAAGCAATGGTTCAAAGAATAAAAATAAAAATGGTTCTTCTCCATTGATGACCCAACATTGTTTTTTAGTTTCAGTTAACTACATAAAAATGGCAAAAAAGTTAGTTTCTGAAAATGTAGTTAAACAACTGGTTCGATTACATGTAGTTCACTACTCCCCAACACTGGATATGGTGAGCTGCTCCCTCTTGATATCTTACTGAATTTTCTTTCCTGTCATTCTGTCGCAACAGATCCCGAAAATCTCTCCCATCCGACTCAGCACCGGGACGTTTGGGACCTTCATCCCGGAGGTGACAACACATTCCACTGATTTGATAAGAAAGATCACCTTCACTGGAAGTTTGTCGGGTATATATCTCCGTGTATTTTCAGATCAGAAGGCGTTTCCCAGGTCTAATGGTAAAACTGCAGGTGAAGACAGTGAAAGATCCCGTCGTCACCTTTGAACCCAACAACGCTACCATTCAGGTCACCGGCAGCGTGACGGCCTTCGCTATCCAACCCAACAGCACACTTACCCCCCTCTTCGTCCTGAACTTGGTGGGTTAAACAGCCGGCACGACAATAAGCCACTGTGTGATTCAGAAAAACACTGAAACTCTCTCACCATATTTATCCCACGTTACAGGACACCAGTGTCAGCACCAAACTGTTTGTCAGTGGAATGACGCTGGCTGGATCTGTCTCCCTCAACAAGTGAGTTACTTAAAAATCAGGACTTGTTCTCAGAGGAGAAAAACGGGGGCCAAAAGGTCCCTGTAGAGATGAACATCACGGTCTAATTTTGCCTCATTTGCAGAATGGCGCTGACCCTGGGGACAAGCTATGTAGGACAGTTTCAGGTGAGGGATGAATTTTAACATGATTCCCAGTGTGTTTCATCAGCTCCAAGTCAACGAACTAACCCCAACCCCTCACCCACAGGTCAGTTCCCTCAGCAGCATCCTGTCAGTCGTCCTCAGATTGGTAGTCATACCCCAAGTGAATGGTGAGTTTGTGAATTTTCGGTTTGTATTCTGTATTAACTAGGTGCCGTGTCAAGTACGCAGACTGTTACATGCAGATCAACACTGAGCACAGAGTTCAGGGGATTTTGTTTAGACTCTGATGTAAGTTTCAAATCCAATCTACTTAATGCCTACATTTCAAGCAGAAATACCAGTGGGTCCCAACCTTTTTTTGTCTTTTTGTTTGGTATCGACACCAGCCATTATGTTCCTCATTTGTTCATTTGAACCGAGTTTCAATTAAATGGCATTTAACACTCTTAATTATATAAAAAGTGGATACTGTTACAACATTTTTAGCCATTTGAGCAACAAACCACTTTGGTCCAAACTGAAATTTCATGGACCGCCATAAAATATATGTACAGACATCCATGGTTCTCAGACAATGTGTCCTACTGACTCTGGTGATCTGCAGACTTCTCTTCTAGCGCCACCACATGTTGAGATTTTTGCTTTTTATTGAAATATCTTGACAACTATTGGATGGATTGCAGTGAAATTTGGTTCATGAATTGAATTGCAGGATGGGTGATTTGTGATCACTTTGATTCCCTGAACTTTAATCTAGCGCCATCATCAGATCTAAATACTTTGGTTGTCGACTAAGTGCCTGCAAGACAAAATACTAAAGGTTTTCGTTCATACTACTACTACTACTACTACTACTACTACTGAGAAAAGCACTTTCCATTTCTCTTAGTTACTTTGACTTCTCTGCTTGCTATCTGGTTTTCACCCTTTCTCAATTCAAACAAATGGTGTAAAGGTTTTAAAACTTACTGAGGATGATGGAAGCAGTAGCCTGTGCAATCAGCCAATCGGAGCTGGCAGTTTATTGGTTACTTTGTAAACTATCTACAGACCATCCTTGCCAAATATCATCGAACACAATTACAGTCAGTGAGTGAGACAAACACAAGGGGAGAAATGAGATGAGAGACCATAGTCGCAGAAATAAATGGGGAATGTGGGGGAGTGAGATGTAAGAGGGAAAGAAAGAGAGAGGGAGGTGTTAAAGCTGTTAAATTTTTAAGATGGACTACCTGGATTATGGTATATATATATATATATATATATATATATATATCTTTTTTTTTTTAATTCATACCATATCAAAGTCTCTCTGATCACCCTCTGCTAATTTACTAAATGTCCTCACCCCCCAGTCGGAGGAGACAGGAAATGTGTCTTTCTTGTTGTCCTTCATAAAGAACTTTGTATTTGTTTTTATATAACCACTTTGCACATTGATAGCATCTTTAAATTTTCATCAAGTTTTGTTTTTTCATTTTCATTGTAATAAGGTTGCACCAGTTTAAAAGTTGTTAATTACTCTCTCAGCATGCGTGTGGTGTTTACTGTATTTCTTTTTCATGTTTATCATCTTTTTATGCAAAGCACTTTGAGCTGCATTTAATGCATGAATTGTGCTGTATAATTATCTTGTGTTATAAATCCAACCTTAATAATATCATTATAATGTTTGCCACATTTCTGTGACTAGTTAATCTAAATGTATTCATTTCACTCCACAGTTCAACTTGCAAAGGGATACCCACTTCCTGCAATTGGAAAGATGAAGCTTGTGAACACTCAGGTTCAGGTCCTGAAGGTCAGAGACATTATATTCTCGATAAAAGTACCTGCATGTGTTACATGTATTATATCACTGGCATTTTATGAGGGCTAATCTGACATTAAAAACATGGTAGAAAACATTTTAAATATCTAATTGATTAACAGAATGAATCATCTCAGAGCTGTTATTAACTGCTGTTGCTGTGCTTTTCTCCAGGACTACATGCTGATTGGAACAGATGTTCAGTTTGCAAGATAAACTGCATGCCTTAAAACTCCCAGGATGCCTTTCTGCACTGAAGCACGCCATTATGTAAGCACAATCACAGCAAGAGCACAACTACCTGACAGAGAAATTTCGAAGAAATCAAGTGTTGTGCAAGTATTACTTCTCCTGCAAGCCTGAGAAAAGCATGCCTCTGGTTTGCATTTGGATCTCACATCAGATTTTTATCTTTTCTTTTTTTTTTATATATTGTTTTTTCTTTTAAATGTGAACTGTGTCCAGCTTTTCTACATGTGAAATGTAGCGAACCTCTCCACGAGGGTTACTGCAGCCCTGTCATAACAGGCGACAGTCTGCAGGAGGATGGGGGGATTTGCTGCTGTCACCATAATCATCTTTTTTTGAAATAACGTGCTCCTTCCAAAGCAGATCACAGCACTTTCTCCTGCTGACTTTAGGCAAATTCTTTCTCAAAGTTTCCAACTTTGTAGCTCACGCAGCGATTGTATAAATGTGCTGACCAAATGACATTTTTAAACCAGTTTGGAAAATGTCCACAAAAAAAATAAAAAAAATGCCATGACATCAATCTGGCACCACTGCTGACAGCAAAACAGACAGTATTCTTTTAATTTATATCATCCAAACAGGTTTCAGTATCTTAAGTAGTTTAATATCTACATACACACAGACGGTACCGACAGCATAAATAATCCATTGCAGTTTTCGTAGCTCATCGTCTGTAGAAAAACAGCCTCCATGTATCTTCAAAGTCAGACAAGAGAATAGAACAAAGTGTGTTGTCACCTGTGTCAATCGACGGTGTTGACTGAGGCCACACGTTCATCAACCCGGTGAGTAGGCAGAGTCTCACAGTGCTTCACTGAGCCTCTCAGGGAGCTGTGACCGAGGGCTCGACCTCTCAGGCTCTGGGAGTTGGCCGACGATATCTACGTTAAAAACACAAAACATCAAAACAATAAATGACTGAACGATGAAATCTCTGAAAGTACCGTACTGTGATGATTGTTGAAATGATCGTCCTAACGCTCAGTGGGAGAAAACATGCTTTTTCATGCTGTTATCTTTTAACTTTGATTTTATGGTTGTTACGTCACAGCTTGACATGAGTTTTATGTGACTTTATTAAAGGTGTACCTACACCCCAACATCTGGAAATGTTTATTTTGTGACTATTACGGAGAGACTTGTCTCCATCTCATACTGATAACTGGGTCTTTGAGGGTGACAGCGATGTTAGTATTTGAGAGATGGTAACATTACAACAACATAAACACATAATATACAATATATGTTATTATTTTAAAATGATCATTATTAAGAGTTGCATGCTCAAAAACTGAGCTGATCTGCTTCATCAGGACTGTGTGCATTTGATCAGACTGAATTGACAGCGATGAAAAAGACTGTCGTCAGATTCAGATTCAGATGTTCCTGAATCCTGATTGGTGCACACAAGTACATGACATCACCTTTTTTCCTACTGAGCCACACACACCCACTCCAAACCAGGGAGAGGATAAATGAGAAATACAGAAACTTTCTCAGGTGAAATAACAAACGCTGTTCTAACTAAAATAGTGTTAAAAAAAATCTTCTTTCTAACAACCTTAAAATATCTTTGGCATTTCATTACAACAACTTCTTGTCACTTAATTTTTACCGCTACTAATAAATCTGTGATAATTTTATATCTACCAATAATATCAGCTGTATCTGTCACACTCTATTTGGAAGAAGATTTAAAAATGTGTGGACCAGGACGATCTGTATGAACCGAGCCCTACCTTCACCAGCACATAGTCTCCAGCATTGATCGGTGCAGTGTTGGATTCTGCGAACTGAGCAGCAACGTCCTCTTTGGGGAAAATCACTTTCATATTGCCATCAGTTCTCCCACACAGGTCCTCGGCTGATCTTTTACTTTTCTGCATCAAAATGAAACCCAGAGATGAGCAGTGTTGCTTGGTAACAACCTGGTAAAAGTACAACATCCATATACCCATTTTCTAAACCATTTATCCTGTGCAGGGTCACAGCAGGGCGATAAATATATAGTAGATATCATATGTATTAAAGAGCGAGCCTAACACTGCTAACAAGTCACCGTGTGCCAGTCATGTGTGCAGTACTCACTCCCTCCACCAGGACGAGCCGCGTGCTGCCGATGAGAGCGGCGTTGACCCTCGCAGCTTCCTCCCTGAACACACTGATACACTCCTCCAGCCTCCGCCGCTTCACCTCTGCCGGCACGTCATCCTGCAGCCGATGGTAGGCGCTGGTTTTCTGGGTAAGATGAGGGAGACTGGGATTTAATTCTAAACTTGACAAAAGATTTTTTGGTGTAATATACATGCACTCTACAAACGCACAAGAGCTCACCTTCCTCATACTGTAGGCAAAAAGGAATCCCACGTTGTAGCCCACCTCTCTGATCAGAGACAGAGTCTGCTGGTGGTCGTCTTCCGTTTCACCGCAGAAGCCGGAGATGAAGTCACTGCTGAGACTCACCTCTGACACACAGACAGAAATGATGTGTAACACACCAGGGTTCAGGGTTTTCTGTTCTCTTTAATGTTTAATCCCTCTGCAGATATAGCTGTATTATTCATCAACAAGTGGCTCTGTTGCATCTTTTTTAAATATTTGGCTTGAGATTTCTTTGGGCTGCGGACAATATTTGACCACCAGCTGAAACCTTCTATTACCATGCTAAACTGCATGTTCATGTTATATATGTTTTAATATCTTTCCATTGTGCAACTTCAGTGGGTTTGAGGACAAGTCTGGCCATGTAATATAAAGATTTCTCACTATGTGCAAGTGCAAAATAGGTGGATACAAAATAAAGCTGGAGACAAAATAAAGAAAAACCTGAATTCCATAACCTACCTGGGATGATTTTCTTAATGTTCTTCACAAGATCAAGGTAAGCCTCTCTTGTGTAGCTGTATTTTCATTTTTTTTTTTAAAGAAAAAGAGGCATTATCAGAACACTTACTAACATTTTAAGAGACCTTATAAACTGAATAGCGCGACGGTTTCTTACCCACGACGCATTGCTTTCAGGACCTGGCTGCTCCCACTCTGGGCTGGAAGGTGAATCTGGCTGCAGATGTTTCTTCGTTCTGCAATCAGATGCAAAACCTGTGAACACCAACGCAGAAACCAGGTCAGCAAGCGCCAGTCAGCCAAGTTAATATGGGACTTATACACAGAAACAGACGGGGGTTCGGTCTTGTTAGTTGGCACTTTGTTGAACATCTATATTTGTCATCCAAGTTGGAAATCAACACTGGACTGTCATTTTGAGAATGTGTTTTCAGCAGCTGCTCTGTCAACAGAATTTTTTTTAAAAGCTGACCTCGTCAGGAAAATCCTTGGGATGAGGGGAGGTGAATCTGATCCTCATGTCGGGATCGATGAGTGACACTCGGTCCAGCAGGTCAGAGAAGCGCAGGCCTCCCTGTTTTGTTCGGTAAACCGTCTTGAAGCCGCGGCTGTGCTGGGTCAGGTCCGAGCCGCAGAACTGTTCTTCTGACGTGTCTCTGTAGCTGTTGACGTTCTGACCCAGCAACGTCACCTCCTTCACACCCTGAGGAAAACATCCACCACACAAGCACTGGTCAGGGACGCTGTTCACTCTGGAATGTTAATATTAATCTTGAACGCTGAGCATCACCTAGCAATTAATACCAAGTGTCAATCTGAGTTATTCATCTTAATGTACAGACCCGTACGCAAATAGACCCGTACGCAAATGATATATATATATATACAAATGTACATTTAAAAATGATATATAAAACCTTTAGAAATGAGAAATTGGAACATATCTATATATATATAAGCCTGTCAATATACAGTATGTTGGTATTAAATACAGTTGGGTGAAAATTAGTGAAAAACATAATTAGGCATATAGAATTTGTATATGTATGTTGTTTTAATAAACTTATACATATAAATGAAATATATATTGTTAACATATATGCTTGCAACATATAAAAATGAATCACAGATATTTTTAAAGTAAATATACAAATTTTACTATGAGTATTTGTATGTTATAAACTTATATCTTCATATATCTAGAGAATGTATATATATGATCACAGTATATGTCATATATTACACCTCTTAGTTGGTACCTAGCTTGAGAGGTTACAGTTACACTATTAAACTAAAATATAATCAGATTTTCTCTAATACAAGTTCAGTTAAGTTGCCATATGTCACAGTTACTGATGTTAGAAATGATCTGAAAAACAGTTGCTCACACAAAACTTTATTTCTGAGGACGTTAATTAGAAAAATATTACTGTCTAACAAACCTGTTGTCTAACAGCCCTATTGTCAGTGCAGTCATTGGTCTAACAGAAATGAAACCCTTCAGTTATAAACAAGTGTAGGAAACTGACTGACTTTATCATTGAGGCCATAACTTGCCTGGTCAGAGAGCAGACGAACTTCCTCAAGAATAGAGCTGACAGGTCGACTCCTCTCTCTGCCTCGGGTGAAGGGGACGATGCAGTAACTGCACATGTTGTCACAGCCTCGCATGATGGACCTGCCGGACACATAAAACCATCAGATGGTACATTATAAAAGACTAAGAGCTGCTGAGAATTAACAGGAGGTGGTGTGGAGGGCGAATAACCTCCCCCAAAACCATCATTGCCACTTAACAAATCCACACACTCACACAAAAGCACTGTGTCCCTGAGGGGCGTAGTGGACAGGCATGATGTCAGCATAGGTCTCTTCTAAAGACAGCAGCACGTTGCTCGCCTGAAGACCTCCGTCAGCTACAGTCAAGAGGCGGGGGAGGTCGCGGTACGCATCTGGACCTGCGAGAACGTCGACCAGCTTCTCCCGCTCCAGCAGCTCAGTCTTCAGCCTCTCTGCCATGCAACCTGGAGAGACACACCCATTAACATTTCTCAGTAGCCGCTGTAATCCAATCACATATGTGTACATTAGTGAACTCACTTACCTAAAATCCCAATTTTCATTGGTGTGTGGGTCTTTAACCGTTTTCTTTTCATAGCTGTGAGTTGCTGTAGTCTATTCCAAATGGTCTGTTCAGCTTTTTCTCTGTTATGAAACGAGTTGAGGTTTCTCTGTTAGTTGGTGCATCTAGCATGTGAAAACCTTGTGATGCAAATTTTACAAAGTTTATATAATTGTTGCACATACAAAAGCAGCCATTTAGGTTTTTCCTGAGACTGTAACATTAACATTAAGTAACATTTAAGCTACAACACTATCTTACCTTATGGAGCATGTAACCAGAAGGACAACGTCTGCCTGCAAGCAGAAAAAGACATCTTAACCTAACTGCGCTGACTGATTAAAATGGTCAAAAAAAAGCAGGACTCAGCTGTACCTCATTTAAATCACTCGTGCGTAGATATCCCTTCCTCTGTAGTATGGACCAGGCTATCTCTGTGTCGTTCACATTCATTTGACATCCATAGGTTTCAAAATACACTGGAGCAAAAAACAAAACACAGATTCAGCATTTGTCCCAGACAATCAACATGAACTCTGTCAATAGCCTTCAATCACAAAGACTAACCTCTCCTTGAATTCCCCATCTCCAAGTCCTCAGAGAGATAACCATGTCTGTCTGAGGACTCTTCATCTGCAGGTTGAGTCTTATTAACTGAAACTCCTTTGATGAAATCCTGAAAATTTGGACCAGAGGACAACTGGGTCCTGAACCTGTCCACAGCTGTCCTCCTCTGCCTTGAATTGACACTGGCCTTAGCTAAATTAGAGCAACATCTGGTTGGGATACACCTGACAGGTATCCAGTGTTGGGGAAGAGTAAACAAGGGTTTTAAAGTCCTGAGGAATTCCATGCTTAGCTAGCTATAGCACAAAGAGCAAAGGCTAACTGAAAGCTCTAACAGAACAACTCAGTGAGCTGCCGTAGTACTAACTCGTAGCTGACATTTTGTTGTTTTTCTTGCTGAATAAGTTACTGCATGTGTGCGAGCTGCATTGGCTAAATGTCATTCACGCACTCCTCAAGTGGAGCCAAAGATGTCTAAATGTCAAGAAGGGTATCTCCCCCTTCCTAAGTAACGTTACACAAACCCGGAAAAGCGTCTGAATGAAAATGTTTTTATGTATCGGTGTTAGTTTTGGGAACAGTGGCATGAGCTCTAGCTTATAACAGCTAATGTACAACTACCAAAACTATTCAGAATGATATACGCTTTTGAATTCAGCTGTACATGGGTAAAACTGAAGTAACCGTGAGTGTTAGCTTTCAGAAATGTACTGAAATGGCGAAGTGTTAGGAGACAATTCAGTATCTTAACCAGACTTTTTATTATCAAACAGCTCGATTAAATCCTGGAGGCCAAGTCTGAAAAAAAGGAATGGTTTAGTACTTCAGGGTGTCCTGCTCAGCGAAGATGAAAGTAAACATCAGAGAATCATCTTGCACCCTGGCTGTCCGTTAGCCAAAGTCTTCCCCTGGTCCGTCAAATTTTACGGTCCGTCTAAAAAAAAAAAACCCTTCACTAAAAACAACGTTCCGGGTGGCGAAAGCTCTGAAATGACCTTTTAGTATTGGTATAACCCTCACATCTCGAATGAATCTTTATTGGTGAGATATACAGATCCCACTTATTTTTCAAGTCATGGACCCAATCCCTGTGCACTAATGTCTTTTTACCTGAAAAAAACACTGTCAGTATGTTTGCTATCACCCCATCTGCAGCACCAATACAGGATATAAACGGCATAAACCATTAAAACAATGCAACCTGTTTCCCTGCAACACATAACTGTTAAACATTAAACATTATAAAATATGGTCATTTTTATTCAAATGCCTTTTAGTTTTTAAAGCAGCAATATGCAGTTTGATTTCATTTTGTTTTATTTGAATGTAAATTATTTTTTAGCATTGTGTCCAATAATAGGCACTTTTAAAGCGGCTTCTACTTTTTGTTTGTTTGTTTGTTTTGATTTGTCTATTTGTTTTTCTAACCAGGCTGCATTGGACACAATTCTCTCAAATGAAAGTCTATAATGCATGCATGCATTTCCTCACAAGCTACATTATTTTTGGGAGCGATTTGCATAATGACTGTATAAGACAGAGATGGTAATGTAATGGCTCTTAACAATGTTAATTATCAACTGTAAACTATATCTCATCCTACCACATACTATACATTTATTATTATTATTTATTTTTAAATAATGTTTTTTCATTTGTTATAATGAAATAAAACTTACACTGTAACCATGTATAATATATGTGGCATTTCTGTATTTATTTGTTCATGCCAATAAAGCAAATATGAATTTGGTAAAGTAAGAGAGAGAGAGAATGCAGATAGCTCCGCTCAATGGGGGAGAGAGAGTGAGAGAGAAAGATCATGTGTGATGTGGGAGTGACTGGGAGCTACAGGTTCAGTATAAACTGACTATGGATGCACGGATAACACACAGTACTGTTCCAGTGTCTCTTTTGTCCAGTGTTTCCTGGCACTCAGTGATGATGAGAGAGGAGGGTACTGAATAAAGAGGAACTGCAGGGAATTCACATAAAATATCAAGGTAACTCTGACAACATTTGAATGTACATGTGAATTAATGTAATATCTGTGCTTTGATCATTTTAAACATTTTAAATTCAAATTTGACATTTTCCATCTCAGAAAACATCTCTGCCTGCTGCAACTTCAGTGCCTTCTGCAGAGCCACAAGGCTGCCTGAGAGGAAACTGTGGTTTCAGCGTTTTTTCTAATGTAATTTCTACTCCTGTCATTTATTCTAGCCGTCCATTCTTCTCCAGGACTAGCTGTGATGATGGAGAAAGCTGCACTGCTCCTGTTTTGTTGCCTGGTCATGTCTTTATCAGGTTCCCCGCTCTACCCATCCATTAGGTAAGTCCTGACAGATTTACTGAAATTTTTCACCTCTTGTTCATTTCCATTATTACTGTATTTTATAAGTGTTTTTAAAGTTATTTAAAAAGCTTATGCCTGGTCAGCTCAGCGGCTCAGATTTATAGTTGCCTATTGATGAGAAAGAAGCGGGGAAGACTATTGGTTTGAATAAAGGATTTTTTTTAATTGTGATACTGACAAATTCAAACACTACTCTAAATACACTCTGTAGATTATCTGCATAAAATAAATGTTGCTAAGCTTTAGAGAACAGCCTATGTCTTTACCAAGTGAGATGGAAAACATAAAGTTAACTTAAACATTTAAGATGAACAAGTCTAATAACACACAGAAAATAACACTCAAACCTGAAAGTTAATGACTTCTTATGCTAACAGGAGCCAAGGTGTCTGGATTAGTCACTTGCACATGTTGCATTTACACAACAGCTTGATCACAGTGTCCTGTGTCAAAGCAGAATATGTCATTTTACAAGAGCTGGAGCATTTTGTACTTAGACTGAGGATCATCTTCGTCATCAAAACTCTGCATTATAATTCTATCAGTTTCTCTTTTGGGTGAAAAATTGTCAGTGTGGTTATAATGTGTGTGAGGAATTTTGAATACAGTGTTCTATTCGTTTAGTTAATGGGGATATTTCTCAGGTTCGGCCAGAGGGACACATCCATCCTGATGACATCTTCTATAAATAATCCAGCAGAGAAGCTGCGCGATGACACAAGTCCTCCCAGGGAGCGAGCAGAGTTACGGTCAGTATGTTAATGTGGACTGAGTGGCCAATGTAAAAGATGGCTTAAAGGCTCCGTTGACCTAAATTACATTTAAAAAAAAACACATATTTTATGTTTCTCATTTACCTCTCATGGTATCTACCAATGTAAGGCAGATACATTTGAGATATCTGCCTCTAAGACTTCAGCCTCCACCCCAATACAATACAGGTGAATGACATTTCTGTTTATGGTGCACACAGCATTTATATTTAAATTTACATTTATATTTAATTGAATTCAGCAGCACCATGTCCTTTCATAGGAAGTGTCTGACAACAGTTTATTATTATTATTATTAGTAGTAGCAGTAGTAGTAGTAGTAGTATAATAATAATTATTTATTAATTCAAAAGTAGTTCCAAAGAAATCTGTTGACAGGTCAGACAAGGATATTTCAAAGATCATTTGTGAGAGAAGAAGCTGGATAATTTGAAATCCTCTGCACCCATATGTGCAGACAGATAACAGATCCTCTGTTGTTGCTTCACTATACTTGAATTCACTTTTTTTTCTGACAACTGTTGAAAAATGCTGTTGTGTAATAACTGAACTTACCTGAATTGTCCACTGTCTGATTTTTAGCTCAGGACGTCACGCTGACGCCATCTTTACAAACAGTTACAGGAAAGTCCTGGGCCAAATCTCTGCCAGGAAGTTCCTTCAGACAATCATGGGCAAACGGCTCAGGTAGGTGTTACTAGAGGAATGATGTCACTCCGGTATATTCAAATCCAACAGGATATCGACAGAAACATTGTAACATGAGTTGTTGGTGTTTTTTTTTCCATAGTGATGAAAGCGAGAGCTACATGAAGCGTCAGTCAGGCATCTATGAGGGGACGTATAAAGAAGATCTTACATCCATTCAGAGCAATCGGAGATACAGAGTGCACGGGAATGCCATGGGGCCCAGGTGAATCAATACTATCAATACACCCATGGAAGCTGAAACATACAGACATTCTAATCTGATGATGATGATGATAATAATAATAATGACATGTTAGTCTGTCACTAACCTGAGTTTCTCCTCTGTACAGACTGCTGAGTTGAGAACTGTGGATCGGACAATCAGAAAGCTGCCAGTGCTCAGCACCCCTTCACCCCTTCACCCCTCACAACCATCACCGCTTGTTTTCTTACACCTCCTCCGACCTGCTCTTTACAAATGCAAATCAAATTGTCATTTTTCTATTCCCATTAAAAGCTGTAAAGAAAAACCTGCAACTCAGCTCATGACTGGAAAAAAAATGGCACTGAGGAACTTTTAAATTGTCTAATCTGAAATAGCAATAATGAATAATTAATGAAATCTCAAGATTCATCTCAGAACCAGTGTGGTGAGAGAGAGTAAAAATGTATAAATGATAAAGTTTTGAGGTGTTTGTGCTTTAATTGAGGTAATTGTTTCCATTTTTATCCTTCTTTATCCTTCATTTCAGAGGAACATATTGCACTTTTTATACCTCTACATTTATTTGACAGCTATAGTTAATGTGTCACATTAAGATGTTGTATACAAAACATACAGGACCAGATTAGATTCATTTAATGAGCTGTGCCTATTCAGTTGCCCAATTAGTCATGCAGCCCTAAAAACATTCAATCAGTTAATAAGAATGATGTATTGACTAAGATTAAACTACCAAATGTATTTCAAATGAGCTCCACCTAAACCAGCGACCTTAAAATGCTGCAGCGTTGATTGCATCTGTAATAATTATCCAATAATATACGTAATAATGTCATTCTACATAATGAGTACTTTATGTTTTTAGCTTTTACGCCCATTTGTTCACACGTCAGTTGCCTGATTCGACCTCCTCTCAGGACTGTGTGGGCGCTCAATCCACATTTCTCACTCTGCTGTGAGCTGCGTGGCTCCTTTTAGACTGGGACTCCTAATAGAATTTCTTAAATGCAGATCATTTGGCACAGCAGGAAAACAACAGGTGAAATTAGCATCAGTAATGGCTGCATTCCTTTCAGAGCGTTTCAGGACGCTGCTGCTGCTGCTGCTGCTGCTGTGTTTGCTGGTCACTGGTCTGGTGTAATGGGATGTTTAAATGGAATGAAGCCATCATTATCGTTATTAATGACACCGGACCAGTGCTTTTTTTTTTTTCTGCTAAGGTGATTCAAAATGCCTGGCCAATGTGGAGTTACATCAAGAAGTAATCGTTTTTCGCTCTTAGAAATGAAATGTCGCATTCATAAATAATAATAAAGTGGTTATGTTTCAAACCCGTTCTCTCTTTCTGTTACAATCCTCCACCACCGCTCAGCAAAGATACACCTGTAGGAAAAACAAGACGGAAATTATGAGGGACAAAACAATAAGTATAAATAACTACATGAATAAATGCAAAATAAATAAATTTTGATAATGAAAAATTCTATTTCTGTATTTTTACATTATTCATTTATATGTTTTATCCTTCATTGGGGAAATGTGCAGCAAAAAAAGTAAAAAAATGGTTTAAGGTGTTCCTGATAGTTTTACCTGAGGATGTGAATACTTCTTTCTCCATTGCTTCTTTGTTTAAACTGCAGCAGACTCTCCTGTGTCTCCCTGACTTCTGTTTTCCACTCAACCTTCACAGTCTCAATCCATTCAGAAGAAATACTTCATTAATATTTAAAATATGCTCTGTGTTGCTTTTTATTTTCTCTTCTACAGAAAGACGCACAAACTTGGATTCACCTCAATTTCTTTATTTCCTCTTCTTCATTACAAAAACATCATATCCGCAAATTGCCTGTATTTTATTATTAACAATTTTTCTGGGGGACGCAAACTCTGTATCAAATGGGAAGCTACTGCTCCTCCGACACATCTGACGCAAACAGGCAAAACACGCTGGCGTAGTTAGTGATGATCCAAATGTCAGTGCTCCTGCCAGTGGTGTTTTACCATGAAACATGTTGACTCAGAACTTCAGTAAGGAGGTGAAATGGGCACTGAGCAACAACAAAGAGGAATGTACAAAAAAAAAAAAGAAAAAAAAAGAAAAGAAAAAACACAAATGAACCCAAATTCCATCAAGAAAACCACAAATAAAAATCCCAGCTCACTTAGAAAACACTGGCATGTTGGACAGTAAGAAAACAAATCTCACAGGAAGATGAAGTGCAATGATCAGTAGCTTTACAGCCCTCAGTGAATCAGAGAATCTGTTTGTCCTCAGACACGCTGTCATGTCTCAATTTCTTCCGTTTGGCAACACAGACAAACTGCATGTTTAAGCTGTTGATTGGACTCTTGAACTGCCATGCCATGTTTAAAGTCTGATTTTGTTGAATGACTCCTTGGAAACAAAAAGATGATCTTCGTCAGTGTCTTCTTTTAATTTTTTTCTTGCTCTTATTTTTTCTCAATTCTGTGGGAGAGAGGAGAGAGTGGATATTAGTTATCACCAACATGAGACGAATGAATGATTGAAGGGTTAATCCATGCATTGTAATGTGCAACCTTCCACAACAAACAGAATGTAATTTGGCAAGAGCAACAGACAAATGTCCCAGTTTCAGATAGCGCATACTTTGGTCCATGAACACAAAACATGTCACTCAAACGTGATGGTACAACCAGAACCATGAGTTTAACCACAATGGAGGGATTACCAAAGTGCTGCTATGGCTATGGTTGTAATGATCATGGGGGGGGGG